>NC_040094.1:44933444-45236474 GCF_003369695.1 Bos indicus x Bos taurus
CCTCTAAGGACCATCCCTTTTCCTTTATCACAGCTCCATCTTCTCTCCCTCCCCCAGCTGCCTCTCGAGGGCTCCCCTGCTCTCTGGTTCCCCCAGGGCCTCGCCTGCACTTGCACTCAACCATAACCACGGTCACAGCCACAGTGACCAGCCCAGCTGGGAATCCACACTGCTCAGCACCACCCCACCAGCTGCCCAGGCTACAAGTCAAGTAACCCAGGCTGGCTACACACAAGTGCCATCAGGTCATCCAAGTTCCTAACGGCCTGTTGCAGGCCAGTCACATACCCAGGGGTTTGAGGCAGCAGCAGCATCATGCCTGCTATCCAGATGCCCGTCATATTTTGAACTTGAGATGCTGCAGTCGGTTGCCTACAATAGAGACGAGGCCCAGTGCTCACGGGGGTACAAAGGTCTCGGCCTCCAGCTGACTAATGTCAATCCCAGCCAGGGAGCACTTCCAGGCTGGCATGGGGGCCAGGGCTGCACCCCTGACTTGCTGTGCTGGTTCCCAGCCAGCTCTGCCAGCACAGGTGGCAGAGGCTCCCAACCCCAGCGGTGCCCAGCTCAGCTGGGTTGTGGCTCAGGTCTGGCTGCCCCAGGTTCCCAGGCTCCACAGGCTGCAGGGGTCCAGGCTTGCAAGCAGGTTGTAAGAGGTCTAGACAGAGTAGAGAGCACGGGGTGATGGAAAAGTCGGGGCGCAGGGAGGCCAGCTGGTGTGGCTGAGATACAGCTGCTCCAGAACACCTAGGCCCCCCAGGGCTCCACCAGCCAAGTCCCACAGGATACTGGGAGACAGCAGCAGCACCCACAGTCCACACAGGCCCTGGAAGGAGCCACCTGCTGAGTGGCCGAGACCACTGTGGCTCAGCTCTGACAGCCAAACTATCAGGGAACCTGGAAAGGGTCTAAGCAGGTGGAGGCCTCCCCAGGCCACACAATGCCCAAAGCTGGGCAGTTTCATGGTGCTGGCCACCTGCCGCCAGACCCTAAGCAAAGCTGATGCCCCACTGTGGCCGTGGCCACACCTGCTCCACCCTTGCCCCATGATGAGATGGAGTGAGGATGGCACCAGGCAGTCATGGATGCTGAGAGCTTGTGTTACTCTCCTCCATCCAAGATATTGGGAAGCGTGGTAATGCTAGGAGAGAAAAATAAATGCAGACACGACTCAGGACCTCACCATATGCCAGGTCCCCAATGTGGTCTCAAGGACACCTTCCCTCCATCTCTCAAGATCTTACCTGCTTACCTAGCAGTTAACAGCTAGGAAAATAGCCAAAGCTATTTCAGCCTGAGATCCCAGCCTCCTGACCCTCCCATCCCCAGCCACCCCTCATCCTGTTATTCCTACTAGGATGAAAGGCAATCAGGGAAGATCACCCTTTTAAATTCTCTAGACCGTTTTTACTCCCACTCCACACTCCACCTCACTTATTTCCCACACGATCACAGAAACTCCCCCTCCTCCTGCAAAGAGCTTCAACTAGATCTTGGCCTAATCTGACCACCGAGGTCAAGACCTCCAGCAGAACCCGTGTACTCAACCTCTATTCCTGGCACTATACTTGCAGAGTGCAGCAGCAGCAGCAGCTCAGGAATGGAAGAGGAATCTCAGCTCTAGTTACCTGCCTGCCTGCCTCCTGCCAAGCCCCACCACCCAAAGCAGGAGCAATCAGCTCTCAGGAAGCCATCATCATGAGGGTGGGGATAGGGGACAGGTTGAGGACATCTCCAAGCCCTTCTGGCCTTCTATCCAGGGGAGCAGGACCCTGCCCTGCTTTTCTAAGAGCAGGTGTTCCCCTTTCCACCTCCTTCTCTCTTCTGGAGCCCCAGCCCTCCTCTATTTCTTATCAACCATGACAACTAGGAGAAGCCTTGGATCCCTCCCTCAAGTCATAAAGCAGACAGGTGTCTCTTTTTTTAATTCCTACTTCCTGCCTAAGACAACTGGACACAAAGGAGGGGAATGTTCTCTCTTGTTCTCACTAGGCCAAAGGTCAAAGTACTCCTCTCTGGCCCTCAAGGAGTGCCCAGCCTTTCCTTCTGAAACAGGGGCCTGAGTCCAGGGTACCCAGTGCTTCTGCCTTGCCCTGGGAGGCCAAACATTTACTTTCTCTCTAGGTTCCTGAATGTGCTCAGGAGCTCTACCCAGCAAACTTTAAGAGAATAACGGCCATATGGAAGAAATGGTTACCAAGAGCCAAGCTTCATTAGAGGCTTCATTTAATCCTCAACTGAGACACTCATTTCATAGATGAGGGAACTGATGCTTGGCAAGTTTAGGTAAGTTGCCAAGTCATACTGCTCATTAGTGGCAGAGATGAAATCTGACATGACTCAGGCCTGTCTGAATCCAGGCAAGCACCTAACCACTAAGCTACAGTGACCCAAAGAGTGGGCCATCATCCCTTGTGCCGTCCAAACACCCCCCCTAAGATGTCAAGATCACAGGTGAATAGTACATATGATGCCCAGAATGGTAAGGGCAGCTGAGCCACCACCACCAACCTAGGATATTACTCTCAGCTTGTGGTTGATTAGACTTAAGCCCCTTTGATTTAATTCAAGTGATCTTGTTCGAGCAAATTATACCAGAAAAACTTCATTATCAATAATCTTTGAGAAAACATTACAAACAGAAGGTTGACAGAGACTAGAACGGAACACAAGTATCAATTTTTAAGTCAGTTGAGTTAACAAAATTCAGAGGGCTCATGAAAGTCTCACCAGTTACCTAAACATGATGGCCACTAGGTGCCCACATGAGTCCACTATGCTATGCTATGCTATGCTAAGTCGCTTCAGTCGTGTCCGACTCTGTGCGACCCCAGAGACGGCAGCCACCAGGCTCCCCTGTCCCTGGGATTCTCCAGGCAAGAACACTGGAGTGGGTTGCCATTTCCTTCTCCAATGCATGAAAGTGAAAAGTGAAAGCGAAGTCACTCAGTTGTGTCTGACTCTTAGCGACCCCATGGACTGCAGCCTACCAGGCTCCTCCATCCATGGGATTGGACTGCAGCCTACCAGGCTCCTCCATCCATGGGATTTTCCAAGCAAAAGTACTGGAGTGGGGTGCCATTGCCTTCTCCGCATGAGTCCACTAAAAACAAGTTATACCCAAACAACTTTATTTCCCTTTTTGATAGAGTTGTCAGATGGCTATCACAAACATCTGGATCCTATTAAAGTCTCTTATACTATCCCTTTGCTGCTGCTGCTGCTAAGTTGCTTCAGTCGTGTCCAACTCTGTGCAACCCCATAGACGGCAGCCCACCAGGCTCCCCCGTCCCTGGGATTCTCCAAGCAAGAACCCTGGAGTGGGTTGCCATTTCCTTCTCCAATGCATGAAAGTGAAAAATGAAAGTGAAGTCCCTGTCATGTCTCTTTGTGACCCCATGGACTATAGCCCGCCAGGCTCCTCTGCCCATGGGATTTTCCAGGCAAGAGTACCGGAGTGGGGTGCCATTGCCTTCTCCTATACTATCCCTTTCAGTTCAGTTCAGTCGCTCAGTCGTGTCCGACTCTGCAACCCCATGAATCGCAGCACGCCAGGCCTCCCTGTCCATCACCAACTCCTGGAGTTCACCCAGACTCACATTCATTGAGTCAGTGATCCCATCCAGCCATCTCACCCTTCTCCTCCTGCCCCCAATCCCTCCCAGCATCAGAGTCTTTTCCAATGAGTCAGCTCTTCGCATGAGGTGGCCAAAGTACTGGAGTTTCAGCTTTAGCATCATTCCTTCCAAAGAAATCCCAGGACTGATCTCCTTCAGAATGGACTGGTTGGATCTCCTTGCAGTCCAAGGGACTCTCAAGAGTCTTCTCCAACACCACAGTTCAAAAGCATCAATTCTTTGGCGTTAGCCTTCTTCACAGTCCAACTCTCACATCCATACATGACCACTGGAAAAACCATAGCCTTGACTAGACGGACCTTTGTTGGCAAAGTAGTATCTCTGCTTTTTAATATGCTGTCTAGGTTGGTCACAACTTTTCTTCCAAGGAGTAAGTGTCTTTTAATTTCATGGCTGCAGTCACCATCTGCAGTGATTTTGGAGCCCAGAAAAATAAAGTCTGACACTGTTTCCACTGTTTCCCCATCTATTTCCCATGAAGTGGTGGGACCGGATGCCATGATCTTTGTTTTCTGAATGTTGAGCTTTAAGCCAACTTTTTCACTCTCCACTTTCACTTTCATCAAGGGGCTTTTGAGTTCCTCTTCACTTTCTGCCATAAGGGTGGTATCTGCATATCTGACGTTATTGATATTTCTCCCGGCAATCTTGATTCCAGCTTGTGCTTCTTCCAGCCCAGCGTTTCTCATGATGTACTCTGCATATGTTAAATAAGCAGGGTGACAATATACAGCCTTGATGTATTCCTTTTCCTATTTGGAACCAGTCTGTTGTTCCATGTCCAGTTCTAACTGTTGCTTCCTGACCTGCATACAGATTTCTCAAGAGGCAGGTCAGGTGATCTGGTATTAACCCATCTCTTTCAGAATTTTCCCCAGTTTATTGTGATCCACACAGTCAAAGGCTTTGGCATAGTCAATAAAGCAGAAATAGATGTTTTTCTGGAACTCTCTTGCTTTTTCCATGATCCAGCGGATATTGGCAATTTGATCTCTGGTTCCTCTGCCTTTTCTAAAACCAGCTTGAACATCTGGAAGTTCATGGTTCACGTATTGATGAAGCCTGGCTTGGAGAATTTTGAGCATTACTTCACTAGCGTGTGAGATGAGTGCAATTGTGCGGTATGAAAACAAAGTTTATATAAACTGGAACACAAAACTGGGATAGATAAGTTGTACACCAGATTGTAGCACCAAGATTTTTTAAAAGTTCTTAGAAGAGGCTGGAATAGTTGGCTTAAAAAGACTACTGCACTGGAGAAAACAAGACAGCTCCCAGTCATATCTGTCTGCTTGGCTGCTTCAGTGCCCCTCACTCACGGGAATGGAGAGCAAGGATCAGAGCGCAGGAGACAGGAGCTCTTGCCTCGGTTCTAGAGCCACTGCAGGGAGGACAAAAGGGCGTGGTACAGCTAGTACATGTTGCTTCTCAAAGTAATGAGCTCCCCACCAATGAAGGTGTTCAAGTAGGGGCAGCCAGGCAAGGATGCTGTAAGCGAGGATATTTAAACAGTGAGGCAGTTTAAATATCCACCGAAGCTCCAAGATCGTGGTCATTTCTAAGTGCTAGGACACCTGTGCCGAGCTTCATATACACACATGGGCCACTCCTAGAACTAGAAGCATGCTGTCTGCAGTTCACATAGTGCCTTCTGGAGTTACATGGCTGCATACCCTTCCCATAGCCAGTGCATGCGACTGACAGCAAGACACTTTCATAAAGGCTAATCTGAACTAGAACTGAACTGTATTTGACACCAGCCATGCACCTGGCTTCCCTTGTAGCTCAGACAGTAAAGAGTCTGCCTGCAATGTGGAAGACTGGGTTCGATCCCTGGGTCGGGAAGATCCCCTGGAGAAGGGAATGGCAACCCACTCCAGTACTCCTGCCTGGAACATCCCATGGATGGAGGAGCCTGGCAGGCTACAGTCCATGGGGTCTCAAAAAGTTGGACACGACTGAGCGACTTCACTTTCACTTATGCACCTGGAGGGGACAAGGGGCCACTGCTATAATCACCCTCTCTTGCAAACAACCTCAGTTGAACTCCCTGATAAACCTATTCTGCTCATACCAAAGAAGCCACTTGTCTACACCAAGTCACACTCAGTACAACTCCCCCAGTGGCCACGTGGTTACAGCATAACGCATGAGCATGCACCTCTAAAGGGCACTCAGCAACTTATGGGAGTTCCCTTGTGTGTTTACTGAACCACCAGCTACATACTCGTTCACCCTCGTCTCCCTGCCAAATTCACAAACACACCTGCAATGGTACTGTCTTCTCCTTCTTTCCTGTTTATTATGGAGGAAGGGACCCATTCAATCAGAGGCCAAAACCCCTACTATGGCCATGGATCTCACCCATTTCTCAGTGTTCAGGACAAGGGCACAACTCCTAAATGTCTAGCTCGTCTGGTCCTATCCTCTGAACTCAAAGCTCGTTACCCATTTGCCATCTGTTCTTCAGCGTTTCATGGGTGAGACAAAATAACAAAACAGAACCCCATTTTCCCACAAACCTCTTCCTCTCCACTGTTCACCATTCACCGAGAAGTCATCCTTAGTTCCTCTTTCCCTGACCACCTTGGCCTCACACCCAATCCGTCAGCCAGTCCAGTCTTGCACTCACGTTTGTCACCTCTCGCCCGAACCACTGCAATGGCCTCATAGTGCCAAGAGTCTTTTTTTTTTTTTCTTAATTTTTATCTTGGAATATAGTTGAACGAAGTCTTTCTACTTCCACTGTTGCCACTTATCATTAGCCTAAATCCCTTGACAGCTTGAAACCCTTTAACAGCTCCCACTGTGTCAAGAACAAATTCCATTCCCTAAGACAATGGCTTCAAGGCCCTGCATAATCTGGCTCCCGCCAATTTCTTCATCTTACTCACTAGGCTTCAGCTGCCTATAGTCTGCTGCTGCTGCTGCTAAGTCACTTCAGTCGTATCCGACTCTGTGCAACCCCATAGACGGCAGCCCACCAGGCTCCCCCATCCATGGGATTCTCCAGGCAAGAACAATGGAGTGGGTTGCCATTTCCTTCTCCAATGCATGAAAGTGAAAAGTGGAAGTGAAGTCGCTCAGTCGTGTCCGACCCTCAGCAACTCCATGGACTGCAGCCTTCCAGGCTTCTCCATCCATGGGATTTTCCAAGCAAGAGTACAGGAGTGGGGTGCCATTGCCTTCTCCGGCCTATAGTCTAGCAGTTCCTAAACATTCCAAGGGCTTCCCAGGTGGCATAGTGGTTAAGAATCCACCTGCCAATGCAAGAGACATAGTTTCCATCCCTGGATCAGAAAGATTCCCTGGTGGAGGAAATGACAAGCTGCTCCAGTGTTCTTATCTGGAAAATTCCATAGACAGAGGAGCCTGGAGGGCCACAGTCCATAGGATCGCAAATAATAGGATGCAACTGAGCACACACACACAAACATCCCAAATTCCTGTCAACCTCAGCTTTAGTTTCTGCTGGTCCCTCTGTCCAAGCACCCTTGGTTGGCTCCTTGTTCTTCAGATTTCAGCTTAAATCACACCTCAGAAGCCATTCCAGAATGTTTTCTTTAGAGTAGTACACAGACCTCCCTATAGTAAGCATAAGCAACTACTTTAATCTAGGAGACAGACCAGAAAGGAGGCCAGATCAGAAAAAGCAGCCACCACTTTTTAGTCCCTATGCTAAAGACTAACTGCTGGAGTCAGCATGAGGATTAGTTTAGGGAAAGAGAGGCTGGCTGAAAAGTCACTAGAGAATTGCCTTACCCACACCTTACTCTATTGTCTTTTCAACAAAACTAGAAAGATGGGAGGCCACAGTCCAACCTGCCTTGGTCCTAGCTGCCAGTCTCTTGAGAAACCTGCTGCTTTTGAAGCTGAAACTAGGTATACCCACCTTCCCAGTTCCTCCCATGTTCTTTACTGATCCCTCATCAGTTTTCTAAACTTGACCCCAAGCTTTCCTCAAAACTCAGTCAGCCTAGACCACTTTTCATCTTGGCTCAGGCAACTCATCCAGCTATTAAAATGACGACACTCAAAATGACTTCAGTTTCGTCAATGGCTGAATGCCAGGGAATACTACATTATCCTTATCTTAGGGCCTCAAAATTCCCCATCAGACCATTAACGATAAACCAAAATAATTACAGTGCAAGTCATAAATGCCACATGTGAGTGATATAAACTTTAGGAATCACTTTCCATTTTCACTGTCGAGGATGGCTTCACAGGTGGCACTGAAGCAAGGCATTGTAGGAAAAGAGAAGATAAAACTGAAGATTATTGAGGCTGTAAGTAATC
This sequence comes from Bos indicus x Bos taurus, assembly GCF_003369695.1. Lineage (NCBI taxonomy): Eukaryota > Metazoa > Chordata > Mammalia > Artiodactyla > Bovidae > Bos > Bos indicus x Bos taurus. Next base: position 44,941,382 of record NC_040094.1, read on the forward strand.
TCAGAGGTCACCCAGCCTCCATGCCTTTCATATATGTTAATTCTAAGATGCCCAGAGATTACAGAGTGCACCTGTGGACTGGGGATGAGGGAACTGGTTGGCAGGCTTCTTTTGACGCAGCAAAGCGTGCTGTGTTTTCAGAAATGTAAGGGGCAGGGAGAAGGGTGTTAACATCAAGAGGATATGAAAGATGTCAATAATGTTCTGAGTGATCCTGGATGGAACGTGTTTGCCTTGCTTTCTTGTGTGCCTGTAATGAGCCATGTAAGGCTTTTATAATATTACAAAAAGAAACTCATTTTGAAACTTTATTACCCAGCAGCAGTCTATCACCAGTGGATGGCAGCCCCACAGCACCCCTTTCTCACCCGTAAGGTACTTCATGCTGTTACATTACACCCCTGAAGTTGGGGCAGTACATGGCCAATTCAAGTTTCTTAAAGGGGAATGCTCTGGTACCAGTGGCCTCCAGCAGTGATGGGAAAGCAAATCTGCTATGTAAACAATGACCATCCTCCAACCCACATGACCAATCCCAGTTCCCAAACTCTGGTCCCCACCACTCAACCCATACAGTGCAGCTCCTAGTAGCAAACATGCTCATTATACGTTCTCAGCATCTGCCACACTGGCAGGACAGGAGTCTCCATGTATGACTGAAAGCATCCTTGATCTTCCTTTATGTCTTATGGGAAAACAGATTTTGACACAATTTGTAGCTTCAAAAACGTCAAGGAGCCGTTACCTTGAATCAGTGGTTCGCAAGCTGCAGCCCTTTAACTAATATTGAAGTGCTTGAGCAACTTTCAAAACACCAAACAAAAATCAGCAATCAGTTGTTCAGACTTACACAGTACAGATTCAGTATCAACTCATTGTGGGAAGGCTGTTTATACCGTACTGACCAGATGTTCTAAATAGAAGAAAACCCAAAGGCACAGATGTGGCTGTGGGGTGGTGACCAGGCACTGGGATATAAGGGTTTGTGTGTGTGTTTGAGGAGAAAAGAGAATGCCTCAAAACCAAGCAGACACTGCAAAACCACCAGTTCGTGTTCTATCAGAGATGCAAGCCCTCAGCACTGCGTCATTTCTTCAAATCTAGGTGACAATTCTTACCACACTCACCAGTCTTCTCTGTACACCATCCCAAACCTGGCTAATAGAAGTGAGCAATATGAAAATGCCATCAGTTCGCCAAGTACCAGGGCAATATTAAAGAGCCCATGAGTGCATGAAGCCTGGGGTTCATTCCAGCTCTGCCACTGTGGGCAGCGGCGGTACTCTCAGCAAGTCACTTAAGCCCTGGTGGAACCAACTCACTTTCTGTAAAATGAGTGGTTTTCATATAATCAAATTCCTCAGAAGCTTCAGTGAAGAGGTAGAGATGAGACCTGAGAGACAGAGAGGGCAGGGTTCTTAGGACCCCAAATGTTTTACCTATTAGTCTCACTTAAAATGACATCTAGACAAAGACTTCTAAAACAAGTTGGAGCTTCTGAAAACCAGTTAATCCAGTCTCATCTCCAGATTTAACCATCCTAGGAACAAGCTAAAATGCATACTAACATTTACAGAGGACCTTCTAAGTAGCAACCATTTTAAACCAACCTATCTGAACCTTTACAAGCAGCTCCAGATGAGTATTATTTCATGTTCACAACTGGGGAGACCAAAGCATGGACAGGTAAAATGACTTATCCAGAGTCAGAAGTGAGGAGAGGGAAGGGTGACAATTTGAAGCCAACGTTTTTGTCTCCAAAGCCCTTGTTCTTCCTTCTACGCTGCTTGTCTTTCCCACCATACTGATCCACCTCTTGAATTGCTTTAAGTTCCCCCACATCATTTCGTAAACTGAAACCAGAGTCAAAAAGTGCTTCCTACCAGAGCTGCCTCCCATTCACAGACCTAGAGACTAATGGGGAGGAAGTAACGACATGGGACACGTGACACAGAGCTCCTTTCCAGGAATGCCATTTCCCATGTATCACATTCACTGCTTTAAATGCATCTCTCAGGTTTTCTAGACCTTGCATGGTAGGTCTCCTCTCTGTTCCCTCTTTTACCTTCTCCAGAAGTCCACACTTCCAAGCAGACTAAATCAAAGGCTTGGTACTTTAAATCAAGTTCTGGCCAATGGCAGGTGATATGAAAGTATACTTCTTAGTCTTCTCTCACTTTTCCTCCAGTCCTGGAACAAAGGTCTTACATATGTACCCACCCAATTCATTCCTCTACTCCACTTACACACAACTCCCAACCCTGGATCCCCTTCTTATACACTTGGCACTGGATTTCTGGATGAGTTCTCAGGGGTAGAAGGAAAGAGGGTAAGAGTAGGAAGCAGAGAGTTTAAAGGTAAAGTTTAACCAAACACACACATCCTCAGACACCTCCCTCTGGGGCCTCTAAAGCAGGCACAAACCCGAGACATGAGTGATGGTTAAAAAAATTTGGGTTTTATTGTTTTTGCTAAACAATACTAAAAAAAAAAAAATTCATTTTGAAGGCAGGGCTTGAATTATTTAATTTTGATCCATTTATTTAATTAAAAAAAAAAGGAAGGGGAAAGAGATCATGGCCAAAAAAATATTCATTAACCCCCACCCCACCCCCAAAGCTCTAGCCAGTCACATGAGCATCACCCATGTCCCACGCCACAGTACCTGATACACTCTGCCCCTCTGGACTGCCTAGGCACAGGGGCAAGGGTGCCAGGTAGCTCTCAGCAGGTTAGTCAAACCAGACAAACTGGTGGGCTAAAGTCCAGAAATTCTTCCCAGGTTTTCTGCCCATTGGCTGAGCACATACAAACTGTCGTAAGCTTGTAAAATTTCAGGGGTGGTAGGGAAGGTCGTAAGAGCAGTAGGTTGGCAGAAGAGAAACGGCAGGTCACCCAAACTTTCTCCTGGGCTAGTGGCTCTGGATACAGACTTAAAGAGGTCAGGATAGGTGGACTCTGGGTTTCTTATGAAAGAAAACCATCCTTCAAGGAAGAGCTGAGATGTGCCATGCAAAATAGTTCTTCCTACAGAGGGCACAAGAGACGGGGCAGCTGACGTTCCCATCGAGGAGATAGGAGGGTGGTGAGAAAGTTCTTCTAGTACCATGAAGTAAGAAAAAGGCAAAAGGAGAATCCTGAGGTTTTTGCCAAATGTGAGACTGGTACACGTATAGTTGAAGACTAAAAAGCCACCAGGAACCCTCAAAGCCAGATCCCATCTGCAAACACTGGCTCTACAAAGTGCTGCGGGAGATCCTCGCTGTGCACTAAGTTAGGTGCCTGGCTATGGGTGGTGGGGAGGACGATACATTTTTATTCTCAGAGGGATGAGGTGGGAAGAGTGGCCATGATCTAGTAAAAAGAGACCTGCAAGAAGCAGAAAATATTTAGAGAACATTTTAATATATATTTTCATATATATATTTAAAGTTAAGAAAAATAAAACTAATTCAAGCCATGCCCTGTGCAAAAAAAGAAAAAAAGAAAAAAAAAAGAAAAATTTAAAGTGAGACCTTTGTCTGCTGCTCTAGTCTCAACTTAAGTATCACAGTCAGCTTGTTACTTTTATTTTGGAAGAGAAGATGTAAAAGTTTCTTTCAATCACTCGGAAGGCAAGTGTAGCCACTTATAAAAACAGAATGGCAGAGACAGACTGGGAAAGGAAAGTCAGAGGTGAAAGGGCAGAGCAGAAAGGAATTTTCAAAAATAAAATTAACAAGGTGACTGTTCCAGAAGGGGGCTGTGAAAAGGACATGGTGGACCGAAGTCTGTTAGTCAAGTAATGATTCAACTTTTAAATTATTCTCTTGTTCTTTTTTGTTGGGTGTTTTGTTTGTTCAAGTCTAAGATTTGGAAATGCTGACCCTCTGTTAACAAGAGCCAACCGGAAATATAGGATCCCTTCCCTCCCCCGGCCTGCCTCCGCTGAAGCCACCACCATCGCCTCCTTGGCTGGATGCTGGAAGAGTCCTCCGTACGTGTGGACTCAGGATGACAGGGCAGCCTCCTTCTGTGGTTGCTGGGCTTGTGAACGCTGCAGTATCTTTTGGCTTTCCACGTCTCTAAAATGTTTTTCAACCTGAAAGACATCAGTCAGCCTAGATCAGAAAAGCAGATGGGCACACAAGGCCTCCCACACAGTTCACTCTAGACTTCACCAGCCTTGTGCTGGCTGTCCAGCTCATGGATCATTCAGCACTGTTCCCCTTGCTTGCTGTCTGTTGGCCTTCCCAACAAGGGAGGTGGGGGTCCTCTTGTATCAGCCACATTTTTTGCAGCTTCAGATAAGACTGTCTAAAAGAAGGTAAATCTATAAAGACGATGACGAAGGGAGACTATTATAAGCCAAACTCCCTCTCCTCTCCTTACACAAGTGCAAAATGAAAACAGGTAGGGAATTACAGTCTTAAAACTTTTTACATCCACCATGTTGGGTCTACCAATACTCAAGTCTGTTTTTACAAATGCTTCAACTCAATCTAGAAAGTCAGATGACGTATGCACGGTCATGGATTCCAACAGCCACTGATGTATACCAACCAGCCCTTCCTGAGAAGAATCCAGCCTGGGAGGAGAGGAACTGCTCAGGCCCAAAACCATGGAATGCTCTGAATAATTCCAAAAAGCCACAGTGCAGAGGACGTAGGGTTGACCACTCGCTTTATTCTGCATTGCCTGGTGGTTCCATCCCCACCAGAGTATCCACACCATGGCTGCAGAGCACCAGCATGCAGGAAGGCAAGGTGGTCAAGGCTGCTCACAGGCTGACCATCAGAAGACAGGGACTGTGGCTAACATCCTGCCCTGATGCTGGAAGAGAAGGCCGAGCAGTCATTCTCTCCCTAAGGTTTCTCGGCTCCTTTACTTACTATTTTGCGTACATGGCTCAGTGCACTCCCCTCTTTGCCTTTACAGTTTTCCACTTGATATGGGGGTGTAATAACAACTTCTTCCATGACTACGATGTTTTTTTCTTGCCATTTACAGTCTTTAATGCTGGAAGGAAAAGAGAGCAGGTGAAAGTTACCTCTTGCGAGGCATCCCACACTTCCTGCCTGATGAATAAATAACTCCAGAAAGCTAACCCCAAGTTCCTAGCTTACTACTCAGTCAATAACTAGATGCCAGCAGCCCACAGAGAGAAGTAGCCAAGAAACACTTCCTGGGTACCACTGGCTAGGAAAAGCAATGGAACTGATGCACACGTATTCCAAGGATGATCCAGAGTGTTACTCTGAAGTCTCAGGAGCCTGAAAAAACACAGAAAACTTGGTGGCGACCTCAAAAGTCCAAACTAATTTAAGTTACAAATAAACAGCTAGGCTCAGGCCACTAGATCCAATTTAAACAGCAGCCTAGGACAAGAGTTGGCAAATTCTTTCTATAAAGTGTCAGGTAGCAAGTATTTCATGCTGTGCAGGCCATACACTCTCTGTCACAACTATTCTTCTGCATGCTGTACCTCAAAAGCAGCCACAAATGATACATAAGCACATCAGGAGATCTGGCCCGCTGGCTGCAGTTTGCCAACCTTTGGCCTAGGGTGATATGGCACCTTTAAAAAGATAGGAGAACAAACTCCTGCATCTTACTGCAATCTTTATACTCTGCTCCCTACTCCATAATGCCGCTCCTCAAAGAGGCCCCTCTCAATTATCAGACAGCTGGGTACTTGCCAGACTGGGAAAACCCATCCCATTTCACACTTAGGGGAACCCAGGGCAGCTGATATTACTAAGAGAGTTCCTTCACATACCTGTAAATGTTCAGATACTCACACCATGGCCTCAAATGGCTCTGATGCCAGCTGCCATCTGTGCACCAGACCCAGGTGGTTAAATAGGGTAACAGAAGGCAGCAGGGGGGAGGGGGAGTGTCAAATGTTTCAGTTTTTCAGCAGCTAGGGAAGCTAGTGGAGAATCAAATGACTTCTGCTGTGACAAAATGTCTTTTATGAGGTGGTAATAAGGTGGCCTTCTGCTCTCCCTAATTCCCTATGTTCACCCCAATGGATAATTGGGAAGACTGAGATAGATATAACTTTCCCTTACTAAAACTGCATCAGCTTTTAGAGAAAAGTACAAGATCAAAACAGTAAAAGAGAAAGAAATCACTAGTTCTAAATTACGGCACACAAGGTGTGGAAGGGACCCTCAGGGATAATCTAATCCAAAACTAAGTTCTACAGATGAAAACACAGAAGCCCAGAACAAATAACCTGTTAGTGATCTTCCAAATGGAAAAGCAACAAGCACCACATCCCTGGATGCAAGATACTGCCAACACACTACCCAACTTCCCTGGTGACATTCAGAAACACAACTACCCACAAATCAGCCACCAGACAGCTCAGCCAGGCAGCATCCCCAAGGCAAGGGACCCCTATGCTCCCCCAACTCACGTCTTGTGTATGGTCTGGAAGAGCTGCTGGCCCTCTAGGGAGACACCAGCGCTGATTGCATAGGCCTGGCTCAGCTTCTCCTCCTTCTCTGTCCGTGCTTTGCTGGCAAGCTAGGGTGGGCGAGAGGAAAGAGACTCAGAAAAACATTCACCTTCATCCTTCCCAACATCAGGACGTAAGTCGAAGAAAAGATGCTGGAAAAGACTGGTTTGGGTAGAGTCAGTTTTCTCAGAGACCAAAAGTGAAACAAACAAGGGATTTTTCCCTGACAGTCCAGTCATTAAGACTCCGCACTTCCACTGCAAGGGGCACACGTTCAATTCCTTAGTTTGGTCAGGGAACTAAGATCCCACATGCCTCACAGCATGGCCAAAAACATTTTTTTTTTTTTAATTTTAAAAAGTGAAACACACACACACACACACAATATACCTGAATAGTTTCTGCTATTCCTGGCAAATACCTATTCCTTTCAATACTTACTGAATGCCTACCATGTGCCATACATTCACTACACTAAGCCAAAGATACAGCACTGAAAGGGGCAGGGAGACAGACAATAAACAAAAACATAAACAAGATAACTCAGACAGGGCTAAGTGCTGGGAAGAAAACAGAGCATGGCAAGGTTTTAGAGCATGACTGGGGGTGGGGTATACCTGATAGAAAGTGATGGTCAGAGACAAAAGGCAATGCATACATTTCTATGAAAGGAGAGAACTAAGGATACTTATCAGCTACTGTGCTGGAGCCTCAGGATTAGAAATTAATGTCTACCACACCTTCAAAGACCAGGATTTGAGGTTTTAAAAATTCAACCATTCTAGTACCATTATCTGTGCTCACATGGGGAGCCAGGACTCAAGGAAACCTAACCAGGCACCACTGACTTGGGCTACAGCTACCAGGCTCTTTTAAAAAAAGAATGATCTACATTCTATTTCATGTCTGTTCCTTAACTGCCCACTAGTGAAACAATCATAAGCTGACCAAGATCAAGAGTTGTAGTAAAATCTAACAGTCTACTCAAATCCAGTAAATCGCTCCCAGTAGGGGTAGGTATCATGTCAATCCCTGCTGCCCCTCTAATACATTTCTGGTCCCACCACACACTATTGGTTGCTGGATTACAAAAGAACAAGTGTGTTTGAGTGTAAGACAAAAGAAATATACTGACAGTTAAAACAAAAGGCAGATAATGCATCTGAAAGTCAAACAAACGACTTGGAGATTTTTCAGATCCATGAACAAGAACATACACTTAGTATGCTGACGCTGCAGCTACTGAAGACGTATGCACAAACATACACACGAGCACAGACAACCTGGCCCCAACACCAGCTCCTTACTGCAAGCAGAAATCATACCTCCAGCACATTCCCAAGTACCTAGATGCTTGGAGTTCTTAAACATTCATATTCTGCCCTAAGACTAACCCTTGACGCCATAAACCAAATACAGATCCACCAGGGGGAAACAAGCACAGTGTCTCATTGTTGGCAAAATGAAGCACTTTATCAAGCCAGAGTTTGACTATGAAAAAGAGAGAAAGTGCCCTTCAATCAGGTTATGGGGAACTGAGGAGTCTCAACTGCCTCTGAGTTTCAAAGACTGTCTGAGAGGAGGGGGTGTGAGCACAGCTCACACATGCTGTCATTTCAGTCTCCTTAGGTAAAAGGGGGAAGAAAAGCCAAGACTCTGTAGGGATGTAAAGCCAGAGCTCCCTTTTCACTTGGTCCCCAGGATGTGGAGAGAGACAGATACAGCAGCAGTAAATAATCTTTCAAACCAGGGCCTGCCCCTCTGGATCCACCAGGCAATAACTTTACAGAGAAGGAAAAGCACGGGGCTGACGGCTCTCGGTGAGCACTGGCAATCCCAACTGCAGCAAGGAAGCCTGTGGCTGGAAAGCAGTCAGCCTCCATGGTACAAGAACAGCTAGGGGTGCATTTTTAAGCAACAACAAGCAAACCTTATTCAGTCACCAAGAAAACCCTGGTAACAAGGGGTTTCCTTGAGTCTCACTTTCCAAACAACCCTGTAGGAAGTCTGAAGTCTCTAAGTTTGAACGAAGGGAAAACTGGAGGGAAGCAGCATGCCCTTGGATTCACCAAGCTCCTGCAGACCTCCTGGGAAGTGGCTCATGGTCAGGCAGATGTTTACCCCATGAATAGGCAGAAGGGTCTCACTCTGAGGTCTTTTTAAAAATATTTGTCCCTGAAGACCAAAAACACCTCCCAATGTGGGTCAGACAGAGCTGCTTCTATAAAGCTTGTGTTAACTAGACAGTAACGTCACCCATTCAGGAAGACAAGAGTTGGTTCTGGAAAACCAGGCTCTATGCAGAATATTTAAGAGTGAAATAGACAAATTAAGCTGGGGAACCACTGGAAGAAGAACCACTTTTGAATTTTTGCCAGAGACAAAATAAAACGAATATAAATCTCAGCTGGAAGTGATCTGTTTGGATGGCCTGAGTTAAAAGCAACACAATGGTTATAGAACAATGATTTGAAAGTACACACTACCCCCTCCCCAAATACACTGCACAATCTCTTCTAAAGACTTTTAAAGCAAAGGAGAATGGACCGGATGATTCTTCATGTCAATCCACAGTGCAGACTGATCCCAAATACTAAATGATACAAAGGAGAGCCTTGAAAAAGTCAGCAGAAATCAGTGTAAACTGACTATATTTCAATTTACCTCAATACCCTCAACTATTCCACCTGTACCTGCTGCAAATGTGGTTTGAGGACTTAAGATTCACAGCAAACCCTGAAGCTTCCAGTTGTTGGTTTATGAACTATATTTTCATGGCAATCTGAAAATGCGTAAATCTAGTATTCAACTACAGAGATCTGCTTCACTAAGAAGTTGTATAAACGGGGTAAATTTCTCCCAGAGAGGACTGCATCAAGTGGGCATGAGGAAGATTACCTTTACAAAAAGAAACTAGAAACGTTTTTTCTCAAAATTGGGGTGAGAGGGGAAGGGAGATTACCTTGCTCTTTTTAGACAAGTTATTGAAAACCCGTGAAAAATGTGGATGAGCCTCCTTTTGCAAAGCAAATGACTCTCTCTACGCTCAAGTCAGCTGTAGCTCTACATTTCCCCACATTGTATTTCTATAAACTAATGCATATCTATAAATGGTCCAGTTACTCCAAATTAGTAAGTTTATGGTTACTGTCAAATTGCCAGAGAACCAATAAAAACGCCTCCCAACAGAGAAGGTGTCGGATATGCCTTTTAAGCTTGGGAGGGTCATCAGGATTGCAATTTTTTTTTTTTTTTAGGATTGCAATTTTTAAATTCAGTAACTATCACCATACTTCCCCCATTTTCAATGCAAGCCTCTTCCAACTAAAACTGAAACACTAATTGGTTAGAATCTTAAAGAATGTTAAAGGCACCAACCTTAAAAACACACTGGGTTTAGGCAAATCTCAATTTGCCTAAATCTACAAATACACGTTACTAATGTGCATGTGGCCTAACTGAAATAACTGCACAAGACAACCTACATTTACCTTCCTTTCCTTTCATTTTGTATGATTCCCAATGAAAAAATTCACTCCTTGTCGACAAACCAGTGCTTCCTCCCTTGGCCATTTTATATACAGGACCTTGATGTGGGCAACAGAAAAAAGTTCATGAACTTGACACCAAAGCACATCAATATCAAAAGGTTTCTAGTCACGCCTGCTGCTGGGTAACCTCGAGTGAGTGAATCAATGAACACTAACGTTATCTCTCTTCCTGCACTGCGACAAGAGGAAGCAGCCCCAACAACAACATAATCCAGGCATCTTGCCTCATCTGTTACTTGGTTACCAGCTGGGCCATCTTATTTCCACATACGCAGACCAGGAAGGCACAGGTGCTGTGGGGAATCCAGAGGGACTCCTACTGCAAGTATTTAACAGGCTGTGACAGCTGATCCAACAATGGAAGCAAAGTCCAGAGGAGAACCTGCTGGATATGACCTACTGACTCCACTAAGCCACTCTGGGTTTGTCTTCCCTGCGTAGACAACCAGCTGTCCTCACAGAGGGGTTAGGAAGCACTGCAGCAGCTGCCCCGAACTGCCAGTGCTGCCTGCAAGGCCTGATGGAGGGTGAAGGGCGGCAGGCCACAACAACGGTCATCCAAAGGGCCCCGCTTGCTCCTGCTGTTTTCATTCTGGGGAGTACTCTTGGAAAGCCCTCATTCTTTGTCACCAATAGGCAGCCTCAAAACTATGTCTTCCAACTATCAGTATTCCCAAGTCTCCCTGCTCCCTAGTTGAAAGGTCCTGTCTGAAAATTTCTAATAAAATACTGTTCTTCATAACCTCAGATAGCTGAGAACTCAAAAAACAGAGAACCCTGCTTGAAATCACATCCTGGGATACCTAACAGTGAACGAAAACACTGAATCAAACGAGGGAACAGTAGAGTCAAAGAGGCCGGCAGTTAACACTAAAACCCTAAGAGCTAACTTGCTCAGTGAGAACTTACTCCACGCAACACACTAAGCAACACTTAACGTGTATTAAACATTTCATCTGCCCAACAATTCTGTGAAACAGACTAAAATTACGCCTACTGAACAGATGGAGAAACTAAGGCACAGCTGGTAAGACACCTGCCTAAGTTTACCAAGACACAAGTGGGAGAGTCTAGATTTGAACCCAGACAGACCGACTCCAGAGCGTGTGTTCTGAACTCTGCACTATACCCAAACAGTTCCACTTAAGAAAAGTCTAAATTGTTGAAAACAGTTATAAACTTGAATGTAAAAGAAATGTTTTTTAAAAGAGAAAATATTTTAAAAGACCCAGCTGTCATCTTCTCTTCTTATCAGTGAATTCTGACATTTCCATCAAGTTTCCCTGTCCAGAACACAATTGTCCGCCTTTTAGTGAAGGGCCCCAGTCTTGCCCTAAATCTCAAGAACATCCTTTACTTGTTTTGTTAAAGGTAATTCATAGGAATGCTTTTAAGAAAACAGATCATGTGTGAGAAAGCATTTCGGGCCAATAACGATTAGGTACCCATCATTTCCTGCTGAGCCAAAACTAGAGAAGCTAAGTCAAGCAGGTCTCCTGCACTAGGAAGTTAAGGTACCTTAAGTGCTTTGAGCGGTGATGAAAAACACCCTGCAAATCCAGAGGCCACAGTGCCACCTCACTCTCCAGGCTCTGGCCATCATACTGTTGTCATAAAATAGAGGTCAGCCTCAAGTCAGTCAGCAGAGGCCATAAGCAAAGTTTGTGGCTCACCTGGCTTTGGACAAAAACTAGTTGTTGGTAAAGTCAATAGTTTTTCTTATTTGTAATTATGTCACCACAAGCTGTCCACAGTTACAATAGACAGCTAAACTTCCTAGACACCAACAGAGTGATTTTCTAGTCCTGAGACCCTGACACCAGCACTACTGTGGGACGTCCACAGGACTCTGCCAGGAAAGAACAGCAACTGGCTGGGATGTAAGCTGAAATTCGACCTGAACAGCCTGTCTGTGAGAGTGTACACTCATATGAAGCATCTCACACATGGCCATGAAGAAGAACACGGGTGAAAGCACTATGAGAGTTTAAAGCACTGTACAAATAGCACTGTTGACATTATTATTATAACATCATTATTACTAGCACAGAGAAGGTGGCTTGTAGGTTATTTCAAAAAAATTCATGTAATCCAACCTTCCTTTAGCCAATGAGCTCAGGGCTCGCTCTCTTCTGCTTTCTGTAAGAGCTGCTAGAGAGGCTATAAATCCTTAACAGAATCTCTTCCAAAATACAACTGGAATAGTAAGTTGGAAAATGCACTTTATGTGCCAAAATGGGCGCTTCACTTACAGAATAAAGAGCTGGTTTTATTCAGACAGTGAAAGGACCAGGTACTCTCATTTCCTGGGCTCTAAAGAGGGCAGAAAAAGCAACATAAAAAAGAAAAGCCACTCCCTTGTTTCTTACCCCCAAACAGAAGAGATTCCAGCTCAAAGCCGCACCTACCACTCCCTAGCTGCATGAACCTGAGCAAGATGTATAACTTCTCCCGAGCCTCAGTCTATCCATGGGGGCCCATCCTAAAGGTTGGCACTGGAGTTCACTAAGGTACACATCTAACACTACCAGCGCCAGCGCAGTGGCATTGGTCCTCTCCCTTCCTTCTGAGAGCCGCCACTGCTCTCACTCACTGACAAAACAGCAAAACTTTTTAAACTGCAGAGATGGACAAACTGATAGCAACCCCAATCAGCTTGATTCCATTTAACTTCCCTCCCTTTATCTAACTGTCATTTATTCTTCAAGACCCTACCCCATTGTCACATCTGAGAAGCCTTTCCTAAAATGTTCACTACTCTATGCCAACCATTGGCAAACTATACCTGTGGGCCAAATTCATCCAACCACCTGTTTTAGTTAAGTTCCACTGGAATGGTATCACCCCACTGCTGCTTCTGCTACAAAGGCAAAGTTGACAGTTGTGACAGAGACGTATAGTGCACAAAGCCTAAAATATTTATTAGTGGGCCCTTAACAGAAACAGTCTGCTGCTCCCTGCAAAAGTTAAACCCTACTGCCCCTCACAACTCCCAAACATGAGATTCTTGAGGGCAAAAGCAGTGGCTTAGTCATCGTGACATACACAGCACCAGGAAGGGAGGGGTAGGGAGAGGGAAGTGGGATAAAAGGAAAAGAAACCTCGACTATCAGAGATTCACAGAACTAACAGTTCCTAATCGTTAAGTGACTAACACACGGTCACACAATTCATTAGCAGCCCAGATGTGAAAAGAATCTAGTTCTTCAAACTCCCCACATGCTACCACACCAGACTGTTAGCTTTTTGCACGGTACATAGCCCCACTAATTTTCTAGTTTGTGTACAATTTGCTTCACTCTCCAGGGTAGTCTCTGGTATTTACCTAAGCTAGTTTAAATTCCAATGCTATAACTTGACTGCACTACTTGTTTTTTCTTCCCCCCAAGCCTGATCTCTGCCAGGAAACTGTAGGTTAGAATGCCCCTTTCTTAACACTGTAAGAGATACTACACTGACATCAGTAAAGCACTTAGTTTGAATCATCCCTGTGTCAAAGAGACAGAATGTAGAGGGGGCTGCAACAACACACATGGCACATCTCTGCCAGTTGCTTGGGCCCAGCAATTTGTGTCTTCAGGTGGACGAATCTCCTCCTCCCCATCTCGCCACCCAGTGATGTCAAGAGAGCCCCCTTCAGAACCAAACTCTTGACCTAAGGAGGCCCCACCAAATCAGCAAGCTGCTGTGCACTACAGCCTGAACTCAGTCAGGGGCCCTAGCTTGGAATGCTGCATCCCCTACTATGGCTATGACCCCAAAGTTTGAATGCTACTGAACGTGAGCTCCTTCAAAGGCCAGTGATTTTTAAAGTGGCATCAATCACTCTACCTCTGATTTCATCTCACACCACTCACTACTTATTGGGCCCCATTAACTTAGCAATGATAGGGTCTTCCTCTTCACCTTACGCTTTTATCTTCATGACACTTCTGTGAAGAAGCAGCTGTCTGCTCAAAGCCAGATACAAAACTTACTGGTGGGCTCTAACCTGGGACTGTGGCCTTGACAACATACTCTAATCAAGTGAGCCAATAGGTAATATGTAGCTTCCAGGAGCTAGAAATTTTCACCTGATAGAAGAGTCTTGCTTCCCCTAGACAAGTAGTTACTTCCCTTCCTGTTTTTTTTTTTTTTAATTTATTTATTTGGCTACACTGGGTCTTAGTTGTGGCATGAGGGCTCTTTAGTTGCGGCACGCGAACTCTTAGCTGCAGCCTGTGGGATCTAGTTCCCTGAGCAGGGATCGAACCTGCATTGGGAGCACAGTCTTAGCCACTGAACCACCAGGGAAGTTCCTTCCCTTCCTACTTTTATACATAATATGAACACATTCTACCTGTTACTAATATATCTATACCTACACATAGGGTGGCTAGGTCATCTGATCCTTCTGCTGCTGCTGCTACTAAGTCGCTTCAGTCGTATCCGACTCTGTGTGACCCCAGAGACGGCAGCCCACCAGGCTCCCCCATCCCTGGGATTCTCCAGGCAAAAACACTGGAGTGGGTTGCCATTTCCTTCTCCGATGCATGAAAGTGAAAAGTGAAAGTGAAGTCGCACAGTCACGTCCGATTCTTCATGACCCCATGAACTGCAGCCTACCAGGCTCCTCCGTCCATGGGATTTTCCAGGCAAGAGCACTGGAGTGGGTTGCCATTGCCTTCTCCGTCATCTGATCCTACTTGCTGACAAATCCATACCTCAATACACTGGGGTCAAGATATGGTCAAGGGCCCAGATAACAGACTACGTCCATGAATACAGGCCACGATGCAGTAGCTACCAACTACCTCAGGAATTTGCTAATACTTGAGGATTATCCCTCACATCAACAAAAGCCATAAGGTTATGCTAAATCTTAGCTTTCAAACTTCTTAGAACTCAAAACAAAAACCAAGTGAAGTCTTCCCTGTGTGACACCATCCCTAAAGGTAAGCAAGGTCAGTTACTTTTTAAAGTGAACGTTGTGACTTTCCCATTTTCTCAGCCTTTCCAGGCCCTTCCACAGACCAAGCTCCAAGTGTCATTTTTATCCAAAGGCAGCCAACTTATTCTTCATTACCATCTGCTGATGAAAAACTCTTTAAATCTCTTCTTCCTGGTTCTTCTCTATTTAATCACTGCCGTTTAGTAAGGTATAAATGGGCAATAAATACTCACACCAGGCTGATAAATCAGTCAGTGGTTTGGTAAGGGAGGTAGATGCCTTATCTGTGAAGTTCAATTTTCCATGCTTTGTCTCTTTTCCTGCCTCCCCTCACAACATACAAATATTTCCTCCAGAAAGTCTTCTCCAAGTCAGCCAAGTGATAAGACAACTTATACCTCATTTGATGTACTGGAGGCATTTATCTAAACAGATGAGTACATACACTTGCCTCGGCTGTCTCAATGAGTTTTTTACCTCAGAGTCTCAGAAGTTGAAAGCATGACCTCCTAGGTTCTGTGACTGCTCACTCTAACCTTCTGTACTCAGACAAGTGTTCGCTTAATTATGCCTCTTGATAACACTGCCCTAGAAATTCAAGTTAATTCTGGTCACCAACAAGAGGAATCCATATACTATTTTGATTTTCCCCAGTCTTGGGATGGCAAGTTCTGATACCTGAATGAATGTCAGATCCAGTATCAGGAAAGACTGATACAGTAACTAACACTGCCCATGTTCTTGGCTGCTTTCCTTTGTCATGATGCCCTCCTCCCCCCATCCTGCTCCTAAACCATAATTCAAGGAACATCCACCCACTGGCTGCACATAGCTAATGTGGGAGAATAGGACTAACATGTGTCAACGCTGGTCAACCTAAACCAATCCTCCAAACAACTCTATGAGATAGATACTAACAGGATTCCATTTCTGTGGTGAGAAAACTGATGCTTAGTGACATAAGAGACATACCCACTTGCTTTTAATGTTCTTTCTGACCACACAACACAGACGTTTCTCTTTACTCAGAAATATTACTTAGGATTATAAACACATACTCATTTCATTTCACCAACCTGCTCTGAAAGTTCTTTGGGTAAGCACACAGAAGCAGAATATACATGGGACTTGGCCATCAAAACATCAGACTTGAGTTCAAATCTCAGTTCAATTACTTACTAACTGGTGGGCTCTAACCTGGGACTGTGGCCTTGACAACATACTCTAATCAAGTGAGCCAAGAGGTAATATGTAGCTTCCAGGAGCTAGAAATTTTCACCTGATAGAAGATCTTGCTTCCCCTAGACAATAGTGACTCATCCAAGACTCAGTTTACTCTTCTGTAAGACGGTGATGGTGAGTCAAAGTGAAAGTCACTGTTGTGTCCGACTCTTTGCGACCCTACAGACTATACAGTCCATGGAATTCTCTAGGCCAGAATACCGGAGTGGGTAGCCTTTCCCTTCTCCAGGCGATCTTCCCAACCCAGGGATCGATCCCAGGTCTCCCGCATTGCAGGCGGATTCTTTACCAGCTGAGCCACAAGGGAAGCCCAAGAATACTGGAGTGGGTACACTATCCCTTCTCCAGTGGATCTTCCAAACCCAAAAATAGAACCAGGGTCTTCTGCATTGTAGGTGGATTCTTTACCTACTGAGGTATCAGGGAAGATGGTGATGGTACCCACACCATAAGAACTATCGTTAGAAGTAAATGAGATGTTTGCTGATTGCTATTTCAGAGGGTGGCATGTAAAAATATTGGTTCCTACACTACTTGCCATATAACCTAGAGCAAGTCACTTAAACTGCTAAGCCTGTTTATTCATCTCTTAAACTAAAAGGAAAAAAGTGTAAGTGAAGTCACTCAGTCGTGTCTGACTCTTTGCGACCCCTACCAGGCTCCTCTGTCCATGAGATTTTCCAGGCAATAGTACTGGAGTGGATTGCCATTAAGCATGGTTGTGAGGATGAAACAAGATGTGTCAAAGCTCTCTGTAAACTGTAAGGCACTAGAAATATGTAAGGAATGGTCCCCAACAGAGCTTACCACAATGCTGTGCATAAAATAATTTTCAGTAAATGTTTGATAAATGCTACAAACATAAAACTTTCTTAATGTTGACATGAACCAAATTATCTGAGAGCACTAATAACTGATGGTCAATCTTTATGCCCAGAGAACAAGATGTGGAGTCAATTCAAAAAAACTTAAGAAACATTTTACTTCACTCAACCACACGGACCCTGGACTCTCACCCTCATGCAATATTTAAACCTTCCTCATGAAAGGAAACTAATAAGGATATTTCCCTGGTGGTCCAATGGTTAAGAATCCGGCTTTCAATGCTAGGGGCAGGTTCCAATCCATGGGTTCAATCCCTGGTCAAAGAATTAAGATTCCACATGCAGTGGGGGCAACTAAGCCCATACGACAACTCCTGAGCCCACGCGCCACACAAGAGAGAAACCTGTGCACCACAACTAAAACCCAACACAACCAAACTATTTTTTTCAAAAGTAAACTAATAAGCCATGTGTGCTTTTGTACTTTTTAAAGTCAGGAAATTCGAAACAATTTTTACCGAGTACAATGTTACTGTGAAGTAGATAAAACAATATTCAAAGCTTCCACCTTCTGCAACCCCACTGTCCTCTTTCAAGCTTCCTCTTACATCCCACTGCTGTGGACGGACATAGGACATCTTAGCTACAGTGAAAGTGCCAATCGAAAGCAAAACAAGCTCATCTCCAAGAACTGCTAGTTCACACCGTCCTCAACTTGAGCTGGAATTAAGTATTTCCTTTAAAAGGCCTGCTCTTCCATTTCCTGTTGGGTCAGAGTAAACATCCAGTTTGTATCAACAGGTTTAATTGAACACAGCACTTACTATTTCAGCAAGATGAGCCATCATGTGATGGGATCTCCCACTGCACAGGTAGTACTCCCCAAGACCACAGTTTTCTTCCAGGGATTTCAGGGCACTTTTAGTTCCCTTCTAAAATGCTTAAACAATCCTCCATCTTAAAAACAAAACCAAACCCAGGCTCATGCTCTTAAATGAGTTGAACTTTTCATGTCCTTCCAGCAACATGTAGCTCCCCAGATTAGCTGTTTTCAGTAACATAAAGAGCCCAACAGGCTCTTCTAAATGAATCTCAGCAAGAATCACAAAGCATCCTCAAAGGTTCGTTTCAAGGAAAAACCAATATAGCTTACTCATAAACATCTCAACAAATGAAGAATGAATAAATAAGACCCAAAGAGAGCTCTTCAACCTAATTTTAATCTTTGTTTCAGACTCCTTTTCAAGACTTGGCAATCAGACCTTGTGGTAAGGTCTGAGAGTAAGAAAAGTAAAGATTTCTGGTATTCCCTAATCTATTACCTCCTGCTGTTTTCTGAAAGACTGGGTAAACAACTAGTTTACAATAATACTAGAAGACAACTGATCAGCAGAAAGCAAAACCTTAAAGGCAAAGATAATCCGCAAATTAATAACCAAGAACTATTTATACCTAAGGTCAAATGTAAGCAAAGAACTGCTTCTTAACAGCTCCCACATTTAACAGTCCCATCCATGCCGCTCCAGCCTCTCTCACACAAATGGTGGCACTTTGTGGTACAAGAGCAGAATCCTAGTTATCTTTTAAATTTGAAAAAAAATCTATCTTCTTTCAGATAATCTTTCCTCAACTACTTACTAAAGGCTGTTACTTGGTGACAGACTTCTCATACGCTATAAACATTAAAGAATAACACAGAGCCTTTTCTCCCTTCAACACACCAGGCATAAGCTATTTTATTTAAACCTTTTAAGATCTCTTAGGAGGAGTAAGCCAAGGTTTCAAAAATCCACAGGTATAAGAATGAGATAGTCTGTATGCAACAGTCTTTAATATGAAACCCAAGACCTTTCTGAATCTGTCCTGAGACATCACTAAAAAAAAAACAAAACAAAACAAAACACATGGGGCATTTCCCTGGAATTTAGAAAAAAGGGAGCTCCAGATTTGAGGCAACTACACTCTGCCAGCCTCAGTTACCCTGTGTTCTTTCAGCTGCCTGAGTGTTCCCTTGCTTTGCTGAAAGCAGCAAACACACTACATTCCCAAGTGGGGCAAAAGAATATACATTATTATAATTTTATAGAGGGAAAAATTTCATCACACTAATTCAACAGACTTAATGAAAGACAGCTGCTACAAAAACTGAAGCCCTAACTTATTCATTCAACAAATATTTATGAAGCACCTACTCTGTGCAAGGTTCTATATATTCAGTAAGGAACAAAACAGGTATAGTTACCATTCCCACAAAACAAAGTTTGGTGAGATAGAAAAGTATACACAATTATAATTACAAAAAAGCTATGAATAGGATAACAAGTCCCAATTTGCCCAGGATACACCAATCTAAACTTGTCTCAGTGTAAAACAAAAGCACTGCCCTCCTCTACTCTCGAAAATGTCCCATACTGGACTGGAAATGATACGTCACCTTATCTCTGAATGCTAGAGTACTGTAAGAGAAAATAACGGAGACACCACTTTAGCCTGGGTGATCAGAGAAGACTTCTTGAAAGATGTGCCATTAAACAGTCCTGATGGATAGGTTCTAGTCATTTTGAGAAGGTGTTCCAAGTAGAGAGAACAGCAAAACTCAAACAGGGCTTGGGTACTAATACCGATCAACGTGAACTTCGGCTGACGGAACTGAAGAATCAGAAAAGTTATTTGAAAGTTCCCAGATACCAATTTACATAGCCAAGATTAAAATATCCTAAGCCTCTAAATTTGTTAGACCTCAAAATTCAAGCACAAAGACAAAAATGAAGCTCTATGTCAGTAGTTTTCAAATTTTTGTAGGTCATGAATCCCTCTGAGAATCTGAAAAATACTCCAGATCTTCACCCAGCAAATACATGTATATTCTTATGTGCACACATACACAATTTCAGGAGGTTCAGAAGGAAAGCCCACAGCCAACCCCACCAACACTAGAAGTTCACACATGGGCTACAGGTTAAGGGTGAGGGGGAGCTCTCTTTCACAAAGGACAAAAGCCAGCTCTCAATTCTATTTCTCTATTCAGCAGACATTAAGACTTTTCTTAAAATCTTCGGAAGATATCAGGGAACAAAGAGATAAAAACTACAGTGATATAAATATATTTTTAAATATGTCAAAACAAGCCAATTGTAAATCACTGAAAAAAAAAAAAAAAAAAAGGACAATATATGTACCATCAAGAGTCAATGAGACTCAAATTTCCCATCATTTTGGAGATTCAGAACTGCCCTCAAGTCCTTACCTTACTAACGTTGAGTGAAGCTAGGGGAGGAGGGGTTTCTGTTCGGTCATTAATTATTTCCACTTCTGAAACATACTGTAAGTTTATAAGCAAGATATCTGCGTGGTTGGGCTTTCCACTGGAAGAGGGACATTCTGGTGAAAAAAAAGAAAGTTAAGGAAAACAGGGGCAAGCAGAGCACTGACACATCCCAAAGGGGCATGGAAAACACAGTTCTCATAAGGCTTGTGTAAAAGGTGTGCCACAAGCAAAAGGTGGGAGTCCCACAAGAATCACAGCTCTTCTCAGCAAATCTTTGCCTATCACCTTCCTCCCGCTCAACCCCATAACCAAAAGATCTCAAGCTTTTCAAAGCCAAACACAACCCAAAACTTGAAGCCTCAACAGGGTTTCCGTCACCTTCTCTCTACTGGTTTTACAAAGAGACTTAATGTAGTTTTAATGCTGTATGTATACTGTCTGTCTTGAACCTAACGAACCACACAGGAGAGCAAGTACCTTCTGTTCTTGGTATACTTCCTATATCTGAACAACTCTTTTCACTTTTTCTGATCTGAGACTTTCCATTTTGCAGAGGCAAAAACTACAGCACTGGAAAGGAAGCTCACTCAAGGTGACCCAGCTAGTTAACCGACTCCTCCATCCATTCATTCTCCAGCCATTTCTCAAAAGCATATTGCACATCAATTGAAAGAGTAATTCCTCATTCCAAAACCCTTCCAACTAAACCACTAATGCAAAAGATCTTATATGGTCCAGGTACGAATTCTTGTGTTTAAAAAAACCGAGAAAACGCAACTATTCGAGCTGTAATTAGTTTCAAAGGACATTTTCCTAAGCTAGAAATCTACAATCAGTGTTTAAATGAAGTGGTTAAGTTTAAATGAAGTTGGTTAAAATACTTGCCAGTCAAAGACAGCAGACCCAGTAAGAAACTTCCTTTTCAAAGGTGCCACAAAAGATAACTCTTAAAAAAAAAAGAAAAAAATCCAAATAAATCCACCTGTGGCTCAAATATAAGGAGGAGGTGGTATTACAACCAGGAAGTATTCTGTTTCCAAGATTGAGCTTCCTGGAGTAATTCAGAAATCATTTCCACACCAAAGAAAGAGGCCACCTTTTCCATTCTGTTTAACACTGCCACATTTAAAAGGCAAGGCTACTACTGTGAAGTCAGGATTCCTTGTGCTGGCCTGAGCAAAAGATAACTTACTCTTTCACCTGTAACCCACACGTCCATACACAAGCCCCTGAAAAACGTGGTCCTCTCTCTGGACCAGGTTTCCAGTACAAACATCTCCAAAAGAGCAACTTCCAAATGACTGAGAAGCCTACAATTCATCACCCCGTCCCCAGTGGCACCACGCACACACCAGCACCAGCAAAACAAGCCCCTATCCCCAGTTCTGCTACAAACTCTTTCCTGCAGTAACTCTCCCCCAAACAAGCGAGGCCCATTTGGTCACACACCACCGCCCTTCCGTGGACCACGTCCTATCAGTACACAACCCCTCCTGAACTCCATACCCATGTCCCACTCACTAGCAGTTCCTTACTCAACACACCCCCTCCCCACTTGATTCCACCCGCCCCTCTTCCATCCAGGCTCCAATCACCAGCCCTCTCCCACGACCACCCCTCTCCTGATCACTGGGTGCCCCCTCCTAGCGTTCCCCCCGAAAAGCCATCCGCGTGTCAAGTCCCCCTCCACCCACCCTCGTTCGCGGCCCAGCTCCCACAAGGGGAGGGCGACAAGGGTCCCCAAGGCGGACCAAGGGTCCAGGGAGAGGGGGAGGGGAGCTCAGGGTCGTGCGCATGCGCTCCGGGCCCCGCGGTAGCCGGTCGCCCCTAGGCCCGGAGAGGGCCCCAGCCACCGCCGTCGTCCCCCGCCCCCCCACCACCGCACACACACGCCAGCCCGGCCTCGGGCTCCGCGCAGGGAAGGATACTTAAAGCCAGCATTTTGGACTGGTAGTCGAAGGCTACCACCTCGCCCTGCAGCCGCTGCTCCTGGCACGTCCGGCACGACACCTGGCTCCCAACGCTGAAGTACTCGCCCGGAGGAGCCGCCATCTTGGGAGAGCAGCCGCGGCCGGCGGCGGCGGCGGCAGCAGCGGGCGAAAGCCGGGCCCCCAGTGAGCGCCGCGCCGCGACGCACGGGGCGTGCTGACGTCATACGCCAGGGCGTGGCCTGGACTGGGTGGGGCGGGAGCCTAGGTGGAAGAGGAAAGGAGAGGAAATAAAAGAGGGGTCTGAATAATTATGTTTGTGCAGCTGCTCCGGCTTGGTAAAGTGCTTGCAAGGTCCATTTTAGAAGTTAAAGATAAATGACCTATGTGGAATGAAAAGGGGAGACAGGAGAGAACTGCAGTCTCCGTTATGTACACACCTTGACACGAGTTTAATGAATGAACTCTCTGTTACATATGAGAAATCCGAGGTTCAGAAGACTAAACGAAACTTGCCCAAAACGATTACACCTAATTAGAGTGGTAGTGGAAAGGACATTGGCTACAGAGTTAGCTAAACCAGAATCGGAATTCCACTGAGTTACATGACCTTGAGCAAATTACTAAGCCTGATTCTGTTTATTCCTTTATTGAGCATCCAACAACGCTTCGATGTAGGAATCAATAGCCTCATTTTACAGATGAAGAAACTAAGTCTTAGACTAAACTTTGTCCAGGGTTGCACAACTAGCAAAGATACAGTCTGTTTCCAAAAATGGTACTATTAACTTTTATGCTGTATTAGGTAACACTTCACATAGTAGTTAGGAGGAGTGGAAGATAATGAAATAATGTGTACAAATGCATGACATGTAGTTACTACGTGGTAGTTTCTCCAGGATCACCCATTACCCTTGAAACTCAAGATGCTTCCCCATCACCCCTCTTGCCCTCTCCAGAGCCAGGAGGAGCAGTGGTGGTGACAAAGGAAGTCTTGGAGCAAGAGTTTTGGGCCCCCCCATTAATGACTATCTAATATATAAAACAGTTTTCTTAACATGTAAGTGAGATGCAGATGTATTTTCAACCCTAATATCACCAGTCGCCATCCCTAACCCAACTACCCCTCCACTATAGAAATTCTAGAGCCTCATGTAACAACAGGCAAAGAGAAGATGGCAAAGGACCAGTCCTGGCACTATTTAACATGAACAAATTTCAAAAGTGTTTTCATGCCTTGCGAGGGACATCAACTTCATATTACTACAATCATTGTAACAGAAATAAGTATATTTGGGCTTATTTCAGAGAACTTTCTTGTCTCCCCCATAACAAGTTATATGTAACTGCCACTCAACTTTTCATGTAACATTGTGATTATAGGTTCCCAGGCACAGAGCCAGGCACTGTTAGGAAAAGCTTTCTGAAGAAGTGATAAATCTGAGACCTGATGGACAAGCAGGGAAAGAGTGGCCAGGTACCAGCAAGAGGGAAATGCAGATGCCAGGACCCATAAAAGGAAAGAGCTTGGTGCTTTCAAAAGTAGCTTAGAAATATACCATTAAACTGAGTGTGGGACTGGACTGATAAAGGCTATCTTAGCTTGAGCACTAGTAAACTTTCAAAAGACTTAGAAAATGTTAATTTTTTCCTTGGGGCAATTGAAAAACATTTAGCAAGGGAATGAAATGAGATATGAATCCAGATTCCCTTCCCCATACCTTTTTAATTAGTGAAATTAATCTCTTTCCATTTAGAACCCAGATTTATATCCTTATATTCACCTTCCAAAGAACTCACGAAGAATAAAGTTGCTTGAGGTAGGGAAGCAACCACTTCAACAATCTCCTCCCACCTCAACTCTGCCTCTAGGTAAGACCTCACCTAGACTAGCTGAGATTTCTGTTTTCTGTGTTCCTCCAGAGGATTATTCTAATTTTTGTCGTAGGTGTGTGCTCCTTCTCCTCCCTCACCAACCTAGCTATCTCAAGGTTTACCTCCCCAGAGGGGTTTTGGAAGGCAAGATGACAGGACGACGAAAGGAGAGGGACAAGGCGAGCTTAGAACTGGGAGGAAGTGTGACTTAAGTCTATGCTACGTGTAAGAACTCTCAAAGCCTTTAGGAACGACCCCTCAGAATCAAGAAGCTGATCTGTCGGCCACCAAATCAACAGCGGATGAATTCAAGCAGGAAAGTCTTGGACTGGTGGAGGAAGGTGTGGGCCGGCTTAGCCACCTGAGTGTGCAAATTTAGGGTCCCACTTCAGCGCTGACAGGGGATGCCTGGCTTCCCGGAGCAGGGGTTGCCTTCTCTCCAAGACATCTCCAAATATCTTTGGAGGGTAGCGGTACTGGAGGAGAAAAGTCTGGTCCGGAAGGAATCCTAGCTCTGGATATTACATGTCCGTCTTCACAGCAGCAAAGCAAGAACCCTGGACGCACCGCCGATCCTCAGGTTAGTCTGTCCCATGACCCGGAAGAGCAGCTAGAGCCGCCTCTACGCCCTACGTCCACGTGCCGGCAATAGCAGCCACGTGGGGCTCTGCGGAAACGCCTTCGCAAAGATTTGTCCCCTACGCTGCCCAGTAGAGAGGGAGGGCTGGGAAGAGCGCAGGAGGAAACGGTACCGGCTGGAGGCCCGGCTCGCGCGAACCTAGGGCTGCGAGGGGCGGGGTCGAGGGCGGGGTTTACACTGGTCGCCGCCAGGGGGCGGGGCCTCGGTTCCGAAGGGTGGGCTCTGGAGGGCAGTGAGTAGCAGTTTACTCGTCGCCTGGACTCCTCGGCTTCCGCCTTGCATCAAACCCTGGCCGGACCAGCCCGGGAGTCGCCATGGAGTCCACGCTGGGCGCGGGCATCGCGATGGCCGAGGCGCTGCAGAACCAGCTGCCCTGGTTGGAGAACGTGTGGCTCTGGGTCACCTTTCTGGGGGACCCCAAGAGCCTCTTTCTGTTCTACTTCCCCGCGGCCTACTATGCGTCTCGCCGGGTGGGCATTGCGGTGCTCTGGATCAGCCTCATCACCGAGTGGCTCAACCTCGTCTTCAAGTGGTGAGACAGCGAAGCCCTCCGGCGGCCTGGCCGCCCACCGCCAAGGGCCCTGAGCCTTGTGCAGACCCTGATTCCTCTCAGAAATTGCCTCAAAGGCCTGGCTCCCCCCTCCACCCCTACCTCCACCCCTACCCCCACCCCCAGGGAACCTTAAGACCTCCCCACCCCTACCCCATGGCCACTGACTTTTCCTCTTTGAGCATCTTTGTGCATCTTGAACTCAGACCTCAGAGTCCCCGTCCTAATCATTAGACTAGTGTTTAACGGGCCTGATCAGATAAATCACTTAAGGGGGCGTGTTTAAAATGCAAATATCCCATCCCATCCCAGACACACTGATTTTGAAACTCCAGGGGAGAGCCTGGGAATCTGTATTTTTAAAAAACATCAATGGTGACTTAAGTAGCAGAAAGTCCTGCTTCTCAACTCACTCTTTAATTCATTTTTTCATTCATTTATTTGATAGGGTTTTTAAGAAGCTTGCTTTGTGCCAGCTTCAACACTGGCTTTTCAGGACAGAAAAGGCTTCCAAGTTAAGGTGTGGTCACCAGGCCATGGCCATCAACATAAGGAGCATTTGAAAACTTGCTAGAAATGCAGAATCTCAGGCTCTAGGTGGGAGCTCCTGAATCATTATCTACATTTTAGCAAGGACCCCAAGTGGTTCGTGTGCACAGTAAATTTCAAAAAGCACTGGGGCTAAAGCTTTGCCTTTTAGGGAACACTTTCTCTTCTCGCTTTTCACCTTCATTCACTAGTAGGCTCTGACACAGACTCAGGCAAGTGGGTAGGGCCCTTGGGGCTTATCTGTTTGTGCCACCTGTTCTCTTGGGTGCAGAAGGGAGCTATACTTCCCACTGGGCGTGCAACTGCACCTCTCCTCACCTCACCATCTATTGCCATATTGCCAGCCTGGGGGAGGGAAGGGGGTTTCATAGGAGACACTTGAATGGGCTAGAATGACTTGGTGAAAAACCAAATACCTTCCCTTCCACTTCTCTCTACCAGGCCTTCATCCCTACTATAAACGGTAAAGCAGTTGTCTAATCATTTCCTTCCTACTGAGTTGCCCTTTGCTTTGTGCTGTTCTCCCTCAGAGTCTGTATCAGCCTTCCCGTCTCATCCTGTTCCCCTAAGACCATTGATTCCCACATGGCAAAGCCCCGATTAATTTCCTAAGTATGTGTTGAGCATCTGGTGTGTGAACCAGACTCAGTTTTTGGCGGGGAGAGGCAGGTCCCTTTCCCAGCCCTTGGCTTCCTGGTCAGCATCTCTGCTGTTCTCCCAACCTTTTCTCTTTCTGGCCACAGCAGCCTCTTAGTCTGCTGTGTGTTTTCCAGGGTCCAGCGAAGCACCTAGCTAAGCCAGGGGATTTAAAACTGTTTTGTCTTCTTTATTTTCCCTCAGCTTCCCTGTGCATTCCTTGCCTCCATTTTTTTTTTTTAAATAGAAGGACTTTATTTATTATTTTGGCGGGCACTGGGTCTTCATTGTGGCAGGGGGCTCTTAATTGTGGTGCATGGGCTTTCTCTAGTTAAGGTACATGGGCTTCTCCTTGGGGGATGCTCAGGCTTCTTTTGCTGCGGCGCGTGGGTTCAGTGACTGCAGCACATGGGCTTTGGCCCTGCAGCATGTGGGATCTTAATTCCCCAACCAGGCATCAGACCCACATCCCCTGTGTTGGAAGGCGGATTCTTAACCACTGAAGCACCAGGGAAGTCCCGCCCCGTTTTCTTATATTTGTTTTATTTCTTAGTTGGCTGTGTCAGGCCTAGTTGTGGCACATAGTATCTTTAGTTGCAGCACGCACACTGTTCGTTGCAGAAGGGGATTCTAGTTCCCTAACCAGGAATCATACCTGGACCCCCTGCATTGGGTGTGTAGAGTCCTAGCCCCTAGACCACCGGGGAAGCCCCGCCCCCACTACCATTTTCAAGCATGAGAGACTTTCCTAAGTAACTGAGGCTGGAATTTGGGAAATGGAGAACAGAGAAGCAGCAGAGTGAGGGTCTGGGAAGGAGAGGGAGACTCAGGTCCCGGGCTGTCTGTAAATGACAAGAACAGAGCTGGCCTTGCAGTGGGAGGGATAAGAATGGGACTTTTGAGCATCTCAGAGCACGCCCACACACACCACAATCTCTTGTCTCCTTACCACTTTTTAAAAAAATGCACACTTTCTCCTGTTCCAAGGTAAAAAACCGTGGCAAGGCAGTGACCCAAAATCAGATGTCCTCTCTGACTCCACCCTATAAGCCCTTCGGAGTATTCCAGGTGTCCATCTGCCTCACCCCCATTCCCCTGGCCTTTGTGTGTCTGTGTGTGTGTGTGTAATGGCATCTGCTCTTTTCTAGGTTTCTGTTTGGAGACAGGCCCTTTTGGTGGGTCCATGAGTCTGGGTACTACAGCCAAGCTCCAGCCCAGGTTCACCAATTCCCCTCTTCTTGTGAAACTGGCCCAGGTGAGAAGCCCCAAACCTCCCTCGCCCAATGTGGTTAGCGTTTGGTGAGTGTTCGATAGTACTTTTCAGCCGGGACCACCTAATCATCAGAAGCCTAGTCTCCCAGTTACTGGACCAGAGAACAAAGAAACCCACGGAAGAAATGTAGGAGCGCCGATGCCAGTGTGCCAGTTGCTTACCTTGTATTGACTGGAGCCAAGTTGTCAAGGCAGAAGTCTGACAGCAGTGACTGCAGGCTTGGGGGCTGGGGGAGGCTTCAGGGCAGAGGGAGCTATGGCCAGCGCTGGAGGAAGGCTCTCTCGCGGCCACAGGGAGGCAGTTGTGTTGAGCTATCACCAGGTGCACCTGGGCTCCCACCAAACTCAGCTCCGACCACGAACTGAGTTTCTGAATCCCCCGGCAGGCAGCCCTTCTGGACACTGTATGATCACAGGAGCAGCCCTCTGGCCCATAATGACAGCCGTCTCTTCCCAGATGGCCACTCGGGCCCACAGGTACACCTTGGCATCGCCCACCAGTGGGGGTGGGGTGACGGTACCCTGGACCCAAAAGCCCTGCAGCAGGGTGGCCTGAGAGCTGGAGTTCTGGGGACCCCGGGTTATTTGGTCTAAGTGCCTGGGTGCTCAGGGAAGCCCAGCAGTGCGTGGACATCTCGTGAACCATCTGCTTCTCTTCTTTTTAGCCGCTGGGTGAGGGTGATTCCTAGCTTGGCTTATTGCACCTTCCTGCTGGCGGTCGGCTTATCTCGGGTCTTCCTCTTAGCACATTTCCCTCACCAGGTGTTGGCTGGCTTAATAACTGGTGAGCAACTGGGGCAACAGGGTGGACCCAGAGGGTGCCATTGACAGTGGGAGGACCAGTGTATGATTTTCCCATTGTACGGCCAACCCCAAGTCCCCCTTCTGACAAACTACCCTGCTGTTCGGGGTGAGGGTCATAGCCCCAAACTCCTTGAAGCTGCTGTCACCCTGCTTCCCTAGGTGCTGTCCTGGGCTGGCTGATGACCCCTCAGGTGCCCATGGAGCGGGAGCTAAGTTTCTATGGATTGACCTCACTGGCCCTCTTGCTGGGTGCCAGCCTCATCTACTGGACCCTCTTTACACTGGGCCTGGATCTTTCTTGGTAAGTTCTGCTTTGAAGCTTGGGGAAATAGGGGCCTCTCCTGCCTCCCCTCTATCTGGCCTGGTGGCTCTCTGGTTCGCTGTTGTTAAATAGGGACACATTACCAGTTCACATACAGTCTCCTGAACATGGCGGTAGACCCCAAAGGGATAGAAAGCCATCCACCCTCTGGGTCCCAGGGGAATCTCTCTCCTGGCAAAGACTCTTGCTCTCCACAGGTCCATCAACCTAGCCTCTAAGTGGTGTGAGCGGCCTGAGTGGGTGCACTTGGACAGCCGGCCTTTTGCCTCCCTGAGCCGTGACTCAGGGGCCGCCCTGGGTCTGGGCATCGCTCTGCACTCTCCCTGCTATGCCCAGGTACGGCGGGCACACCTGGGATATGGCCAGAAACTAGTCTGTCTTGTGCTGGCCATGGGGCTGCTGGGCCCCCTGAACTGGCTGGGCTACCCCCCTCAGATCAGCCTTTTCTACATCTTCAATTTCCTCAAGTACACCCTCTGGCCATGCCTGGTCCTGGCCCTCGTACCCTGGCTGGTGCACATGTTCAGTGCCCAGGAAGCACCACCCATCCGCTCTTCCTGACTCTGGTGCCTCCTGCACCCACCTCCCCTCACAAAGCCCATGCTCTGTGACCTCCACCCTTGGGAGGCAGCTCCGTCCACTTCCAGCCCCCAGCAACCCTGCTCATGTTGAATTTTCTACTTCTCCCACCACCTGGTCACAGCCCCAAAGAGGGGCCTCTTCTCTCCCAGGAAGGTCCTCCTGCCTTCCCTCCCAAGTCCCCAAAGAGCAAAGGCAACAGTGAGAACAGTGGATTTCTGTAACACTGTGAGGGGCTCGGAGCAGCCCCAATAAAGCCCTTCCACACCTCTGGACTCCTCTCTTGCCTCCATGAACATCTCCACCGGACTTGGCTATGCGCATGCAGGGCAACCCTTGCCAGACTGCTTGTTCTGCACCCGCTCCAACCTTGTGCCCACAGAGGCTGAGAGTCAGAAGGAAAAGCAAGCCCTTTAGCCCTGGACCCCCTTGCTACCACCACCATCTCAGCCACACAGAGGTCCCAGGAGATGCTGTGGCTACATTCAGGGAAACCTTGTTCTTTAACCTACAGGACAGAGATCCCACTCCCTCCCACCCCAGCCTCTGTTTCCTAAATTGTTTAGTCCAGGGACTGGAGAAGAGAAGAGTAGGAACCCCAGAGAACAGAGACATTGGCCCCAGAAGGCACTGCCAGAAACAAGTTTTATTTCCACAAGGACACACAGTGTAACAGGTTACAGGATACTCAACTGAAATCTATGTCCAGGGAGACAAAGCAGGGAGTGGATTTACATGAGAACCAGACAGGCCATGGGAAGAGGGAGGGGAAGGGGCCCAGAGCTGGGGCTCAGCCCCACACCCCAGGAAGATCTAGAACACACTAACAACATGCAAGACACAGTGCATGATAAACCTGTGGTGGCGGGACTCCTGCCCCTCCCCTGGCTCCCTCAACCCTGCTCAGGCCCCCAGTAGGATAATAATTGTAAACAGATTGTTGGGGCCCTGGGGAGGGGAAGAAAGAAAGACTATGCAGGGTTGGGGAGAAGGAGGGAGGAAGACTTAGCCCCCCAGGAGCTTCTTCCCATCTTTGGTTTCCCACAGGCTGGACAGCATTCCCTAAAAGTCTTGTGGGCTCCTAGCCCTGGAAGCAAGGCTAGGCCGGGCTCCTGGGAGAGCAAGGACAGCTCCTAGCCTCATCCAGGTCTTAGTTTCCCTGGGCGTGGCCCACAAAGGAAGCCCAGAAGGGAAGCTAAAGCTGAGGGCAGGCTCCTGGGTTCTGTCCCTGTTCCTTCTAGAACCCACACCCACTCTTACCCTCCCCAGGCTTCAAAGCCAAAGGTCCTAGGAGGGAGTTGGGCCCTGACCCTTCTGCTTGCAATATGCTGGGTGGCTGGGGAAATCTGGTCCTGAACAGCAGGGGGGCTCTCACCAGCCTCGAGTCCCCCCTGCAGGAACCACCTTCTCCCCCTCCCCACACCGTGCCAGCGGAGGGGCAGGGAGGCCAACAGATTATGAGGGATAGCAGGCCTGGTTCCGCAGCTCCTCTTGGTCCCGCAGAACCCGAGAGTCCAGCCCCCTCGCTCCCCACACACTTTCCCTCTCTCCAGCCCGAGAAGGGGAAACAGGCCCTGAGGAGTGCAAGGCAAGGCTGCCCTGCCCACAGACCTCAGGCCCACATCCTAGAGCACAGAGCTGAGGCCAGGAGAAAGATGGAGGAGAGGGGGGCTCTGTGGAGATGCTGAGGACACCAGGAAAAATGGTGAGAATCGCAGGGTGGGAGCCCACCTCCCCTCCCCTCCACATCTTAAGACTGTAGAGAGACCCTCAGGATCCTCCCCTGGGGCTGGAGAGGGGAGGAAAGTGAAATTAAGGCATTTCTCCCTAAGTCAGCTGAAGCCAAGGCACCAAACTTGCTGTTCCCTCCTCACTCAGGGAGCCCCCAAAGCCAGAAGGTGCTTTCTGGGCCCCGTGCCCACCTGAGCTGGCCCAGGCTCCAGGGGGAACAAGAACAGGATGCAGGAAGTGGGTGTGGGAAAGAACATGGGAGAAGGCCTGGACGGGATACCCCTCACCCCTCAGAAAGAGCACACTTCTAAGCCGAGACCTGGGCCACGGAGGTGGAAGGGGGGCCTGAGGCAGCTTAGAGGAGCAGCAGGGGTGAGGCTGAGAGACCCACACAGCACACGTTGTTGAATGTGTGACTTTTTGTTTTTAATAGAAAAAATAAACAAAATCACAATGATGAAGCCCAGAGAGATGGGGGCCAGGGCGTCACAGGGCAGGCTCCTGTTCCATAGGCTCCTCTGCTGGCCTGTGGGGACAAGCACAGGGAGAGGCGTTGAGGCAATGGTGGTGGGGGCAGCTTGGGCGAGGGCTGCGAGATGGGGGGGAGCCTCACCTGGGGCTGTGCTCCCGGGCTGCAGCCGCCTGGGCCTGCTCGGCCCCCACCGACAGCAAGGCCATGGCGCTCACAGTCTCAGCCTCCTCTGTCTCACCTGCCTGGGCCTCCCGCAGGGAACGGCCTAGGCCAGCAGCGAACCTCTGCACACAGCTCCAGTGTTTACCTGTGGATGAGGGGTGGGCAGGGGGTCAAGGAGGGGCAGAAACCCCCAACCGTATGGACATTCCCCAGCCCTGGTGTGCAGTCAAGTTTTTCGCCTCTACTCAGCAAGCTGGGGCCTGAGCCTCTCTGCCTGTCCCCACGTACTCTGGATCTCGATGACTTTCTCCAGCGTGGCCACTGCGTTGATGTTGGGCTTTTGCTGCAAGACTGCCTCGTCCAAGGGCTGCAGCTGGCAGGAAAAAGAAGAACAAGCTTAGGGTTGGGAGTGGCCGTGGCTGCCCCTCTAACCACCCGAGTCAGCCCCATGACAGGAGCAAGCATAGCCTTTTGAGAAACCTCTATTCAGAAAGTCTTCTCTGGCTACCAGCGATCCTTGGGAACAAAAAAAAAAAAAACCTCCCCAAGGACCCTGGGTGCTGCCTGACCCAAGAAAGGGTCCCTCCCCCACCCCACTGGCCCCTTGGTCCCTGACCTACCGGCCCACCTCCCCCAGCCCTTCTGTGCACCCCTTACCTCCACGCTGAGCAGCGCCGAGACACAGGCCTCAGAGGCATCACAGATGGCGGTCAGGTCGTGGCCTCCCTCCAGGGCCAGCACCACCCGGCCCCCTGCCAGCGTCATCAGCTGCCTGGTCAAGTGGCCAAAACCTTCAGGGATGGGTGAAGGGAGGAGGATGAAATGGTTAATGGAAGAAAATCAATTCAAAAAAAAAGAGAAAAAGAAACACAAGAGATGAGACAAACAGCTTTAAACCTTAAAACAGATATCCATAATAAAACTCAATGTCATGGATTGAATGTTCCATTAAAGAAAATGAAGAGACTAAAAAGATCCAGTTATACATCTCCTAAGGAGTATCATGAGAAACCACCACTGAAACACAAAGGGTCGTCACTCTACAACTTCATGAGGAGGTACACTCCCCAACCTGTCGGCCCCTCAAGGCCAGGGCTGCAGAAGAAAGGAGGATGCTGCCAGGATGATTCCAAGTCCTAGACCTGTCCCCGAGTTCCTCCCATGGCTTCCCAGGTGGCGCTAGTGGTAAAGAACCCGCCCACCAATGCAGGATACATAAGAGAAGGGGACGCTCCCGTAAAGAAGGAAATGGCAAACCACTCCAGGAAAGTACTCTTGCCTGGAGAATCCTATGGACAGAGGAGCCTAGTGGACTGCAGTCCACAGGGTTGCCAGAGAGCTGGATACGAATGAAGCGACTTGGCATGCAAGCACGCACAGCACTCCTCCCAGCTTCCCGCTCGTCCCCACCATCATCACTGCTCCATAGCCTCCCTCAGTCCCCCAGCAGGCTCACATCTGGCGGTGACAGAGTAGCCACCCAGCGGAGACAGGTGTCCCTCAACAGCATCAAAGCCAGCGGAGACCAGGACCACATCAGGTGAGAACTCGTGGGCAATGGGCATCACCACTGTCCTGCAAAGGGAGGGCCCGAGCTGACCCTGGCAGATGACTCGGCCAGGCCTGTCTCCCCACAGGGCCGACCCCTCCACCCAGACCAAACTCTGTGCTTTCTACCCCTCCCACGGCAGGGCCCAGAGGCTTCCACCCCTCCCCGGCCCTTCTCAGTCCCCACCTGAAGGCCGTTAGGTACTCCACGTCTCCGATGGGGGGGTCCACACCTCCCGTCCATGCCACGTTCACATTGTACCCCACGCCCGGCCCTCCGCCAACCTGGCAGCACGGTGGGGGGGCAGGGGGTTACTCTCACTGCCTGGGGAGTCCAGACGTCGCCCCGCCCTCAGCCCTGCCTCCAGCCCTTACTCCACTGACCTCTGTTCTGCATGGAGGGGCAGCTGGCCGGCGTGGTCCTCCCACTAGGAGCCCAGACTCCCCAGGTTACCAGCACCACCACGGGCCTCCACGGCTCCCTGCCAGGTCCCATTCTGCTACCTCCCCGTGGGCCCCGAGTTTGAGCCCAGGAGCTGTACCTCTTCAGGAGCCCCAGAGCCCGGAAAGAAGTTCCCGTTGTCATAGCGATGCAGGGAGATGTAGAGCACAGAGGGATCGTTGTAAAATGCTTGCTGGGTGCCATTGCCATGGTGAATGTCCTAGTGGGGAAGGGTGGAGGCGTCAGGAAAAATGGCCCAGGCTCTGACCCAAAGGTCAAAATTCACCTTGCCCCCAACCCTCACCCTATGGTGAACTCTGGGAGTGCAGCTTGCCCCTAGATACAGGGCATCCATATTCCATTCACAATGAAATCCCCCCACGCTTCTTTAACCAGGGTCCGTGGGCCAGGATGTGGCACTGCATAGAGGAGACACAAAGCCAGGGGATGAATGGTGGTGGCTCCCCCTGCAAGGCCCCTCTACCCACGCAGAGAGGGACAGTAAAGTTAGGCAGGAATTGAAACATTCTGAAGAAGAATCCAGTGTGATGAACCCTGAAGCCCAAGCTAGGCTTTAGAGAAATCAGATCCTTTCTTGCCAAGGCTTGCTCCTGGCTACTCCCCAGCTCACCGGGAGAAGTAGGGGCCTCTCCCTCTGCTGAGAGACACAGGGGTGGAGAAGCTAAGTGACTTTAGTTGGGTGAGTCCCCCCAACAGCCCCGTGTCTCCATTTATCAAATAGACATTCCACTTCTTAGGAAGCAAGGTGACCATGAAGCAGTACCATGTGTCAGTCCCCAGTCAAGAGGGGTTCTAGCAATGGCAAGGGGATATCTCTATCACTCAAGGCAAAAAAACCTCCTCGGCTGTTCAAGGCTGCGGGGGATGGGGGGGCAGCAGCTAAAACCACTTTCGAGTCTCCCCCAGTGAAGAGGGAGCCCCAGGGGACTGGGAGGGCTGGGTTAACACCCCAGAGTCAGCAGCCCAGCCCATTCCAGGCCCTGAGGATGATGGGACGAGATTGGGGTGGGGGACTCCTGAAGGCTGACCCTGGTCCCACCAGGCACTGCCTACCCAGTCCACGATGAGAACCTTGCCCACGTTCAACTTCTGCTGCAGGAGCTTGGTTGTGATAGCTACTGAGTTGAAGAAGCAGAATCCCCTGCGGGGTGGGGAAGAAGAGGGCAGGGCGTCAGCCTTACTGGACGTTCGCGCTGGGAGCCACAGATACACAGTGTCAGCTCTGCTGAGAGGGAGAGGGGGGCAGGGCAGGGCTGAGGTGGCACTCACATGGCTGTGGATTCCTCCGCGTGGTGTCCTGGGGGCCGGATGATGGCAAATCCATTCTGAAGAGGTGTGGACAGAGGAACAGAGACGAGAGGCAGACAGGCGGGCAAGGTGGCCATGGATCGGGGTAGACACAGACGAGAAGCATAAGCCAGGAAAAGAACATATGTGAGAAACATCAGTCACACGACCTTTAGGAGTGTGGCCAGCTGAGGGCGGCATGGGTCAGAAGCGACCTTCTGAGGTCGTCTCTCTTTACCCCTCACCCCCTAGTCCGCCTGGAGCTGTCACCTCCTCCTCACACCTGCACCTGCGAGGTGAGATTACAGAGGACGGTGCCCTACTGGTGGGAAAGCTGAGGCTGCCCAATCCCCTGCTGCTCAGGCAGCAAGACCAAGTCATCCCCCACCCCCGCCACAGCCAGCCCACACACACTCACCTTGAGCTCCCCTGCAGCCACCTTGAATGCCAGCTCCACCAGGCAGCCCACCGCCATGCGCACGGCGCTGGAGGAGTGCATCTCGTTCCACACAGTGTCGCTGTCCACCTGCAGGGGCAGGAGAGTGGGCTTCAGTGTGCCCCCTGCAGGGGGAGGGCAAGAAGGGGGGTGCAACCATGGTGGGGGGAAGGGAGGGGCTGGAGCTGGGAGCACCACCCGCCCAACCCCATGGGCCGGTGCCCTACTCACCCCAATGCCCCCGCAAGGCAGCATGGCGTACATCTTCTGGCTGATGGGGCCTGAAGGGAAGAGGGACAGAGCTACGCTAGAAGGCGCCTCCGCTGCCAGGGCCGCAGGTGGGCATGTGCAGTGGGCAGGGAGCTCAGTCACAGAGAAAGAAGGTCAGACCCCAGCAGAGAACAGGCCATTGCACCGCACGCCAGGTGGGAGATGACTGTCCCCCGTCCTGAGGGGCGATCCTTCCCCGGGGGCAGGCGGCAGGGAGAAAGGGGCCTGACAGGTGAGGCAGAAGGGCACAGCCCATCACCAGGTCTGACCAGTCCCTTCCTGCCCTCCTGCACACACCCCACTCACGTGCTGTAATCTGTGTGAATGGCGCCCTCTGGAGGCCTGTGATGTGGCAACCACGGAGACCCACTTGCCTACCAGGGGATGGTCCTCCTGACAGCCCCTGTCCCATCCGGGCAGCAGACCCAGCCTGGCCCACCACCCCTCCCTGTTGGCCACTCAGCTCACCGAGCAGCTTCTTGCTGTCCAGCTTCTGCCGGTTGAGGGGGCTGGTACCGTAGAGCAGGGTGTGGTACTCGGAGTGCACCGTCTGGATCTCATCCAGTGTGGCTTTACGACCCCGGATTCGCTGTCGGGAGAGGGGGGAGCAAGAGGGGGTTGCTGGTGATTAGGCTGGCGCTGCAGGCCCAGCACCTCTCTCCGCCCCACAGTCTGGGCACATGAAGCCACCCTCTAGCCTCAGGAGATCCAAAAGTGGTTGCGGTTTTTTTTTAATCGATGGGACATTGCCATTCTTTTTATTTTTGGCCATGCCATGCAACACACAGGATCTTACTTTCCCAAGCAGGGATGGATCCTGGGTCCCCTGCAGTGGAAGTGCCGAATCCTAATCAATGGCCCTCCGGGGAAGTCCCAGGAGATGCAAAGTTTTGAGAAAGTATGCCTCAGTCCCCCTGGGACCCCAGCCCAGGACCCTCCCCCATTCAGCTGGGGACCATGGGGGGCACCAGGCCACAAAGGATGGAACTGGGAAGCACACGGGGGCCTGACCCTGAAGTCAGGGGTTGAAAAGAGAATGAGGAAGAGACACAGACAGAGGTATCCTTGACACGAGAAACAGGACTTTCACTGGGTTTGAGGTGCAGGCTGGAAGGAGGGGGGACCCCCTTACCTCACACTTGCTGAGCAGGCCTGTCTCCTGCAGCCGGGACCAGATGCTCTGGATCCGGCCAGCGTGCTCGGGGTGCACGTGTGTGTTCCCACACATGCACTGGTGCTTCAGCATGAACGTGTCGTAGACCACACCTGGGCCGGAGACACACCTGTCAGCCAGCACAGCTCCGGGCCGTGTCACAGCCCGGCCCGCCACCCTCAGCGGAGCTCACCGAGCTCTCCCTGGCCCACCCTGGTCCCAGCCCCTCCTCATGGCCACTCCAGCTGCCCTCCCACATGCCTGCTCCTCTTCTCTTCCTGAAATTCCTTTCCCCCATCACCGCCTGTCAGCAGTCTCCCTGTTCCTCAAGCCTCCACCAGGCTGCCTGACACCACCATCCGCTTTAACCTCATGGCACCTCCTCCTTCCCTTCATCCCCCGTCAGAGCCTCTGTGTGCTGCCCCCCACCCCCACACCCCATTGGTGAGTGGGGACCATCCTCAAGTGGGGCCCCTAAAAGGGACCATCCGTGCCCCTACAGAGCCCAGCTCTGGGCAGTTTCACGTGGAAGAGCCTTCTGGAATTGACTGAGGCCTTCACTCTTAACCTTAAAGGGAGGGGAAAGAGCTAGAGGAGCACGGCCCCACTGAGATAGCGGGCTCCCTCCACCCAGGCCTCCAGGGCAGAGGTATTGAGGAAGCAAAATCAGTGGTCCCTCGGTGTGGGGCGGGGGTGCCCTGAGAAAGATGCTGCTCCCGGAGTACATGGACATTCACCCACACCTGCCCAGTGAAGCAAAGACTGCCACCATGACCACAGGTGGCTGTGCACACAGGGAGACAGCCAAGGCCTGTTCCCTCCCTTCAGGGTGTTCTGAGGGTCCCTGGCCATCCCTCCAGGGCAGAGGCTATATCTCATCCCTTCACAACGCCCAAGACCAGATGCCATGCCATGCACAGCATGCCACCCCCTGCCGCAACACACACAATGGAAAGACGGCTCATGGGGGAAGGGCTCACCTGTGGTGAAGAGGTGCTTAGTGGGCTGGTCTGGGGGGCTCTTCATGCCCCCAGGGGCAGCAGGTGAGGACTGGGTGCGGCCCAGGGCCTGGTGGGGCACAGTGGCCAGGCTGAGGGGTGCCTGGTACACCTGCAGCGGCTGCAGCTGCTGGGTGTCTGCAAATGCCTGGGAAAGAGAGAGCGGGAGGGAGCCTGGGTGAGGCCGAGGCTGAGACGGAAGTTAGGACAGGTGCCCTAGGGCCTCCCGGGGGGCCTGAATCCAACCCTCTCTTCCAGATCTCCTCCTTCCTCCAGATCCTCCCTCCAGGGACAGGAGACACTCCAGTCTTAGCCATCTCCATCTCCATCCCCGAGGAGATGGGGAGGGATGGGGGGACGAGATGAGTCATGCTACCAGAGAAACATTGAGGTAAGCTGCTGGGAGGGACGGGGGCGTGGGAGGGGGTGGGATGAGTCAGGCCCAGAGGGCTCAGCTGTGTCCGCCATGAATGGAGTGTGCGCTCGCTCGGCGCCAGGGCAGACTGTAGTAACAGCGGGGGCGGGTGTGTACACACGCACGCACGCAGAGACCGACGCACAACCGGCCCTACGTAGGCAGAGACGCAGATATACACAGGCCACGTGCATCCGAGTGTGCGTGTGCGCACGCACGCACACACACACACACACACACACAAGCAGACAGGCGGGGGCAGTCACAGTCAGAGGGAGGGGCTGGCAGACAGGGCAGAGAGAGCTCTAAGACTGACACCACCTCTCTCCCTTCCGAAGCCCCTTGTCTCTTTCCTGCTCCCCTGGGCACAGCCTGGAAACTGCAGACTGCGGAGAGGGAAGGGCAAAGGCGGAAAGAGGAGGCGGGAGGACAGACGGCTGGTGATCAAGGGCCGGGGCGCAGGGGGCCACCTTTTTGTAACCAGCACTGGACTCCTCCAAGTCGGGCCCCTCTTCAGCACCGCTCTCGCGCTCCTCGTCCTTGACCTGGATGCAGTCCTCCTCCTCCTCCTCCTCCTCTTCCTCCTCCTCCTCTTCCTCCTCCTCCAGGTCTTCCTGGGTGCTCTCACTCTCCGTGGAGCCTTCTCGGGGTATGGTCAGGGCTCCCTCCCCCAGCAAGGCATCCTGCTGCTCCGTCAGCTCCTCCTCTGTCTCCTCGGGGTGGGTGGTGGGCTGCCGTGGCAGCTCCCCCGTCTTGGTAAGGATCTGGAAGCAGAGCCAGGAGGCCCATCAGCTGGGAGCAGGGCACAGCCATGCAGCCCAAGCCCCCGGAGAATCTATTCCTGCACTTCTCTGTGTGGCCACCCAGCCCATACAGAGCTTTGATGTGGACAGAAAAAGGCAAGGTGGGGACTTCCCTGGTGCTCCAGTGGCTAAGAAGCCACCTGTCAACCTATGGGGGACCACAGGTTCAATCCCTGGTCCTGGAACTAAAACCCCACTTTTCAGAGGCAAACTAAGTCCTCATACCATAACTACAGAGCCCTCACTCTAGGATCCATGCCTCACAACAAGAGAAACCACTGCAGTGATAAGCCTGTGCATTGCAACCAGAGAAAGCCTGCAGCCAAAAATAAATAAGTAAATAAAATAATGAGCTTTAACAATATATAAATATTTCCCCCCCCCAAAAAAAAAACACACACAATATATTCTCTAAAGAAAAAGGGCAAGGTGACTCCTCTGATGCAGCAGGGAGTGGCCGAGGAGGTCAGATGCGCCTCCCTCTCTGCCAGCCTAGCACCCTCTGTCCTGCCCCTAGCAGAGCCCCGGATGTTGGCTTCTCCCAGCTCACCTTGCCCAGCCAGCCCAGCACCCTTGTGTCCTGCCCCCAGCACAGCCCCGGATGTCGGATTCTCCTGGCTCACCTTGCCCAGCTGCAGCTGCTGCTGCTTCTGCTTCTCCAGGAACTGCTGGTGCTGCTGCTGCATGACCAGCTGCTGCAGGGCCTGGGGGCTCTGGGGCAGCGGCGAGGATTGGGTGCGGCTCAGGGGCCGGTGCCGCGGGAGCTTGCCCACTGTCCGCATGCTGGTGGCCACGCGCTCACCCGTCACCAGCGGGGACTGCCCGTGGAGCGGCACTATGAGGTGGGGGAAGGGGAGCAAGCATTACTGTTAGGGCACCAGGCTCCCCACTCCCACCCCAGACTCTCTTCCTTCTGGAACAGCGCCCTACCCCCTGGGGCGGGGCAGGGGGTGGAACCTGGGAGGGGCCTGGAGCACCTCTGCCCCCAGATGAGACCTATTCTTCCTCCTCCCTACAACTGAACAGTCTTGCTGCTCAGAGTCACCACCTCCAGCAAGACTTCCTGGATTCACTGTTCCCTCCCTTTAATTCATTTAGTCAAACTTTTATGGTAGGCCCAGGAACATTTTTACCAACTATCAGAGTTCCTGGGCTTCTCTGGTGGCTCAAAAGAATCTGCCTGAAGTGCAGGGACCCAGGTTTGAGCCCTAGGTTAGGAGAAGGGAATGGCAACCCATTCCAGTGTTCTTGCCAAGAGAATCCCAGACAGAGGAGCCTGGCAGGCTACAGTCCATGGGGCCGCAGAGTCGGAAACGACTAACAAACACACACTACATACTCCCTTTAAGTCACTTACAAATACACAGTTTTGGGCCCTCCTTGTGCATGAACAATGACTAGTTCTCCCCAGCTGTAAGACCTCCCTGATCATGGACATGGATCCCACAGGGCTGAGAAGCCTAGGGGCCAAGATCATGAGACTTTTAAGCAGAACCTCTTCTGATGCTGCCAGGTCCTTATAGGCTGTCTGTCTAAAGCTATGCTGTCCAATCCTATAGCTGCCAGTCACACATGACCACTGAGCACTTGCAATGTGCCCTGTCTAAACTAAGATGTGCTCTAAGTATGAAAT
Organism: Bos indicus x Bos taurus; assembly: GCF_003369695.1. Lineage (NCBI taxonomy): Eukaryota > Metazoa > Chordata > Mammalia > Artiodactyla > Bovidae > Bos > Bos indicus x Bos taurus. Next base: position 44,982,168 of record NC_040094.1, read on the forward strand.
ATCCACCAGGGTTAAAAGACAGTATGAAAACAAAATAAAATATTTCACTGCTAACTCTTTACATTCATTATATGTTCCGATAATAGCATCCTAGATAGACTGAGTTAGGTATAAGTTATTAATTTCACCAATTTCTTTTTGCATTTTTTAACGTGGCTACTACAACAAACACTTTAAAGTACATGTGCCGCTTGTATTATATTTCTACTGGATGGCACTGCCCTGGAATAGGAGCTCCATTAGGATGGTAGAGGTCAGGTACAGTGCCTGGCTGGCTGCAGGGACTCAATAGCATCTGTAGAATGCGGAAAAAATCAATGATGCCGCTGAGGGGAGCTGTGACATGCCTGGTGAATATCCCTGGCTACTTCTCCCTGACAAGTGGTCCCTCCAGCTGAGCCCTCAGGATGGGGTCTGGCCACACCCCCCTCCTCACACAGCTGCCTGCCACTCACCAGCAATGAGGGTGCTCTGCTGCCGGGCTTGTTCCAGCAGCAGCACGTGCTGCAGCAGTGAGGCATGCCCGTGGGGGCTCGAGTCGCCCTCCAGTGCCACGCCCAGCAGGCAGCCAGGGATGGAGGATGTGCTCATGAACTTGCCCGTCAGTGCACCGCCCTGCCGCAGGGACTGGAGGGCCTGCCTCTCGGCCTCCTGCTGCGTCGACAGCTTCGGGGAGGCCTGGGGTGGGACAGGAGATGGCGATGAGAGAAGGGTTTATAACTGCCCCCCAAGGTCTGCCAACGTTGAACCAGCATCCCTCACCTACCCTCTGCCCACCCCCACCTTTGGGGAGGACCTTCTGATCTCCCTCAGGACCTTGGGAGGACAAATGCGCCAGCTGGGGGGATCCAGGACCAAAGATCTCAACACCAGAGGGGACGTGCCCCGTACTCACGGTGAGGTGCGAGTTGGTGACAGTGACCGTGGCCTGCAGCCCTAGGGAGATGTTGGGCAGAGAGGGAGACGTGTAGAGGCTGAACTGGTTGGGGGAGGTGTCCGGAGGGAGGGCCCGGTGCTGGGGGAGCATCTGGGGAGCAGTTGGGAGAGACAGGCATGAGAGCAGGCAAAGGACAGCCACCTGGGGCCAGGGCAAGGCAGAGGGCTCCGAATGGCACCCCACTTCCCACACCAAGCCCCACCTGGGGGAACTGAGAGGTCAGAGCCATGCAGAGGCCCACAGGACACATCCCACTTCGGGGCAAAAGGTCCCTCCAGTCTGTCCATGCGGGGCAGAAAGGCCCCTGCTGGGCACTCTCAGCCAGACAGACCGCACGGGACAGGAAGCAGCTCTGGCCCACCCGCTCAGTCCCTGGTGGGCCTGTACCTCGGTGGGGATGTTGGGAACCGAGCCCGTAAAGCCATTCTCCGCGATGGTGCTGTGGGAACTGTTGGGAGAGCTGGGGCCAGAGCCTGGTGCGCTGTTACACACGGCAGACACTACGGGAGAGGCGGCTGTCACCTGGGCCGCTCGGAGCAGCCCCCCCACTCCCCGGCCCTCAGAACAGGGACAAGAGACGAGCCCTTACCCCCAGGTCCGGCACCTGTGATCTCAACAGCTCTCTTCTTAAAGGTGCTAATGACAGTCCCATCCTTGCGACGCAAGAGGGGACTGCTTCTCCGCTCGGCCACCTTCTGCTTTAGCCTCGAACGTACTTTTAAGTTGGGTTCAGAGGCTGGGGAGAAGGCAGCTGGGGCTCAGACACGTCCACACAAGCGGACACACCTGCAGCCTGGCCCTTCCACATTCCCACCTCTGCCTGACCCCGCCCCCCCATAACCTGGGCGGCCAGGCTGTACTCACCTGTTTTGCGGAGGGGGAAGTCGTCGCGGCTGTCGTAGGGCCCAAGCAAAGGCAGTTTGTAGGAGGAAGGCGTCCCAGGGGGGCCGCTCTGGGGAGGGGAACTCTGGTCCAAAGAAGCATGGTGGGTTCCCCTGTGTGGTGGAGAGAAGGAATGGGGACATGTCTAGAGGATCACCCAGCCTTTGGGGTTGAGGAAGGAGATGGAGACAGGTCTAGGGGATCACCCAGCCTTTGGGGTAGAGGGAGGAGATGGAGACAGGTCTAGGGGATCACCCAGCCAGCTGGACCCGCAACCGAGCAATCTACATTTATGAAACATCCACTGCCTATGGTGATACGAAATGGATCTTGGGGAGGGCAGCGAGGAGAGAAACCAGGAGTGCGGGGGATGGGGGAGGGTCCCTTCTCCTAGGAGAGATTGCAGGGCCCCTACATGACTTCAGCCCAGAAGCCCCATGTCTGCCTGCAGCCAGGCAGCCCTTGAGCTGGGCACCTCTGCAACCCATGCCTGTCAAGGGTCATACCAGCATTTGGGATGCTGTGGGAGGGAATGGTTGAGGCCGCCTGGTGTGGGCTCCTTTGACTTCGACAGGAGGAATTCCTGGAGCCGTAGCTTCACCTCAGTGCTGGCGATGGCACCTGTGGGATAGGCCACAGCTGACCCAGGAGCTGGGGGCCAGGACCCCACGGCTGGGGGAGGGGCAGTAATCCCAGCTGTGACCCCCCTAACCCAGAGGCGCCCCAGCCTCACTCTCTTTGCTCTTCTCCTTGTTTCGAAGGATGAGCAGCTGCTGCTCGAGCCGCTGCTTCTCCAGCTCCTCCTGCCGCTGCTGCTCCCGCTGCCGCTGTTGCTCCAGCTCCTGCTGCCTCTTGGCTGCCAGCATCTCCTGCTGCTGCTGCAGGGGCAGTGGGGAGGCAAGGTGAGCTGAGTCCAGGGCGGGGCTCGGAGGTCTGGGTGCCCTGGCCCCCACGCTCACCTTGAGGTGCTTCTGCAGCTGGACTTCATGCTGCCGGGTCAGGTGGTCATGCTGCTTCTGGAACTCAGCGAACAGAAGCTGCTTCTGCAGTTGCTGCTGCTGCTTGAGTGCCAGGAGCTCCTGCTGCAGTTGCTGCTCCCGCAGCGTGGGGTCCACAGGGCCTGCCAGAGCCCCCCGCAGCTCCACGGGGCTGGGGCTGCCTCCTCCCCCGCCCCCCATGGAGCTGGGCATGGCTCCTGGCAGCACCGGTTTCACCTCTACTGCGGAGAGAAGAACCAGGAAGGGGTCAGCAGGCCATCCGCACCGGGCCCTGGCTGCCATGCCTGGGGCCCAGAAAACTACCAGGCAGGATTACTAGACCCCAAGAGAATGGAGGATGGGGGTGAGGGGAGTCAAATCCCTCTGCTCAGTGAATACAGCCTTCTGCCTTCATTAAATGAGACTGAAGCCATGAACTTCACTACAAAAATGTGCGTAAGTACAGCAGGGTACCTGGAAGATCATGAGTATTTAACAAAGATGACCACTGGACATTTTATGTGAATTTGGTGTGTGCGTGTGCTAAATCACTTCAGCCGTGTCCGAGTCTTTGCGATCCCATGGACTGTAGAGACTGCCAGGCTCCTCTGCCCATGGGATTCTCCAGGCAAGAATACTAGAATGGGTTTCCATGTCTTCCTCCAGGGGATCTTCCTGAATTACTTTCGTGATAAGGAAACTGAGATTTTAGAGAGGTTTAAGTAACATGATCAAAGACAGACAGCCCAGGTGATCAATGAACCAAGATGTGAATCCAAATCCTACGCTTTTAACCACCATCCTTCCTGTCCTTCCTCCCCCACCTCTCAACACCACACTGTCCCTGCCAAAAAGCCTATAGTACAGGAGAAACCAAGGCATCGACATTGGTTCTAGAACTGATGGGGCTGGCAGCCAGGGGCCTCAGTAAGTCTAGGAAAGGTCTGTGGACACCCCCATGGACAATGGACAGTCTATCCATTCTCCTGTTCCCTACCTCACACTCAGCTAGGGCAGATGGGGTGGGAGGGTGAGGCTATGGGAACAGGGAGTGGGGTGGGAGCAGGAGGCTGCAAGGGAAGGGGGTGCAGGGCGGCACCAAACCAGGGACTGGAGGGGGCTGGGAGTCAGACTCGCTTCCTTTGCTGGATTATCTCCTTTCAACAGTTTTATTGTAATTACCCTGAAAATGCCGCTATATATAGAGTGAGCCAAACAGCAGCTGTGCCTGGGGGGAGGGGGGAGGAGAGAGAGAGAATGGGCGGGCAGGCGCAGGGAGGAGGTGGGAGGAGGAGACAGGAAAGGAAAGGGAATCAGACAGGAAGAAGGGTAATGGCAGGGGTGCAGGGGGCTGGAGCCTAGGCAGAGATCTCAGAACTCCAGTCCCAGGGAGAACCCGCTGGGAAGAGAAAAGGAGTGGAGGGACCTGCTGGGCCCCCAGACCTTGGATCCAGGCCCCCAAGTGGACAATGGGCCAAGGGGCCCCAGGGAACGGCAACAGATTCCAATGGACTTATGGGAAAAGATGGGTCTCGACCTCTTGATCCCTGTACACTGTCCTCTGGCCGCTCAATGTCATCACTCCCCACCACTGCCCTGTGGTTGCCAGGGCAACTGGGCAAACACCAGGCCAGCAGGGAGCTCCAAGCCCAGCCCAAACCCCACAAAGCCTCCTGACGCCTGCAGGAAAGGGAAGGCAGGCTACCCACTGCCTGGGAAGGAGGAAGTGAGAGAGGCAGAGCCAAGCCGTCTTGTTCTTTTCCATTTCTTTCTCCAAAGACAGCCCTCACTTTCCCCACTCTGGTCCAGGGAGGTCACGGGGAGCTGGGAAGACTTTCCGGTGGCAAGGAGGCCCACGCCAACCCAGGCCTGGAGACGGAAAGACCCTACCATTCTCATGGCAGCCAGAGTCCCCTGCCCTCGCAAACAGGCCCAGGCCTCTACCACCATCCCTTATCAGGAGTGGAGAGGGAGATGGGAGGGGGGTGAAGGGCTGAGCTAATAAGAAAGGCTCCCACACCCTCTGCGGTCTATGAGCCTGGCTCTCCCTAGGAAGCCTGAATGAATGTCATCAAGGCAGGGGCAAGGCCTGCTGAAGGCCAAGGTCATGCTATCCTCATGGCTGAACGTGGCCCCCAAGCCCACTGGAGGTGGGAGAGGGAAGGTAGCCTGAGCACAGGATCTCCCTCGCTCCCCAGCAGCCCTTCTTCCCCCAGCACAGCCGGGCACATTCCTCTGTGGTTTGCCCGCCAGCCACACTGACGACTCTGCGGCCACAAGGCCAGAGCCACATCTGCAGGAGTGGCCAGATGTGGCCAGGAGGGTGGGGTTACACACACACACATGCTCGCTCACTTTCCTTCCCAACCCATGTCCTGCCCCAGCACCAGGAGGAAAGACCCTGGGGAACTACAGAGGCCCTTTCTGGAGGTGGATGGCCCTGTCCGGGGTGCAAAAGCAGGGTGGCAACAAGAAGCCAGCAGCCAGCCTCCGGTGTCCCCAGCCCTGGAAATATCCAGCAGGGCCCCAGGCTGGCTGGAGAGTTATCTGTTCCTCGGCAAGGCTGGCTTGGCCTGTGGTACTCTGATCGCTTGGCCAAGAGGTGGACAGGCTTCAACCTGCTGCTCCCGGCAGCTCCAGAGCTGCAGGAGCCGGATGCCAGCCCGCCCATCCAGGGAAGGGCAAGGGTCCAAGCACTCCTGGCTCCCAGCAGATAACCCTGCTTGGGCTGGAACTGCTGCCAGCAGTGCTGGCTTCCCCTGCCGGAGCCCTGCAGAGAGGCCATGGGCTCAGCCGTGGGGACTCTCCCACCGGGGCCCCTGTGCGGCCGCCACCGCCACAGCAGCAGTGGAGAGGGTGGGTCCTGCGCTGCCGTTGCAGCTGCAGCCCCGCTGGAATGCAGGTGGTGGGGTGGCCAGCGGGCTCCACAGCAGTCTTGCTCCCATACAAGCAGGAAGCACAGGCAACTGGGGAATATTAATCTGCAGGCCCTGTGGGGCCCAAACAGGATGCGGCACCCTCTGGGTCTGCCAGGTAGTAACCCAGCTCCATCCAAGATGGACGGTGCCGAGACTGGACAGCTGGAGTCAGGGAAAGGGTCAGCGGTGGGGTGGGGGGGGACACAGAGCCCCCCAGATGTAGTTTTCTGGGCACAAAATCTAGAGCCTGCCTCCCCTCGAGGGTCTGCGCCCTCGCCCAGTTTGGCATGAGCAGAGCAGGTGGCAGTGGCGGCCATGAGAACCAAGCACCTGGAGGGGAAATGGATGTGTCATGATAGGAAGCTCTTGACCGCCTCCTGGTGGGAGGAGGAGGACGGGAGGACTTCTGGAAAGGGAAGAAAGGAGATGCAAGGACTGCTGGACCCTAAGAGGGCAGACTGGGGACCCTGGCTAGCCAAGGCCAGGGAAGGGATCACGTGGGAGGGCACAGTCCCCTATCCCATGCCTCCGCCTGACAGAGTTGCAGGAAGTCGAAAGGAAGCCAGCAGCTGGCTCAGGGACCTCCTGCAAAGGGAGACAGAAGGGACCAGGTCTGCCCTGCTCCATACTCCACCCCTTCCGGGAGCTCTGACCTTGCCGGCCGGGAGCCGCGGCCGTAGGAACAAGCAGTAACAGCATCCTGTCCCCCAGCTTTCGGCAGGACTAACCAACACTGTCTCCCTGGAGAAGCCCCAGCCCAGGCAGCTAGGTGGGCAGCTGTCAAGAGTGTGGCCCTGCACACACCAGTCTCTGGCTCAGAGGGAAGCGCTCTGCCCTGCTCATGTGGACAACTGAGCGCCAGTGACACTTCAGTGGACACTTCCTTCCCATCTCGCCGGGCTTCCAGTCTCTCCACGAACCCCATCACCCCATCAGCCCAGTGGGGGCTCCCACAGCAGATTCTTTGGGCGGTACAACCAGGGATAGCCTGGCTCCTGGCGCACCAGACGGGTGGTGGGGCAGCGGGGGGGCGGGGGAGATGACGCAGGTGCTGACAGGGTAACCTCTGGGATGACTGCCAGCACAGGCTTAGACTAATAAAGAGAGTGCCCAGGCAAAGGGACACTGCCCCCAGGCAGACAAGGGATTCTAGGACATGAGGAGCGGGTTTCAGCAGCACCTTTGGGAAAAGGGTTCAAAATAAAAAACAGATGGAGCTGCCCAAGGGCAAGGTCAAGCCTGCCTCCTGCTCTGAACAGACCACAAGCTATGCCCCAGCTCCCAGGCCTTCTCTTGGAGAAGTCACCAACTCCAGTGTGCCTGTGACCCAAACTCTAGCAGCAGGTACCTTGAGCTCCCCCTGGAGAAAAGTCCTGGGGCACTCCACAGTGTGTGGATCCACCCGGCAGACCTAAGTGGCAGAACACTTGACTCTAAAAAGACCCTGCTCCTGGAAGCCACCAGCCACAGAAGGCTAGGGGAAGGAGGGGAGCCAGGGCACAAAGAATATGAGGGAAGAGCGCATTAAGCAGTTTGGAATGTCTACACACCCCCAACAATAAGAGGGAAGGGACTTCCCTGATGGTCTGGTGGTTAACACTCGGTCCTTCCGACGTGGGGGGGATGGGTTTGATCCCTGGTCGGAGGACCTAAAATACCACAGGCCGTGTGCCGTGGCCATATAAATAAATTAAATCGCCAAAAAAGAGGGGAGAGGGAGAAAAGGAATTCTGTTTCAGCAGGCTCGTAACATGGACGAGGAGACCAAGCCTCTGAGGCGGCTCTGCAGGAGATCCCTCCAAGGAAGTAGCAGGGCCTCAAACCCAGGTGTCCTGACTCCTGGCTCAAGCAGGTTCACGAACCCCAGTGGGGCATCCCAGGCCATGGAGAACTGACCCCTCTAGAGAGTAACAGGCTAGCAGCCCATCCTGGAGGGCAGTGCCTTCCACCAGCACCCAGGCCCCCAGGAGCTCCCTCAGCAGGCCAGGGAGTCAGCAACTTCCTTAAACATCCAGTGACCTCGTTCTGTCCCTCTGGAGAATGGGGAAAGGCTCTCATCCCTTTCCTGGCCTGGAGGGATTTTGGAAGAAAGCAGGGAACAGCATTTCATACTCCTCCCCGTGACGCCGATGACCCCTCCCCACCGAGGACGGTTTCCCATGATCTATTTCTGTGCTCTTACGTGACTAGAGAGGCCAATTTAGGTTCGACAGGTTCTACCACAATGCAGACAGTATTTCCACATGTGCGAGCTGGGGATGACTCTCACCTAGCAATTTTCCCAACTCCTCCTGAAACGCAAGCCAACACACATCACGTAATGGTGAGGAGCGAGGGCTCTGGGGTAAGAGACGCCAGGGTTCAAACCAGGCTCTTTCTGGGGCAAGACACTGAGCCCCCTCCCTGGGCTCAAGGCGAGCATCTGTGAAATGGGAGGAAGCACCTACCTCCCAGAGCTGCCGGGGCTCCAGAGAGATAAGACATGCAGTGGAGCTTGGCACAGAGCCTGGGAAAATCTCAGGAGGTACTGGTGGAGGCTATTAATGGCTCCTGACATTTTTTGTGTGTCCTGGACCACTTCGGCGGAGTCTATGGACCACTTCTCAGAATGTTTCTAAAGTGCATGAAATAAAATACTCGGGATTCCATGGGGACAAGTTCATAGATGGCCTGAATTCTAAGGAAGTCAGGCTCAGACCTCTGCCAGGATGAAGCCTTAGCTGTCTCATGTCAGACTGTCCCAAGGTCACTCTGTGGTCCTGTCCCAATCAAATCCCTTCCGGTGGGCCCCGCACAACACAAGCTGGTGTGGCTGGAAACTGGATCCCAGAGCTGGAGGAGGTACCCCTTGGGAGGAGCCTTCCCCCAAGGGCAGCACGTCTCTCCCGCCTCCCTTGCCTTGCTACCTCCAAGAAGGACCACACTGTCCTCTGAGGCTCACCCCCCAGCAGTGGGGTCCCTCCGTCCCTTCAAAGCACTTCTTAACTCAGATGAATACAAGTTTTGGTCTGTGCCCTTGGGGAACCAGGGTCTAGCGGTGGGAAAGCCTATAAAGGCATCTAACTTTTCTGTACCTGCTGCAGACAACACTCCTCTCCCCAGTACCATTCTACATCCTCCTGAGGCCAGGACTCAGGGGACCCTAAGCTCCCTCTAGTCAGAAGCAACATGAAACCTAGAGGGGTGGGATGTGGTAGGAGGTGGGAGGGAGGTTCAAAAGGGAGGGCATATATGTATATCTATGGCTGACTCATGTTGACGTATGGAAGAAAACAACACAACATTGTAAAGCAATTATCCTCCAATTAAAAATAAGTAAATTTTTTAAAAAGCAACATGAAACTGATTTCAAAGACTCTTAGAATGTCACTGAAGGAAGGGCCAGCAGGATCCGCGACTCAACTCCCCCAGTTGACAGAGGAGTAAAGTAAAGCCAGAGTCGGAAGAAATTCATCCAAGGTCACCCGGAAAGGAGGCAGCAGGGCTTAATCCTGGGTCTTCTGGTTCTCTCTTGCTGCTGTTGTTTAGTCACTGAGTCGTGCCTGACTCTTTTGTGACCCCATAGACTATAGCCGCCCAGAGAAGGCAATGGCACCCCACTCCAGTACTCTTGCCTGGAAAATCCCATGGATGGAGGAGCCTGGTAGGCTGCAGTCCATGGGGTCGCTAAGAGTCGGACACGACTGAGAGACTTCACTTTCACTTTTCACTTTCATGCATTGGAGAAGGAAATGGCAACCCACTCCAGTATTCTTGCCTGGAGAATCCCAGGGACGGGGGAGTCTGGTGGGCTGCCGTCTATGGGGTCGCACAGAGTCGGACACGACTGAAGCGACTTAGCAGCAGCAGCAGACTATAGCCGCCAGGCTCCTCTGTCCATGCGATTTCCCAGTTACGAATACTAGAGTGAGTTGCCATTTCCTTCTCCAGGGGATCTTCCTGACAAAGGAATCAAATTCACTTCTCCTGCATTAGCAGGCGGATTCTTTACCACTGAGCCATCAAAGAAGCCCGGCTCTCTCTTGCCTTGCACCAAAAACCAAGAGAAATCTAGAAAGTTGTTTCTAAATTTAATGAGAGATGGGGCAGAAAGCTAGACTCTATGAGGGTTCAGGGATCCAGACGGGGCACCTGGCTGGCCCCCAGAACACCAGAACCAGGAGTGCAAGGGAAAAGGGGACCAAGTGAAAAGAATCCCAGAAACCTTGAGGTAGACTGTGCCTCTCAAGGGCAGCAAAGTCTTAAGCATAAGGGATGCAGAGCCCTGGATGTTGTTATTGTTCAGTCGCTCAGTCATGGCCGACCTTTGCAACCCCATGGACTGCAGCATGTTAGGCTTTCTTGTCCTTCACTATCTCCCGGAGTTTGCTCAAACTCATGTCCATTGAGTCCATGATGCCATCCAATCATCTCATCCTCTGTCACCCTCTTCTCCTCCTGCCCTCCATCTTTCCCGGCATCAGGAACTTTTCCAATGAGTCGGCTCTTCCTATCAGGTGGCCAAAGTATTGGAGCTTCAGCATCAGTCCTTCCAGTGAATATTCAGGGTTGATTTCCTTTAGGATTGACTAGGGCCCTGGTGGAAGGCACAAATCATCTCTCACTAGTGAAGACGGAAGGAGTCACTGGTCTTGGGCTGCTCTCTGGAGAAGTAGCTTCACTTCTCTCAGCCCAGCCATTTTCAGGAACCACTCAGGCACTATACTAGAGGCAATTAAAAGGCACACTAAAGACATTTAGAGTCTGCAGCTGTTGCTGGGACTGCTTGCTCCACACCTGGGATGGACAGCAGGGGCCCCAGGGCAGGAGCTCTGTCTCTCCTCCACAAGCACAGCCCAGCCCTGAACCCTGTGCCCTGTGTCCCTGGCCACTTGTCCTAATCCCCAACCCCGCTGGCATTTAGACACCTGCTCCCCAGGGTCTCAAGATGCCCTCCGTCTCAAGATTGCCAGGCTGCTGGGGGCTGGATTTGACTCTGACCACAGCAAAGGCCTCCATCCCTCTGTTGTAAGCCCTTCTTCCAAGAGTCCCAAAGTTCACCGAGGCCTTCTAGGGAGACAGGCGACACCCACTGGCAGGCTGCTAGGCCCCACGACCCCTGTCCACGGGACCCCTGTCCACAAAGCCCTTACGCCAAGCATGGTCTGAGCCTACCTACTCACATCGGAATCATCTGAGATGTGTTAAAAATGCTCGTTCCTGGGCCGCCCTGTGGAATCTGAAACTTAGGCTTGAGGGGAGCAGTAGTTTGGAAATCTGCATCCTAACATATCCGCTTGGTAATTCTGTGGCTGGAATTTGAGAAGTACTTTCTCACAGTGTCCCCCGGCTGGCGACACTCATTTCTGCTGCCAACCTGACAGCTGTTACAGCTGTGTGCGTGGACACAGTTAATTTGATTTCCTGTCTGGCAGCTGTGCAGCAGGGAAGGGACAGCTGAGGGTCTCAAAAATAAGAGGAGAGGATGAGGTAGGAGGGGATGGGGGCAGGGGAGACTGTCTGAATGGGATGACAGGGCGTTCAACTTTGTTCCTGAGCCAGCTTCTCTCCCTTGGGTCGAAATCCTTACACGGAGGAAAACAGCTGATCCAGTGGCCCCCAGGATTTAGAGAAAAGAGTCTCCTCTCAGAAACCTCAGGAGTCCGCAAGGCCAGACTGGTCTCTCTCGTCGAGGAGCACAAGCTTTGGGAGCACAAACACAGGCACACAACGTCCGGTGGTTCAGGCTGTGACTGTACAAGGGCCCCCGACTGAACGGTCAAGTTGGGGGCTGAAATCTAGCACATGCTCCAAGCATGCTAAGCCATCCACTCTGGTATGAGTATATAGCCACCTGGAAGAAAGGCTGCCTTTTAAAAATTTGCACAGGGAAGCTCTTGTGTAGGTTAGCGGTAGCCCTACACAAAAACCCGAGTCCAAAGCCCAAAGTCATTTACTCTGTGACCTTCGGCAAGTTCCATAACCTTTCAGATCTTTCTCAACTGTAAAACATAACTATTAATACCTTTCCAAAGGAAACAGGTAAGGAAAGCACCGATACCCATCATTTAGTACATTATAATATTAATTTCCTTCCCACCTAGTTTCGCCCTTTCCATCGTCCCACACCCTGACACCTACACACCCACCTACATAGCCAAACTTGGAATGGTATGAAGAACGTGAACAAGAATGTCCAGGGGAGAGGACTATCTAGGGGTGGACCAGTAGCTAAGCATCCGAGCTCCCAATGCAGGGAGCCTGGGTTCCATCCCTGGTTAGGGATGCTGCAACTAAGAGTTCACATGCCCTAAGACCTGGTACAGTCAAATAAATAAATAAATTTTTTTTAAAAAAAGAAAATCTAGGGGAAACCCCAATACCAAACACAAACCCCACGGCACTTCCCAACATCCACAGCATTCCTTCCCGGCATAAGCGGAATTCACACCCTCCCTCACTAGGGAAAGAGAACTCCTCCTCCATGCCTGCTTTTAACATCCTGCACATTGCCCAAGCAGCAGCTCTGCCCAATCCAGGCCAGAGGGAAATCCAAGGCCCAACAGAATGGAGGCAGGGGAACCCCCAGCACCACATCCCTGGGAATCCCACACCCAGAGTTCAATCTCCTGGGTATCCTGAGCCGAGACCAAGCCTGGATGAGAAGGGTGCCCATTGTGGGCTGTTGGGGGAGCCAAGGCAGAGACCCCATCCATCAGGGAAGCCCTGACAGCACTAGCAGAAGCTGTGGTTTGTCCCCCTCCTTCAACAGGAATAGTGGAGAGCACCCGGAATCCTTCATGGGCTCGCCTGCCAGGACTCTGGCTCACCCACTGGGGCAACTTACCATATCTGTCTACTCACCCAGAGGGCCAAGCCTGAGAATAGAGCCCAAGGATCCTGCTGTCAACCAACCCCGGATGCCAGCCCCCTCAAGCAACATTCATTCATCCATGTGCCAGGCACTGTGCTAAGAGTGTACAAGACAGTCCAGAGAGCCAAGGGTGCCCCTCAAATAGGATTCCAAAGACTTGCTGCTGGAGTGGGCAAAGAGCTCAGGGCAGACGCCCACCCTGGAAAGCTCCCCTTCCTCAAACCCTAGGGTTGGGGAGGCCAGGCGACACACACTACCCACGAAGTGCTCCTGGACACCTGCCTTTTTAGCCACAGGCTTTTGCATCCCGTCTGGAGACTGATCAAGAGATGAAGAGAGGGGGTGGGGCGGGGAAGGGGGTGGGGCGGGAGGAGGGGATAGTAGGGGGGAACACCAGGCTGCCTGGCCCTCATGGCTGTGTTTATCCGGGGTGGATTTTTTTTTTTAACCCAAAGGTTAAAGCGTTTCTATTTGAAACATCTATTTACATTCCAGAGTCCAAAAAAAAAACAAGGCAGCCGAGATCCAGGCCTATATCTGTCCCCAGCCGCGTCACAGACACAGCATCAGAGCTGCACAGGGGGAACATTCTTAGCCCTCTCCCCGAGCCGCTGAGGTGACTCACGCCTCCCTCCTGCCAGCATGGACCACGCCACCGCTCAGAAGGCTAGGCAGTGCGCGTGTGTCGGTTTCGGTGGGGGGTGGGGGGGCCCACAAGGATCTAGAGAGCCGGGCTGGCTGCGGGGGCCAGCGGGGGTCTATGTAGAGATGGGGAGCCTTTAGGAAAGGGATGGGGGCAGCAGGGATCCAGCCTGCAAAGATTCTGGGGTCCAACTTGAAAGAAGAAGAAAGGACATGCTGAGGAGGAAACTTCAGGCCAACGGCCAACTGCTTCTGGAAGGCAAGGAACAGTGGGAACAGGGCAGGATGGGTGGACTGATACGGCATTTGCCAAATGGGGTAGAGCGGCTCCCCCAAGCAGAGATGCTCTGCACAGTCATCCCTTTGCTCTTCAAGAGACCATTTTGACTCCCAGGGGGTTCAAGGCAGAAGTCAGCAGATAGGGTCTTCAGCTAGAGCTGTGGGCTCAACTGGACCAGGGCTAGACTGGCCCCCTGTGTTTACACCCTTCCCAGGGGACTATGCAGACTCTGCACCACTGGCCCTAGGGTTTCCGTCCCATCCCAGAGGCCTGCACAGCGGGCATCCTCAGGGCTGGTCCCCAGGGTTATGCCACGACCTCAGGAGACCGCATGGGCATCCCTGCCCAGGCAGATGGCTGGCCTTGTTTGAAGGGTTTTCCAATCTTCCCCAAACCTTCATCCTCTGACACATCTCAGTCCAGCTGCAACCTTATCCCTGGACAGCTTAGAGCCAAATCACGGGTGCCTCTGCAGGCACATGGCTCCCACCTTCCAATCCAAAGCCTGGGACCCACACCCACCTACCCAGAGGCAGACTCCCCATACATACACACACAGACACCCACACCCACACCCAAGTGCCAAGCCACTGCCAGGAGGGGCCAAGCAGGCATGGGTCCAGCAGGCCCCTCCCTAGAGGAAGCATCTGGTGGTGCCGGCCTGGTGAGGAGGCTGTGCCAGGAAGGCCTGATGCTGCCAACAGGTTCCTGGGAGGGAGAGAGGGAGTGGCTCAGCCCTGGGGGATCCCACCCCCAGCCAAGAGTCCCTGCTGAGAAGGGGGCAGGGTTAGGGAGTCCTCAAGCCCAGTGAGCCTGAGTAACATTCCTTCATCCTCATGTGTTGACAATAAACCAAGGCCTGGGGGAAGCAGAGATATGGGGACGGGGGTGGTCAAGGGAGCTAAGGCTCCCAACATCCCAGGTGCCAGCCTCTGCCTAACTCAACCAGACTCCTCCTCCTCGACCAGACTGGACAAGCCTCCTCCCTAGGTGTCTGATTCCCAGGATACTCTCACCTATGGACCGGCAGAAATCACTGCAATGGACCCTCTGACCCCAAGAACCCACCAGAGGAGCCGGCGGGGTGGCGGGGGGGAAGCCTTTATTCTTATGGACACTCCGGCTCTAGTTTCTTCTCTTGTCCAGACCTGGGAAGCAGACGGCCTGGAGGCAGGTCACTGACCCACTTTCTCCCCTCTTGACCACGGTGCCAACTAGGCCAGGACCGTCTAGTAATCCACAGCCCCCAGCAGTGGATGCCGACCCTGCCAGCGGCCAAAGAGATGCTGCGCAGTGCAGCTGGAGGGCGTGGTGGGAGGGCAGGTCTAGGAGAGCAGGGAAGCCCACCTCAGAGAGCACACCTCCCCTGACTGCACACATTCTCAACAAAGACCTCCAGAAAGATCTAGGCAGGACCCCAGCTGGGTGAGACCTGGAGCCAGACGCTCAGCTGCAGAGACGAGGATGCCCAATGGCAGAGGGCAGGCGGGGACACGGAGGCACTTACCTGTCACGGGGATGCCGTGCAGAGGGGTCCGGGGCAGGATTTCCAAGGCTGGTTCCCGGCCTGGCATCCCATCTGCTGAAAAACAGGATTCCGTTTCATAGATGGTCTGCAGCATCTCCACCAGCCCCTGAGCCTTGGGCACTAGCAGCATGCCCAGGAGGGGCCGCCCGAGGCGGGGAGTCAGCCACAGGGAAGGTGGTCGGGTGGGGCCCTCGCGGCTGCTCAGGGGCTCCCTCAGGCCACGGCTACTGGGACCAGCACGATGGGGAGGTGCTTCATCCGGCCTGGGCACTTCTGGTGGCAGGAGGAGCCAGGAGCCCCAGAGCTACGGGCCCAGTGCCCCTCTAGAGGGGCATCCGACCACTGGCCTCTCCAGAGGTCCCAGGAGCGGGGTCTGGCTGAGCACTCAGGGGACAGGAAGGGGAGCTGGGCAGGCAGGCGGGCTCTCTGTGTTCCCTCCCAGCCCTGGGTGACAGCTCTGGGCCCGGCTCCCTGCTCCTCCTTCCCGAATGAGCCGCCGGCAGCTGGCAGGAGACTGAAATAGCAGTTGGGGGAGGGCCCTGTCTATAAATAGGTGGAGCATGCTCAGGGAGCCGCCGGCTGACTGCCAGGAGCCCAGGCCTGGCGGAGGCCCCATGGCGGGGGGAGGGGGAGGCGCGTTCCACCCCAGGAGGAAGCGCCAGGGAGGGGGATGGGAACCGGGAAGAGCCTGCACTCAGGGCCAAGGCCACAGAGCCGGGTGGCCAGAGGCTGCGCTGGGGCAGGGCTCGGGCTGGAATAGCCACACATCTGGGAGCAGCTCTGGGATTGCTTTTGGCAGACAAGGGGCTAGAGCCCCAAAAGCCCGACTCCGTCCTCTATGTTCCCTCGCACCATCCAGAGCAGATAAAGCAACTGAAGGGGTCTGGACAGGTGGGCAGACAGGGCCACCAGGCCAAATCGTGCATCTTCCCGGTAATCCTAACAGCCAACGGGAGCTGATTTACCTTCTGCCCTCTTTTAGACCTGGGAGGTGCCTCCCCGCCCCCCTTGACCAGCAGGGAGATCCCTGAGCAGCAGCTACGTAGTGGCTCCCTCCTACCTATTGGGGTGTCACTTCCAGAGGCTGCTCAGCTTCCTTCCAGGGGGCAGAGAGACCCTTCTGGGACAGGCCTCACTCCACCCAGAGAAGGGAATCTGGGAGCACCTGCCTGTGCTCAGACCACAGGTAGCTCTTCCCGCGGTGAGTGCAATGCTAAGTAGCACATAGATCACTTCGTTTATTCTGCACAATGACCTCAGGAGAGAGGTGCAGACAGGGAAACAGAGGCACAGAGAGATGAAGTCACTCAGGTCATACAGCCGCTTGAATGGGACATCTGAAGTTCATGTCTGAGCTCTAACCACCACAGCCCCTGCTTCCTGCACAGGAGGCACATGAAACTGCCCCAGGGTTTCCAGTAACAGGTACAATGACCACCCCCCACCCCGGGACCCAGGTAGGCGGAGACCTGGGGTTGCAGCCCCTGTAAGAAGAGTTGAGGGGCTGCCAGCATCCAGCCCTTCCCCATCAGCCTCAGGCGTGGCACAGCAGGGCCCGCTCCTGAGGCCCTGCTGGGACCTAAGACTGGTGTGCCATGAGGACTGGTGATATCCCCACCTACGCTTCCCACTGCTGGCCCATCCCTTCTCCTGAGGTTGTGCCTCCCACTGATACAGAGATCCCACTTGGCCCCCTGACCTCACTGGAGCCTTTTAATAGCCTGGTTATTCCTGGGTCTGTGTCCCCCTCCCCCTTCCTGATGTCACAGCTGCTATTTTGGAGCCCCCTCTTGGCCCCTCCTTGCCCCCAACTCTAGGCATGGAGCCAGGGACACCTGTCCTCTCCCTGGACTGGATGACCTCACCCTCCCGTCGGGAGCCCAGGAGGAGCTGGCCAACCAAGGACACGAGAGATGTGGCTCCTGCCAGCTGGGGAGAGCAAAGGGGCCTCCTGCCCTCAGGTGGAGAGATCACATGGATGGGGAAGGGGCAGAGGTGGGCTGTCCCAGGTGCTAGACTGGCGGGTAAGATGGGTATGAGGGAAGCTGGAGGTTAACAGGAGCTAAAGAAAGCTCTGAGCCTCAGCTTCTTAGTCAGGACAGACTCCAGAAAACTGGTGATGGAGCAGTGTTCCCCACAGGGGTCTGGAGCTGGTGGACACTTCAGAGTAAGTCTGGGGACTCCATTCGGCACAATGCACCCCAAACTCATCCTGGCCAACCAGGCTTCCCAGAAAGCAAGGGGAGGGAAGGTCAAGGTCTCCTCAGCAGGGTGACAGGCAGCAGTCTCGATGGAGCCCAGAAAGCTGGGGGCAGCAGCCCATCCCAGCCAAGACTCCACCCACCCACGCTGAAAGCAACCAGAAGGGCTGGCTAGCCCTGTCCTGGCTCTCTCTCTGCCTGCCCCAGGCACAGGAGAGTATGGTAGGGGAACCCTGTTCTGGAAGAGAGGAAATCATCAGTTACAATGACTCAAAAGGCAGGGCCCCCGGAACGTGGAGCAGTCAGAACCCTAAGGAAACACAGCTCCCTGTTTAGGGAAGCTGAGAGCCCCCGGGAGGCTGGGCACCCAGAGGTGGCCAGAGCCAGGGTTTCAGGGCAGTTCCCAGCACTGCTATGACTTTCAGCAACAGCTTGAAGTGGGAAGTAAAGTGTCAGACACAGCCAGATGATCCTCAGCATAGTTCCCAGAATCCTTCAGGGCAATAAGAGAGGAGGCCTGGGATGGGGACAAGTTTCGTTTTTTTTCTTCTAAGGTTCAAGTGATGCAACATCTTCCTAACGTCTAACCTCAATCCTTCCTGCTTTATAGCTCCTCTCCTCCGGGTTCATGTCTCTTTTCCATGCCCCCTCCCCAGCTCTCCCGTGCATGTGTCACCCCACCGATCTTACAGAGCACCCACCAAGAACGGCTCACAGTAGCCTCATGAAAAGCAGGCACCATCCCCTCCAGAGCCACCATGACCTCATTTGCTCCCTCCCTCCCTCAGAGGCTGGGCTCAGGCCTCCTAACCCTTTAAATGTGGAGAAGGAGAACCTAAAGTGGTTCCTTGAGCTTGCGAAGGCTCCCATCTTCTGGGCCCAAAGGCCGGGGTGGGGCCCTGACTGTAAGGAAGAAAGTGAAATCTGCTTTGTGCAGAGTATAAAAGCCGAGGGCTGTGGGGGGAGTGCAGGATGCAAGCTGCCATGGGGCCCTGGAGGCAGGCCTGCCTGCCCTCCAGTTCTCTCCTGTCCTCGGAGTCAGTCATGCTGGAGCCTGTCAGCATGGCCCGGGAGCCGCCATATGCCAGGTCCCATGCTGGGTGCTGGCTAAACCCTCTCATTTGAGACCCAGCCCAGAAAAAATGTGAACACCTACTGTGGCATCTTCCACATCCCCTCAGGGTTGACCCTGCCTCCTCCGACTATTCCATGCTAAGCCTTCAATCCCTTTGGAATGGTGGGACAGGGGAGGATGGCGCTGATCTCAATCTACAGTGAGTTCAGAGGCATGCCAGGGGGCATCAAAGTGGAGAAGGGACACCAGAGTCCACTTCCCAGACCCCTGCCCCATGACGCCTGTGACCCACTTTCTCTTCCTTCCCCGGCGGCACAGAGGCAGAGGCTGAGCCTGAGGCTGGGAGGCAGGACGCCGAGGTTCCTGGCTCCACCCCACGCCTATGCCCCAGTTTCTCTGGTCACCCAGAAAGGAGGGGGCAGCCGGGAAAGGGAAGGAGAGAAAGTGTGCAGCGAGCTGGGAGGTGCTGGGCAGGTAGGTATTGTCATGAAGCTTGTCTCCCTCCCACGCTGGGGCTAAGGAACCCGGCCGCCGCCTCCTGGGGCCCTGTAGCCATCTAGACTGGCTCAAGAGGCGGGCCTTCCCAGTGCCCACGCCTCTTGGCCACAGCACGGAGGACAGGGCAGAGAGGGACCAGAGTGGGCCCAGGCCCCAGGATAGCTCCTCCAGGCTGGCAGGGGGCACATCCTGTCAGTCCTTCACACCCACTGATGGGAGCAGGAGTGAAAATGAAGCCTCAGTCCTCAAGCCTCCCGGTGCCTAAAGAGAAGCCAGATATCAGGGAGTGGCCTCCTCAGGGAAGCGGGCAGCCCCATCAACGGCCTCTGCTTGTCCTCCCAGGACTGCAAAAGAGGCAAATCAGGTCAGATGCTGGCATCTGGCCCAGCCCAGAGGGAAGTGGATCAGCTCCCACTCCCCAGGGAAGACTGGGGAGCCCCAGAAGTAAATCTCTCGAGATCTCCACCTGCCACCCCTCACCTGGAAGACGCTTTCTCACTAACTTGTCTGCTATGAGGGCAGGGATGGATCATCTCCTACTTTTCTTTTCCAAACAGGAAAGCTCCTGCCCTGAGACCAAAGGAGGGAAACTGCCCCTCACCCAGGCCTGCCCTTCTGAGTCCTGAGGAAGAGAGGGGTGAGTCTTCAGGGACTTGGGAGAGGGTGGGGTGCTCAGAGATCTGGGGAACTAACCACTCTCCTCATCCCCACTTTTAGCCCCAGGCCTGTGGCTTCACGCTGTTCCTAAGCTCCCTTCGAGGGACACCAACTACAACTCGTGGTTTCATTGGACTTGCATGGAGTTCAAGCAAGCAGTTTCCAGGCTTTTGCCAGGTGCCCAGCACCCGCAGCCTCAGCCCAGATGACACCCTGAGCTCTGGGAATGGCAGATGTTGGGCCCCTCGATGGGGGAGGCTGTGCAGAAGTTGGCTCACTCCCCCAGTCAGAGCAGCTAGAACTCCACATTGGGGAGAGGAGGCCTGGAGCCCTGGAAAAACTCAGTAGGAAGGGCCTCGGGACGCTGCCCCTGAAGAATGATCCCAGTCTGAGCCTGGCAACAGTCCTAAAACCAGCTTTCCAAACTCTGGCCCCCTGTCCTTCTTCTTCCTTGCTGAACACAAGCAGACGGCATCTCCCCCTGCTGGGGGGAGCGAGAAAGCCAGCCAGGAGGCGCGGCCAATTCGATGGGCCCCTCTCGGCCAGGCTCAAGGTTGATGGACCCCTCAAGCCCCTGCCAGCTCTGGGACAAACGGCTACATGGAAGATTCAGCCCACCTGCATCTAGAAAAACCCCTCTGACCTGATCCAGCCGAGGTTGATCGTCTTAGCCTTTCACTGTAAGGCACTAAAATCCCAAAGCTGGAAAATGTCCTTTTGGAGCCACCAACAGATGCCTCTGGCCAGCTCCCGTTCCCCTGGCCACCAGTTAGACCCCAGGCCTGGTGTGCCTAGATATGGCTCCCAAACAGGTCAGTGTTGTAGCTCAGTTGGCACTCTTGTTAGGCACAACCAACCCTGCGAGGGGCAGCATCCAGCTGAGATGGCCAAGGGACTGTTGAGAACCCACCAGGCCTCTCCTTCCCCTTCACCAGCCCAGCCTCATAGGAGGAAGCAGGAAGTCAGAGTAGCCCACCCTCCAGCACCAGAGTCACACAGACCTCTCTACGTCTAATGCCTGGAACAGCCCCTGCAGGGGAAACGAAGGCAGGCATTAGCAGGAGGTTCGGAGGGGGGACCACAATCCCAGCGGAAGGGGGCCCATCGACAAAGCTGACTTGGTGAATCTCAGGAGCCCAGCCTTCCCCAGCTGGCATTCTACTCTGTCTTGTGCCCGGACGATGTCACAATGGAAAGGGCAACAGGAGGGGGCACAGGCTTAACCAAAACAAAGGTCACAAAGCCAACCAATCCCACCAGCTTCTGGCTTCCCTGAATCTGTTGGAAGCCCTGGGACTGTGGTCAGGGCCACACGTCACCAGCACGCGGTCCTCACGACAGGAAGCCACCAGATCGAACACAGTGATGATGACGGGGAATGAGATGGGCCTCGACTCCTCCCTGATCCTGCTTTGCACCGTCCTGCTAACTGGTTTCAGTCTCCAGGCCCTAGTTTCCCTGTCTCTAAAAGAATGAAAGGTATCTCCCACCCCTGTAGAAAAAGATGTACTAGGAAGGGCTTGGGGGGTGGGGGGGGGGGTGGTGGTTAAAGTTGAGCAAGATGGACTCTGACCCTTTTAAGTCTGTGCCGAAGGAGACAGCCAAGGAGGGAAAGCAGTTATTACTCTGACCACACTGACCCATGACCCCCCTGTGAAACCCCTGAGGGTCCAGCTCAGGCTGCTTGGACACAACCACATGGGCAGACATCCAGACTCACCCGTGCACAAAGCTGCCTGGAGTCCCACCCACAGACTATTTCTGGCAGCACTAGGCAGGCTCCTAGGAGCAGAGGGGAATAAGAAATCTCAGAGTTGGAGACCCCAAATTAAGAATCTCCCCTGTCCAGGGCATGTCTACTTGGACTCAAAGAAGAGAGCCAAGTCTCCTCTGCCAACGTGTCACTGCCCACTCCTCACCCCAAAGCCACTCATCCCAGCACAGGCTAAGGCTGGAGGCCTTGCAAACCTCCACCAAGAAAAAGAGTATGGAACACAGAGTATGGAAAAAAGTATGGAACTTCAGCCAGAAGAAAGGACACCACCACGACAAGGAAGCTGGGCATTCAGCTATCAGAGGGAACTTCTTCCAACATTATCCCCAGACCTCCCAGAGGGGCTCAAGAGCACACAGCCCCCTTACCCCTGCCTGTCTCGGTGAACAGGGGCAGGGTGGCATGGAATTGAAAGCCCCTGAGTCAAGAGGGCCAGCCTGGGATCACAGTTGGACCCATGCCCTCCCAGGGCTAGGCTGGACCATCAACCCATCAACTTCAGGTCTACCCCTTAGTCAATCACTCCAGGCTTGCCTCTGTCCTTTTCTCACTATGCTTCTCCACTGCTGACCCCTCATTCCCTTATGGCTCAGACCCTGAAGATCAGCTGGCCTGGGGTGGATATACCCATACAGCCCATTACATCCAAAGCCACCCCAGGTGCCTTCTCCAGCTTCCCAACTCTTACCCGACTCGGTGGGAGAGTTCATGCCGGCTCTGGGCCTGCAGGAAGCTGGCGTTGGGGGCTGGGACGGGAGGGGGTGGAGCTGCGGTGATGTCAAGAGAGACAGACGATAACAGACAGACGGACGGGACAGGAGCCCGGGGCCGCTGTGCCTCTAACGCCCATCCGAGGCCATCCTTCGGGGCGAGGCAGTCAGGCATTCAGAACGGCATTCCTGGGGAGAGATGGAGCAGGGTTAGCGGGCCCCAACTCAGGAACCTGAGGGTGGAGGGAGACCTTGGAGCTTGTCAGTTACACCTAGGGAACAGACGGAGGGCTACCTGCCCAGCAGCACAGCACTGGACCAGACCTAGTTTCTTCTCTTTCTAACTGGTGAGACTGCCGGCTCTCATGGGAAGGGAAATGGCTACGGTAACCACATCCAAACTCCCTTTCAGGTGACCATGTCCACTGTCAGGTGGGGACACCTTGGAGACTCCCAAGGGTGCCCAATGCGGGATAGGGTATGCGCCAAGGTAAAAGTGCAGGAAGGCTTCTGAACTCTGTCCAGGGCAGTGGAGAGACGCAGGGCTGATCTGGAGCCCCTCAAAGAACTTAAGGGCGAGACTGGTCCTCCAGCCCCACAGCCTGAGCTTGGTGCTCATCTTCTCCCTACTCCCGGACCTTGACGTCACCCAACCCTGAAAACGCCACGTGCTTCTTTCTGTCTTGGTCTCCCCCATTCAACAATAGGTTGCCCTCAGAGAAACAGGGCAACAACTGCTCTTTCTCTACCCATTAACCATGCTGTTTCTAAGAATTTCGAAAGACGGACACATTTATCCCACATCCGGTGCCCTCTGGACTAGGGGTCCAAGGCCTGCACCCAGGGCCTTGCATGTGTTGTATAGGTTGTGCCCCACGCAACGAGGTCTGAAACCCAGCCTCTGTTCTGCCTGCCAAGCTACACAGGCTGAATCCACCCAGAATAAGGGACGCTGTTTT
Organism: Bos indicus x Bos taurus; assembly: GCF_003369695.1. Lineage (NCBI taxonomy): Eukaryota > Metazoa > Chordata > Mammalia > Artiodactyla > Bovidae > Bos > Bos indicus x Bos taurus. The sequence continues at coordinate 45,005,059 of NC_040094.1, forward strand.
CCAGTTTGTACAAAGACACCAAGAGACCCAGCAGCAGGCCTGCTGAGGCCAGTAGAGTAAGAGAGGATGTCCCAGTATTACAGAACCATGTGTCTGCCAACTGTCTCCACTCCTCCAGCTCCCCAACCCCCTCTGGCCCCACAGCTAGCCCTCAAGCTTCAGACACTATACACGCACCCACCTGGGCCCATCCCTAAAGAGTTCATGATCCACCCTAGACATGATCTCATTCATTTTTCTCCAAACGAAGGCAGGCCTTCCAACACCTAGTGAAATGGAGGGAACAGGAAGCAATAGGCAGGGCCCAAGTTTTAAACCCTAACTCTGTTCCCAAAACTAGGAAGAGGCAGTCACTTCTGCCCCTGGACAGCCTACCTCCTGTCCGGATTAATTCTTGGTAAACTTTGCATTCTCATCAAGGATGGCCAGGCATGAGGTCCATACGGGGCCGAGGAGCCCAGGACTCAGCCATGGCAGAGATACAAGAACACAAACATTGACACACACACAGGTGTACTGCACATATACTAGGAAGATCTCAAGTCTTCTACTGCCCCCTGGGACTGGCCAAGGGACTGTTGAGAACCCACCAGGCCTCTCCTTCCCCTTCGCCAGCCCAGCCTCACAGGAAGAAGCAGGAAGTCAGGGTAGCCCACTCTCCAGCACCAGAGTCACACAGACCTCTCTACGTCTAATGCCTGGAACAGCCCCTGCAGGGAAAACGAAGGCAGGCACTGGGAGGAGGTTCGGAGGGAGGACCACAATCCCAGCAGGAAGGGGCCCATCGACAAAGCTGACTTGGTGAATCTCAGGAGCCCAGCCTTCCCCAGCTGGCATTCTACACTGTCTTGTGCCCGGACGATGTCACGATGGAAAGGGCAACAGGAGGGGGCACAGGCTTAACCAAAACAAAGGTCACAAAGCCAACCAATCCCTGACTCGGTAGCCAGGGAAAGGTGCGCTCAGATTGGGAGATGGGAGTAGGCCGAGAGAAGGGGCTGAATGGCTCCCAGCAGGCACAGGTGTAGGGCAAGGTCAGAAGAGGCTGTGCAGGGTTGGGGCCAAGCTCAGGAATGCAGCAGGTGGGGCTGTTGGTGCCCTGGCAGGGCCCGCGTGGGCAGACAGCTCAGCCCATGCCCACCCCAGGGCTGGCGCCCGGTCCTGCTCACACCCTTTCCCGTGGGCTGGGGAACACAGGTTCAGAATTTCCCACGATTCCCAGCAGCCCGAGTGACCCAGCCCGTCTCCTCAGTGAAAGGAACCTCCACAACAGGGCTCTCAGGAGCGGCAGAGTCTCCACTGGCCAAAAACTAGGTTAAGATCCGCCCTGAGCCCCCATCAGTCCTCAACCCCTGGAGAGAAGAGGAAGGGAGGGGCTCCCAGAACTCCCAGGAGGCTCCGGGCTCTGAAAGGCTGCACTCCGGCCCACCCTACCGCATGTAACAGGACCCCTGGGCCCCCGTCCACCTGCAAAGAGTGTCTGCCAACACTCCCAGGAAGCCTCCCTGGGAAACAAAGCAGCATTCACTTTGATCGTTCATGGGGACAGGCATAGATATTTGACTGGGGGTGGGGGGAAGGGCTGAAGGGGGAAAAGGGGAGCTTAATGGTGAAAACCTGAGCTGTCTGGTCCCTCCTCAGCCGGAGAAACTCACTGCTGACCACTGATATAGGAAGGTCGGGGGCGGGGGGCAGTTGGGGACCAAGAGCTCCGTGGCTCCCTGCACGGGAGCAGTGAGCAGCCTGGCTTCCGTGACATCACAAGCAGGAAGACCCCAGGGTCCTGTCCGCACCCCCTGAGAACTCTTGTCTTCCAGTCAGACCTCTGTCCCACTCCAGGATCCAAACCCACCTCCCACCTCCAGCCAGGGCGGCAGAAAACCAGCTGCATCTCACCCTACAAGTTCATGGCTAAGCCGGGGAAGGAAGGGCAAAACACCCTAGGGTGATACGCCTCACTCCACTCAAGAGGCAATACAATCTCCGGTGGAGGGTGGGAGGAGAAGGGCAGACAAGTGAGGGACAGGCAAGGATGCGCTGCCTCAAAAGCCCCAAGTTCACAATGCAGCCCCACAGGTATTTCATCCCTCAAGGAACCTGAACTCCACCACCACGAGGCAGTTCCCTCTCCCAACACACCAGCTCCAGCCCTGCTCAAGACAGGCCCAAGTCTTGAGCACTGAGGCCGGCCAAGGACCCCTCCCCTCCCAGGTGAGCTGTCCAGACCAAATCCTGTGAGACTACTCCCAGTCTGAGATGTGCCCCCAAAGTCTTCATCAGAAAGCCAGGAGCCCAAACATCCCATCCTAAGGCACAAAGGAACTCTCATCTTGACCCCTCCTGACCAGGGCCCTGGTTGATCACTTTCTCCAGCCTGGAGCCTTCCCACAAGCTGGCCCACCAGAAGCCTGGAGGCTGATCAGAGCCAGGAGGGGTGGCTGACTTGGATGTCAGGGCCCAAACTAAAGGAGGGGGGAGGGCGACAGGGGAGGAAAAAAGGCACCAGGCTGACAAATTCATTTTTGCAATCGGCCCATTTCTGTTTGTCTGCTCAGACGCAGCTCCAGGCATCTGCACAAGCCAGATGGAGGGAGGCTGCTATTTCTAGAAAAAAAAGATGGGGGGTGGTGAGAGGGGAGGGAGGGATGAGGCAGAGGGCAGAAGACCGGGTCTGTTTGCCCTAAAACCTCAGGCAGAAGGATACCCCCTCACCAGCAGTACCAGACAGGGTCCCCATTCAAGAAAAGGCTGGGGCTGGGGCTGGGGTGAGGTGGGGTGGGGGAGAAGAAAGGCAGAGAAAGTTTAATTAGCCAAAGTCGGCTACAATAGGCCTCCTCACGGGCTGCATCAGGTTTTCATTCATGAGCAAGCGACAGTGCTCCAAAAATGCCAAGAACCGCCCCCCCTCGCCGTCTCCCCCCCACCCCCCACCAAGAGGAGTGCGTCCTCTAGCAGGCTGGCTGAGCCTGATGCCGTGTTCCAGACATCCCTCCTCAAAGGGATGTGAGTAGGAAGAATTAATTATTAAAGAGCAGCTGGTACTTCAGCACCAACTGCACTCCCCCCAGCTCCTATAGCTGTTGCCCCCCTCCTCCCTGCAGAAACACAAACTACCCGTGCCCCCCCCAACATCCCCAGGCCCCATTTCTAAACACACAGCTAACATGCCACCCCTAGGGAAGGGAAAGCAAACCTTTGTCTCTGCAGCTACTTAGAGTGGGTGGGGCATGTGATACTGCCAGCCACCCCCCCACCCCCACCCCGTTACTCCATCCAGCCACAGAGGAGGGTATACTGGGAAGGGGAGGCTGGCACAGAGCTCATGTGCCCTCCATCCTTGCCCCCAAGTAAACTGCACCCTGTATCTGCTCTCCGGCCCCACACAAGCATACCTTCCCAGGACAGAGTGGAGATGCTGGGGACCCAGTCCTCTAACTTAGAGACCCCCCGCCTGCCTTGTCTGGACACAGCCCACAATCAAGTCCAAGGGGAGAAAAGCAAAGGGAGGTTTCAAGAGAAGGGGCAGAAGGCAAACCAAGAGCTCCCCAAGCTTTGTGTTAGGACGAAGAGGAAGGAGGGAAGACTGAAATGAAAAAGCAGGCAGCCCCCAACATGGCTCACCCACCATGCCCAGCCCAGCCCAGCGTCTCAACAGCCAGCACAGGCTGAGGAACTCTGGCGCCTAGAACTCAAACGGAGGACCCTTCCTGCCTACATCCTCTAAACCTGAAGAGGCCCAAGGCAGGACCCATCTCCAGGCTCCAGTTCTCCAAAGCAAACCGGTCAGGGGTCCTTTTGGCTAAGACTCCTGGATCTCTCATCCCCTGCCTCCTTTTGTTCCTATGGTCTGACTCCATCCTTCCCTCCCAGTTGGACCTGGAACCCAGTTACCACCAAACCCACTTATCCCAACCGCCGAAGCTACTTCCAGGCCCCAGAAGCACAGTGGTCACTGTCAGAGCGGTGGGTCTCTTGAGCACCCCAAAGCAGCTGCAGCTGCCACCCTTCCTCTTTAGGGATACACCTCACCTCAGAAGGCCAACGGGGGAGTATCAGGTGGTCACCTCCTCCCCAAAATGCGGCACTCCCACCTTCCCCTCTTCTCCCCCACCAACCAGCCTCCCAGATTAATTACTTATTACCCAGCCAGTTCTCATCTCCCCCAGGACCCCAGAGAAGGGTGGGGTAAGGAAGCAGCTCCCCCCAAGTTAAAAGGCACGGGCAGCGCCCCCTCCCTCTGTGACACACAGACCCAGGATGAAAAATGGGGGGCATCCACCCCAGACAAGAAGTGTGTGGGGGGGGGGAGGCGGGTAGCTTTCATCTCCTAGCTCTCTCTCAGGCTCCAGGGTGTCAGACGGGAGAAGAGGGTGGGAACAAACGCAGTAACGCCTCACTAGGGAGGGGGTGCGAATAATGGGAGAGAGAAGTAAGGTGGGCCCACCGGCCCCCTCCTCGGGCATGTAAGTCAAGGACACAAAATCAAGGATGCGTTCCGAGGTATGGGTAGAAGCTCTGTGGGGTGGGGGCGCCCCTCACCTCAGAGTACCAAGAAAGGCTGTCCAAGAAGGGTCTGCAAAGAATTCGGGTGCAGGGCTCAAATCGCTCTGCAACGCACAGCGCGCCGCCCGGGAGAGGGCAAATCAGACAGCCCTGGCCGGTCTCCCGGCCATTTGGGGGTGTGGGTCGCGGGAAGACGGGCCCCTCCCTTACCTGTAAGGAAGGCGCCCCTGCCTGGGAGGGGCAGGGAGGGGCGCGGGTAGTAACCCCGAGGCCCGGCTCCCGGGCTGGCGATGCTCCCGGGGGGCGCCGCCTGGCACCCGGGCGCCGGGAGGAAGGAAGAGGGGCGCGGAGCTCGGCGCGCGCTCGGGGAGCCCGCGGGCAGCGACGGCAGGAGGAGGGGGCGCTGTGTCGCGTCCGGGGAGCCTGGGGGAGAAGGGATCGGGGCCGGTGCGGCGCGCTCACCCCCTGCGGCTCGAGCTCCGGCTTCGCGGGCGGCGGCGGCAGCAGCGGCGGCGGCAGCAGCGGCAGCACCTCCTCGACGGCTCCTCCATCTTTGCGGCGGCTCCTCCGGCTCCGCTCGCCGCCGCCACCAACAACAACATTCGGAGACGTCACTCCCGTCACGTGACCCTGCCCAGTGCTAAAAATAGACCCAGACCCCCCCCCCCCCTCAACTTCAGCCGCCACCAACCCCTCCCCTCTTTCTTGGCCCTCCCCGCCGGGCGGGGCCACCAACGCCACCGTGACAGCTTCTTAAAGGGCCAGTACCCGCAAAGGGTTGGGCTGGGGAGGGGGAGGAAGGCAAGGGATCCGAGCCCTGTGAGCAATGTTGGAAGGAGCGTTGCGGGATTACGGGTTTGGTTCCTGGGGGCTCGGCCCTTGGGATGCACGATTTTCCTCCCTGCGCTTCCTCCACTTCCTTTTCAGACCATGGATGGTGCAATCATTGCCTGCTTAAGCTTCTCCCTAACACGCCCTCCCGCGGTGGGGGAGGGGACCTGGGGATGGATTCCTAGGGGCTGGGAGGGCCTTGGAGGCCCCAGCTAGGGGGCCATGCTGGGGGTGGATGTCTGGGACAAGCCTCGAACCCGCCAGCTCCGACCGCACACACTAAATCTGTGTCAAGCCAAAAAAAAAAAAAAAAAGACTGGGAAAGGCCAGGACAGGGTTGTAACAGTCCAAGGCCTTCAAAAGGAAGACTTCCGGTCCCTAGCTTCGGTGCCATCCTCTTCTACAACTCAGTAACTCACTAATTCCACTAACTAAAATGTATCCTAAGGAAATAACATTGCTGTGCTCAAAAATGAGTACGGAAGGAAAGAGATTGCTTCTAATGATGTGAAAAGTTGGAAACAACCTAACTATCCATCAGGAGAGGATTAGCAAATAAACTAGGGCGCATCCACTCAGTGGAATCCCATCCAGATCCAGACATTTAAAATGATACAAATCTGTATAGACCTTAAAAGATGCTCAAGATACGTGGTTTTCTTGAAAATCAGGAAACAAGTACTACAGAATTGTTCCATTATTTTTTTGTCCCTCCCTCTTCCATTATTATAAACAACAAACTACATACTACATCCATATGTCTGAATATGAATGTGTATTAATAAGCCTATAAGAATTTATGCCAAAATATTTACCTTTGCTTTCCTGTTTTATCTTTTTCTGTATATCTGAAATTTTGCAACTATCATGTATCATTTATCTGATCGGAAAAAGTGAATATATAAATGTTTCTATAATAAATAATAAAAGGTTCTTCCTACAAAGTAGCTCATGAATAAGTCTCACCCATCTTCATCCCCACCCCTTTTTTGAAGTCAAATCATCTCTCATTTGAGATATTCTAGCCGCCGCCCTGGCCAGTCCACTCGCTGCATCATCCCAGCCATCTCCCACAGCCAGAATGACCTTTTCAGAACACAAATTTAATCAAGGGAGGGCTTAAAAGCTGTCCATTTTTGTCACTAAAATCTGTATCTGGCCCAGAAAACTGGCTTTCAAACTTTAGGGTACTCACAAATTACCTAAAGAACATGTTCAAAATGCTGACTCCTGAACCCTAGTCACAGTGTTTGTTTTTCAGTGGGGATGGGCCTAGAATCTTCATTTTTAATAATTTTGCTGCAGCTGGTCCTCTCCTCATATTTGAAAAAGAAAAAAAAAAAAAAAACAGCCTAGAAATTTCTACATGGATCTGGTCCCACCTCACCTCTCTTCCTTTAGCTCTCTGTACTTCAGCCGTTGTGGCTTTCTCTCACAGCTTGAAAAGCTAGTCTCTTGTTCCTTAGGACCTTTGCACAGGGTGGTCAGTTTTTTCTCTTTCTGAAATGCTCCCCTCCCCTCTTCTTGGCCTAGCTAACTCTTATTCATCCATAGCGCTCAATTAAATATCACTTCCTTAAGACCCCATGCTTTCACTGCCAAGGGCCTGGGTTCAATCCCTGGATGGGGAACAAAGATCCCACAAGCTGCATGGGCATGGTCCAAAAATATATATATATATAAAAAACTTCCTGTAAGAGGCCTTCTTTGGTCCTTTTAAGTTGGATCCTCTTGTTATGTTAAGGTTGCATGCCTTCATTGACCCTGATAACAATTTGTAAATATACATCTATTTATAGCGCTATTGGATTAGTGTCCATCTCTTCCTCTGAGGAGTATTAAATGATTAAGCAAAGGTGAGCAGTTTTTTTTTTTTTTTTAAGATAACTTATTTTTTGAAATATTTATTTATTTGGCTGCGTTGAGTCTTAGTTGCTGCTCACAAGCTCTTTGTTGTGTCATATGGATCTTTCCTTGCATCAGGCAGGCTTAGTTGCTCTGCAGTTTGTGGGATCTTAGGTCTCCAACCAAGGATGGAACCAATATCTCCTGCATTGCAAGGCAGATTCTTAACCACTGAACAACCACCACCGAAGTCCTAAAGAAAAACAGTTTTTGACTGTGGACTCTGAGCAGAAAGGCCACCTCAAAAAGTCATTCCATGTCACTCCAAGACAGGGGTCTTCTTGTGTCTGTCCTATAATGATGGTGCCATTTGCTGTCATTCTTGTTTTTTTCCTAGCCAAGCCACACGACATGTGGGACCTTTGATCTCTCACCAGGGATCAGACCCATGCCCCCTGTGTTGAAAGAAGGAGTCTTAACCACTGGACTGCTAGGGAAGTCCTCCATTTGCTGTGATTCTTATGCAATCTATGACATCTCTTGGGTGGTTAGGTTAGGTTGAAGTTTTGCTTTTTCACTGCTTATGTTTTGCCTCCCCAAGCAGAGTAGGAGTTGCCTGGAAAAAACACTAAGATCATATATATTTTTTTGCCTTTCTAGCACCTAGCACTCCACCTGACACATAGCAGATACAGGTTCAGGGACATTGAAGACTCTAGAATTTTTCTCTCAGGATCTCAGAAGATGGGGAAAAATCTTCCCATCAGGTACAATAGATGTCAATATATGTCTTATGGCCAAGCCCTTCCCATTCCACAGATGAAGGGACTGAGAATCTTGCCCAGAGTCACAGAATTCATGCAAGCAAGAACTCGGATTCAAACTCAGATCTCTCTGGCTATAGCCCAGATACTAGGGAAAGGACCTGGGGTAACTGGACTCCCAAGTTCAACACTCTAGCCCCAATCTCTGGAGGTTTCTGAGATGAACACCTTGTCCCTGCCATAGCCAAATGCCCCAGAAGTTAGAAAAATTCACCACATCTGGCCCTGATGAGTCCAGATTTTTTCTTATCTGGTAAATGGGATGGAATATCAGACCACCTGATCTGCCTCTTGAGAAATTTGTATGCAGGTCAGGAAGCAACACTTAGAACTGGACATGGAACAACAGACTGGTTCCAAATAGGAAAAGGAGTTCGTCAAGGCTGTATATTGTCACCCTGTTTATTTAACTTATATGCAGAGTACATCATGAGAAACGCTGGACTGGAAGAAGCACAAGCTGGAATCAAGATTGCCGGGAGAAATATCAATAACCTCAGATATGCAGATGACACCACCCTTATGGCAGAAAGTGAAGAGGAACTCAAAAGCTTCTTGATAAAAGTGAAAGAGGAGAGTGAAAAAGTTGGCTTAAATGGCTTCAGAAAATGAAGATCATGGCATCTGGTCCCAACACTTCATGGGAAATAGATGGGGAAACAGTGGAAACAGTGTCAGACTTTATTTTTTTGGGCTCCAAAATCACTGCAGATGGTGACTGCAGCCATGAAATTAAGAGACACTTACTCCTTGGAAGGAAAGTTATGACCAACCTAGATAGCATATTCAAAAGCTGAGACATTACTTTGCCAACAAAGGTTCGTCTAGTCAAGGCTATGGTTTTTCCTGTGGTCATGTATGGATGTGAGAGTTGGACTGTGAAGAAGGCTGAGCGCCGAAGAATTGATGCTTTGGAACTGTGGTGTTGGAGAAGACTCTTGAGAGTCCCTTGGACTGCAAGGAGATCCAACCAGTCCATTCTGAAGGAGATCAGCCCTGGGATTTCTTTGGAAGGAATGATGCTAAAGCTGAAACTCCAGTACTTTGGCCACCTCATGGGAAGAGTTGACTCATTGGAAAAGACTCTGATGCTGGGAGGGATTGGGGCAGGAGGAGAAGAGGACGACAGAGGATGAGATGGCTGGATGACATCACTGACTCGATGGACGTGAGTCTGGGTGAACTCCGGGAGTTGGTGATGGACAGGAAGGCCTGGCATGCTGCGATTCATGGGGTCGCAAAGAGTCGGACACGACTGAGCGACTGAACTGAACTGAACTGAGCTGAAGTGGGATTAAATATTTCCCCATGAATTCTTCTTATGTTTCTTGAGTATAAACAGAAAGTGCTGGAGATATAGAAATGAAACTACCTTTAAGGATCTTAGAGGTCTCTCACAGAGAATAAAACTATCTTTTGTTATGAGTCCCTGTGCTGTGCTGTGCTTAGTCGCTCAGTCATGTCCGTCTCTTTGTGACTCCATGTATTGTAGCCCACCAGGCTCCTCTGTCCACGGGGATTCTCCAGGCAAGAATACTGGAGTGGATTGCCATGCCCTCATCCAGGGAATCTTCCCAACCCAGGTCTCCCATATTGCAGGTGGATTCTTTACGGTCTGAGCCACCAGTGAAAGTGAAAGTGTTAGTCAAGTCTGCTCTTTCTGACCCCATGGACTGTAGCCTGCCAGGCTCCTCTGTCCATAGGATTTCCCAGGCAAGATTTCCCAGGCAAGACATCTCCTCCAGGGGATCTTCCCCACCCAGAAATCAAATCCAGATCTCCTGCATTGCAGACAGATCCTTTACCAGCTGAGCTACCAGGGAAGCCCTAGGAGTTCCTAAGGTGAGCCATTGCCAGGACCATTCACCATGGAAATGGGAATTACAAGGTTGTCTCCTTAACCAGTGCCTCAGATTCCCCATGTAGAATGATGAGGCAGAAGAGATCAACTAGTTGACTGGAAAACTTCTGACCCTGGGACCCAGTAGTGAATTTGGATTCTTGGTAGAAGGACATTAATCTTGGAGAAGAGCCAGGTGTTTAACCTATAACCTGACGGGTTGGCAGCACCATTGGACTTTGAGAAGGAGGCATCAGGGCTGGGAAGAGGAATGAGGACTGGTGAGCAACACTGCCAAGGGCTCTGGGAGCTCCTACTCCTGTTGGAAGTCACCAGAAATGTCCTGGCCAGTTCTTGGAGCAAGACAGAGGGCAGCCTTCCTCCCTAATCAGTGGATGCTGTGGAACTCACAGATACCCCCATCTCCTCCACCCTCTCTCACTCACCCAGCATCTAAAGTCAGCATTGCCTGGGGACTTCCCTGGTGATCCAGTGACTAAGACTCTATGCTCCCAGGGCAGGGGGCCCAGGTTCCATCCCTGGTCAGGGAACTAGATCCCACATGCCACAACTGAATGCTGCCAATTCCTCATGCCACAACTAAAGATCAAAGATTCCAAGTCACACAACTAAGATCTGGTCCGGCCAAATAAATATTTTTTTTAATTAATAAATAAAGTTAGTATTGTTTGGCGGAACAGATGAGGCACCCAGTACCAATGTGCCCTCACCTGAAACTCTCACCCAGATCCGTGGATAGAATTCTAGAGGCTCTGGGGCAACCCTTGTAGAGTATTCCAGCCTACAATTCTGGTCTCCAGTGGAGCAACACTTTAGGTGGCCCTGCTGGCCTCCAAAGACTGCCTGGTGGGGAAATAGTCACCACAGCTGTGCCTAAATACAGCATCAAGTGGAAAATAATACAGAACAAGGAAGAACTAAGTGGATAAACTCATGCAACACACATTTACTAGATATTTATCACAGGAAATAGGCATTCTTTAACACTTTTGTCAATTACCAAGGGCAACTTGTTCATAGAAACATGTTGTTTTTAGTTCATTCAGTAAGAATTTATTGACCTCATTGAAAAATCATGAGGTCAGCACAATACTAGTTACTTTGGGGATGGCAAAAAATAAGAAAACAGGATGGGAGACAAGAAAACCTGGGACCTAGGATCATTCAGGGCTTTCCTGGTAGCTCAGCTGGTAAAGAATCCACCTGCAATGGCAGGAGATCCTGGTTCAATTCCTGGGTCAGAAAGATCCCCTGGAGGAGGGTATGGCAACGCTCTCCAGTATTCTTGCCTGGAAAATCCCCAGGGACAGAGGGCAGTAGTCCATGGGGTTTGAAAAGAATCAGACAGAACTGAGTGATTAAGCACAGCACAGCACAGCACAGGATCACTCCATCCCGGTGTGCTATTGGGTAAGTCCCTCTAGGCTTTGGTGTCCTTATCTGGGAGACAGGACTGGACTGCTGTTTTCTGTGGTCCCTTTCAGCTCTGACCCTCTGAAAATCCCAAATTAGATGTGATGACGGCATCCAGAGTAGTGCTGGGCTTCAGAGTTTAGGCTGGATCTTCATTCCTTCAGGATGCTTTAAGGTTCAGTCCTGCCCATGGGTGATTTACAATATGCCCAAGAGCCAAGGGGCTTCCCAGGTGGCGCAGTGGTAAAGAATCTGCCTGCCAATGCAGGAGATGCGAGAGACGTGGGTTCAGTCCCTGCGTCAGAAAGATTCCCTGGAGTAAGAAATGGCAACCCACTCCAGTATTCTTACCTGGACAAGTCCATGGACAGAGGAGCCTGGCAGGCTACAGTCCATGGGGTTGCTAAGACTTGGATATGACAGAGCGACTGAGCAAACACACAAGAGCCAAAAATGAGTTTATTTCAGGGCAAACAATTCATGTGCCCCAAGACACAAAGCAAAAGGCATGTCACAGAGAACTGTAACGCAAACTGCCCTCAGGATGCCTAAGTATGGCCCAGGTCTCCCAGTGTGACCCTGGACAAATCCCTTCATCTCTGTGAGCCTCTATTTCTTGTAGGATGAGAGTGTTGGACTAGATGTCCTTCCTTCCAGCTGGAGACATTTTTGGAGGGTCCAACAGGTGAGGTTGAGAAGGATAGGTGGAAAAACCACTTTTTCTCCCCTCTCTCTCCTGCTGTCTTCCCAGGGCCCTCTCCTCCAGATTTGGGGCAAAAAGAAACCAATTTCAGGCCAGCATCCAGGTTATAATCATGCTTGACTAGCTGAGATGTTTGGGGGAAGAGCAACAGACAGGGGCCTAGGTAAGCTGCTACCCCTCTGGACCTCAGTTTGCTCATCTGTAAAATAATATGATTCAATGGATGATGTCTAAGGATTTTTCCAGCTCTGTGAGCTAAGGATTCTAGAGCTGGAGCTTAACAAAAGCAAAAACAAAACAAGTGTGTGTGGTGGGGGGAACTTGCCTGGTGGTCCAGTAGTTAAAACTTCACCTTCCAATGCAGGGGGTGCAGGTTCAATCCCTGGTGGGGGAGCTAGGATCCCACATGCCTCTTGGCCCGAAAACATCAAAACAGAAGCAATATTGTAACATATTCAACAAAAGACTTAAAAATAAAACAAAAAATAAGTGGGCCCTGGAAGGAGATGCAGGGCCCAGTCATGCCTCACTTGAGAGTCTTACCTGGTGTTTGACACCTTCTGTCCCTTCCCAGGCCTCCCACCTCCTGCCTTCCTGGCCCAGAGACTGGAAGCAGGTGACTGTCTCTTCACTCAGCAATGACCAAGCCTTGAGAAAGCCACCATGGTGGCTCCTAGAAGGAGCTATGAATTTGTTTAAAAATAGAGACTGTTCTGGGTGCAGCTATCACCACTTGTCATGGTACCTTTACTACATATGTTACCTAGAGACAAAGCTGAAAAAAGCTGCCAGTATACGGACCAAGAGCTTCCCACAGCAGCTAAAGGACAGCAAGTGACCAGGAGGCCTGGAACAGAGGTGAGACCTTACGATAAAATTTCTCAGCCCGACTCCCCAAGCTAGGGACCCAGAGTGAGGCGTCTCACTGAGGCTTCTTACCCTGCTAGCAGCAAGACAACGAGCAGGAGGTTGCTCCAGGGGGCTGTAGCTGAAAAGGAAACCTACCCTCTCCTCCACTGCCCTGCTGGGAGCTGGAAGTGAGGCCCAGATTTCCTGAACTGTACGGGGTTCCTGCCTGCCCGCTCAGGATTCAAGGCCACGTGAACAGTGCTAGGGCAGCTCTGGCCAGTCACATCCTGGACGTCCACAGTCCCTCTAGAGTATCGTCTCTGGGCGGGGCATGCACACCAGGGAGGGGATGGAGGGTACAAACATGCCTGCCCTCTGGGAGCGTATGAGCCTATGGAGACAACAGAGCCCCAAGAAGCAGAATGAAGCAGTGGTAAAGAAGGGAGCCTGGGAGACACAAGCCAACTCGGCCTATAGAAGCTCAGGCCAACCATTTGCCCTCTCTAAGCCTCAGTTTCCCTCTGTATCGGGAGGACTGGACTCTTTGATGCTGGGAGACCCTCTTGGCCCTGAGGTCATGAGACAACAGAGAACAAGACACATGGAGGGGTCTGGGCCCAGCCACTTGGCTTCCCTGGCCCAGTTGGCTTCCCTCCAGCAAGTCATCTACAGTTGACATACATTTTGCCCCCTTTCTGCATAAACATGTATTGAGAGACTTCCTTTTGGAAGGTTCTGTCACATATATTACCATTCTCACCACAATTCTACAACGTAGATGCTATGTATTCCATCTTATAAATAAGGAGACAGAGGCCCAGTGATGTTAAGCAATCAGTAAATGGCAAGACCAGGGCAGAGGGAACTTCCTTGGTGGTCCCATGGCTAAGACTCTGTGCTCCCAATGCAGGGGGCTTGTGTTCAATCCTTGGTCAGGGAACTAGATCCCACATGCCACAACTAAAGATCTTGAATGCCGCAAGGATCAAAGATCCTGCGTGCCTCAACTAAGACTCAGCAGCCAAATAAATAAGTAAAATTCTAAAAAAAAAAAAAAAAAAGACCAGGGTAGGACCCATGCTATCTGGTGCGGTGCCAGATGAGGTCTCCCCAGGTTTGAGGGGTCTCTTCTGTATAGGCAAAGACATCTGTGTCCTCTTTCTCCTGGGAACTCCTTGTGGACCCAGACACCCCAACAGGAAGGGCTTGAGTTACGTGTCTGGAAGGCACATTCCATCATCTTTAAGCAATAGGGGCTCTCTGGCATATCCATTGAGGATTCATCCCATCCATCAGACAGAGCAGCAGACTAGACTTTACCCACCCCACTTGACTTCATCCTGCCAACTCCTCAAGATGAGTGTTGTTGCTATTGTTATTATCATCATCCCCACTTTAAAGATGAAGGATCTGAGGCCAAGGAGACTTAAGGAACTTGCCCAAAGCCACAGACTCGGTAAGTTAAGATACAGGGATCTGACCCCAGGTTATTAGAGCCCAGAGCACGATTAGTTTAACCACTGGACCCAAGCCCACTGAAAGAGTAAAGATCTAGACCTAGATTGAGGCTCTGCCACTGAACCAGCTATGTGAACTTGGAAATTCATTTGATACTTTATCTCTTAGAATTTCCTCACCCATAATAAAGGACAGTAACCTCTGCCACTCTGGGTTGCCAGAGCAGGACATGAGGGTACTTGTGTGAAGAGCCAGCACAGGACATGGCAAAGGGTAAACCCAACCCTCATCTCCTGCCTTGAAGTTATCACCCCTTGGTTTGAGCCAGCTGAAATGCCACTGTCACTCCCACCCCCTGAGCAAGGAGCTCACCTTCTACACCAGAAATGACCACTGCCCCACACTTTCTCACCTTGCTGTTTGCAGATCCTGGGTTCCCATCCCACTGTCCCAGACATTGTAGAATTGCTCTAGGGGTGGGTAGGGGTGCAAGCCCAGATGCCCCAGAGATGCTATAGGAACAAGGCTTCCAGACTAGGGTTGCCAGAATTAGGAAAAAAAGAAAAGAAAGACTGCACAGTTAAATTTACATTTCAGATAAACAAGGAATAATTTTGTGTACTTATATAAAGAGTTCATGCCTTTCAGTTCAGTTGTCACTCAGTTGTGTCCAACTCTTTGCGACCCCATGAACTGCAGCACGCCAGGCCTCACTGTCCATCACCAACTCCTGGAGTCCACCCAAACCCATGTCCATTGAGTTGGTGATGACATCCAACCATCTCATCCTCTGTCATCCCCTTCTCCTGCCCTCAATCTTTCTCAACATCAGGGTCTTTTCAAATGAGTCAGCTCTTTGCATCAGGTGGCCAAAGTATTGGAGTTTCAGCTTCAGTATCAGTCCTTCCAATGAACACCCAGGACTGGTCTCCTTTAGGATGGACTGGTTGGATCTCCTTGCAGTCCAAGGGACTCTCAAGAGTCTTCTCCAACACCACAGTTCAAAACCATCAATTCTTCGGCGCTCAGCCTTCTTCACAGTCCAACTCTCACATCCATACATGACCACAGGAAAAACCATAGCCTTGACTAGACGAACTTGACTATTCCAAATCCTGAAAGATGATGCTGTAAAAGTGCTGCACTCAATATGCCAGCAAATTTGGAAAACTCAGCAGTGGCCACAGGACTGGAAAAGGTCAGTTTTCATTCCAATCCCAAAGAAAGGCAATGCCAAAGAATGCTCAAACTACCGCACCATTGCACTCATCTCACACACTAGTAAAGTAATGCTCAAAATTCTCCAAGCCAGGCTTTAGCAATATGTGAACCGTGAACTTCCTGATGTTCAAGCTGGTTTTAGAAAAGGCAGAGGAACCAGAGATCAAATTGCCAACATCCGCTGGATCATGGAAAAAGCAAGACAGTTCCAGAAAAACATCTATTTCTGGTTTATTGACTATGCCAAAGCCTTTGACTGTGTGGATCACAATAAACTGTGGAAATTCTGAAAAAGATGGGAATACCAGACCACCTGATCTGCCTCTTGAGAAATTTGTATGCAGGTCAGGAAGCAACAGTTAGAACTGGACATGGAACAACAGACTGGTTCCAAATAGGAAAAGGAGTTCGTCAAGGCTGTATATTGTCACCCTGTTTATTTAACTTATATGCAGAGTACATCATGAGAAACGCT
Source organism: Bos indicus x Bos taurus (assembly GCF_003369695.1). NCBI lineage: Eukaryota > Metazoa > Chordata > Mammalia > Artiodactyla > Bovidae > Bos > Bos indicus x Bos taurus. The sequence continues at coordinate 45,021,042 of NC_040094.1, forward strand.
GGACTGGAAGAAGCACAAGCTGGAATCAAGATTACCGGGAGAAATATCAATAACCTCAGATATGCAGATGACACCACCCTTATGGCAGAAAGTGAAGAGGAACTCAAAAGCTTCTTGATGAAAGTGAAAGAGGAGAGTGAAAAAGTTGGCTTAAAGCTCAACATTCAGAAAATGAAGATCATGGCATCCGGTCCCACCACTTCATGGGAAATAGATGGGGAAACAGTGGAAACGGTGTCAGACTTTATTTTTCTGGGCTCCAAAATCACTACAGATGGTGATTGCAGCCATGAAATTAAAAGACGCTTACTCCTTGGAAGGAAAGTTATGACCAACCTATATTCAAAAGCAGAGACGTTACTTTGCCAACAAAGGTTCGTCTAGTCAAGGCTATGGTTTTTCCTGTGGTCATGTATGGATGTGAGAGTTGGACTGTGAAGAAGGCTGAGTGCCGAAGAATTGATGCTTTGGAACTGTGGTGTTGGAGAAGACTCTTGAGAGTCCCTTGTACTGCAAGGAGATCCAACAGTCCATTCTGAAGGAGATCAGTCCTGGGTGTTCATTGGAAGGAATGATGCTGAAGCTGAAACTCCAGTACTTTGGCCACCTCATGGGAAGAGTTGATTCATTGGAAAAGACTCTGATGCTCGGAGGGATTGGGGGCAGGAGGAAAAGGGGACGACAGAGGATGAGATGGCTGGATGGCATCACTGACTTGATGGACATGAGTCTGGGTGAACTCCGGGAGTTGGTGATGGACAGGGAGGCCTGGTGTGCTGCGATTCATGGAGTTGCAAAGAGTTGGACACGACTGAGCGACTGATCTGATCTGATCTGACTAGATGAACTTTGGTGACAAAGTAATGTCTCTGCTTTTGAATATGCTGTCTAGGTTGGTCATAACTTTCCTTCCAAGGAGTAAGCGTCTCTTAATTTCATGGCTGCAGTCACCATCTGCAGTGATTTTGGAGCCCCAAAAAATAAAGTCAGCCGCTGTTTCCACTGTTTCCCCATCTATTTGCCATGAAGTGATGGGACCAGATGCCATGATCTTAGTTTTCTGAATGTTGAGCTTTAAGCCAACTTTTTCACTCTCCACTTTCACTTTCATCAAGAGGCTCTTTAGTTCTTCTTCGCTTTCTGCCATAAGAGTGGTGTCATCTGCATATCTGAGGTTATTGACATTTCTCCTGGCAATCTTGATTCCAGCTTGTGCTTCTTCCAGTCCAGCGTTTCTCATGATGTACTCTGCATATAAATTAAGTAAGCAGGGTGACAATATACAGCCTTGACGAACTCCTTTTCCTATTTGGAACCAGTCTATTTTCCATGTCTGTTTCTAACTGTTGCTTCCTGACCTGCATACAGGTTTTTCAAGAGGCAGGTCAGGTGGTCTGGTATCCCCATCTCTCAGAATTTTCCACAGTTTACTGTGATCCACACAGTCAAAGGCTTTGGCATAGTCAATAAAGCAGAAATAGATGTTTTTCTGGAACTGTCTTGCTTTTTCCATGATCCAGCGGATGTTGGCAATTTGATCTCTGGTTCCTCTGCCCTTTCTAAAACCAGCTTGAACATCTGAAACTTCATGGTTCACGTACTGCTGAAGTCTGGCTTGGAGAATCTTGAGCATTACTGTACTAGCGTATGAGATGAGTGCGATTGTGCGGTAGTTTGAGCATTTTTTGGCATTGCCTTTCTTTGGGATTGGAATGAAAACTGACCTTTTCCAGTCCTGTGGCCACTGCTGAGTTTTCCAAATTTGCTGGCATATTGAGTGCAGCACTTTCACAGCATCATCTTTCAGGATTTGAAATAGCTCAACTCGAATTCCATCACCTCCACTAGCTTTGTTCATAGTGATGCTTTCTAAGGCCCACTTGACTTCACATTCCAGGGTGTCTGGCTCTAGGTGAGTGATCATGCCTTTAAAAAACTTATATTATTTATTTTTATATTTGTATTTAAAAAATTATTCCTTATCTGAAACTCAGATTTAAGTGGTTGTCCTGTATTTTATCTGACAGTTCCTACTCCTAGACCTCAAGGTCAAGTTGGAAGACAGCCCGTCAAATGATTTTTTTGTTTCATTTTAATAATTTTTTTTATTTATTCATTTTTGGCTGTGCTGGGTTTCGTTGCTGCCGACGCTTTTCTCTAGTTGTGGTAGCACATGGGCTCAATGGTTGCGGTTCCCTGGCTCTAGAGCACAGGCTCAGAAGTTGCTTGTGGCTCAGGGTCTTAGTTGCTCCACAGTATGTGGGATCTTCCCAGATCAGAGATTGAACCTGTGTCTTCAGCATTGGCAGGCGGATTCTTTCCCACTGAGCCACCAGAGAAGCCCCCAGGAAGTGGTTTTTGTTGAGAAATTTTAAACAAAAGAACCCATTTTACGTATACAATTCAACATTTTCTAAGTAAATTGACCAACGTGTACAGTCACATAGTCTGGTTTCAAAAACATTTTTATCACCCGATAAAATGCCCATTTATAGTTAATTCCCATTATCTCCCCCACAAGTAGCTTTTTAAAATATTTAATAAATAATATTTTTTCTGCTGTAAAAATTCATACACTCTTAATGTAGAAACAAGGGGTGGGAGGGAGATCAGAGAAGTACAAATAAGAAAATAAAATCACTCCTAAGTGCATAATTCAATGAGAACAATTATTAGTAATTGGGTAAATGCTTTTCTAATTTTTCCCATGTTCATATTTTTTCAAGAAAAATTATATCACATTATATCACACAGTATCTTACTATTTATTTTTTTGTAATATATCATGAAAATATTCCCATGGCATTAAAGCTTCTTCCACAGCCTCATTTTTAAAGGTTGAGCAGTATTCCATTGTTTTTTTTTAATTTTTATTTTTTTAATATTATTTATTTATTTGATTGAGCTGGGACTTTTATGCTGCAGTAGGCATAAACTTCGATTCTCCTTGAGGCACTCAGGATTTTTAGTTGTGACATGAGAACTATTAGTTGCTGCTTGTGGGATCTAGTTCCTTGATCAAGGATCAAACCCAGCTGCCCTGCTTTGGAGGGAGGAGTCTGAGCCATTGGACTACCAGGCAAGTCCCCCATGGTGTTGTTTTACCAGTTTCTTTATTCAATCCCTTTTTGATGGACATTTGGGTTGTTTTCAATTTTTCACCATTTTAAATAATGCTGTGATCCACCTTCTTATAGCTAAATCCTTGCACACATCAATTATTGTTTTCTTAGAGGTGGAGCTGTTTTGTCAAATATCTTGCGTGACTGCTCAGTTGTGTCTGACTCTCTGCAACCCCTTGGACTGTGGCCCGCCAGGCACCTCTGTTCATGGGATTTTCCAGGCAAGAATACTGGAGACAGCTGCCATTCCCTTCTCCAGGGGATCTTCCTGACCCAGGGATCGAACCTGTATTTCTGGCATCTCCTGCACTGGCAGGTAGATTCTTTACCACTGAGCCACCTGGGAAGCCCGTTTTGTCAAAGGGTCTACGCACTTTTAAAGGTTTTGATGATTTATTTCCCACCTTGTAAGGGACATCACCCTGGGACCCAGTTGTCCAAGTCAGAAGCCTCAGGTGAAGTTCAATCCTAGAGAAGAAGGCTGACTGATACCCGGTGGTGGGATTCAGATTGGTTCTTGGAGGAACTGGTCCCGGGAGTGCAGAGGAGAGAAGCTACCAGGTTCTAAAGAATGTCAGGTACTGGGGGGACACTGTGGGATCTCCCTGGAAACCAGAAGAATACTCTTGCACATGGGTAAAACCCCATCCTTTTCTCACCACCAGCCACAGGTGCCCCAGACAACAAGCTTGAGCAGCTCCTTCCCTGCCGCCCCCTGTTTGTCTCCGTGCTCCAGGCAAGCTGGACATGGCTCGCAGGAATCTAGCCAGCTGCAGTCTGTCCTGAGCCCCGCCCTCCCCCACGGTCCGGAGAGAGTCAGCGTCGCTTCTAGGGGCCGACCTTGGCACCCCCCACCCAGGGGTCCAGCCTCCCTGCCTTCACCCAGCAACCGTGGAAGACCGCACGCGGAAGGCTTGGGGAGGTGGGTGTTGGACTGGAGGCGTAGATCTTGTGATGACTCACATGCCCGCGGAGAGGGAGAAAGGGGCTGGGGGAATGAATGGATTGCAAACCAGAGGGGAGGGGCCAAGGAGAAGAGCTTTGGTGCCTCGATTCCACCGCGTCAGTTTCTTCAACATCTGCAGTGCGTGGGGCTGAGCGATCCCACTGGGGAGTTAGGGGGGGTGGGCTGGCTGACGTTTGCTTCCCGCCCGCTGGGTTGGCCCGAGCAGTTCATGAATGACTCACCTCATTGTCAGGCTGATTCACTGCTCGCCTGGGGACTTGCGGGAGGGTGGGGGGGATTGGGGGGAACTGGGGCGGGGGCAGAGGGGGGGCCGAGGGGAGGGGAGGCGGCTGCAGCCTCCCTGCAGGGGTCGGGACGCGATGGATGGGTTTCCGGGATAAGAAGGAGGGGCGTGCACATGAGTTGGTCCGTGGAGAACAAGCTTGAGGTTCTGTCACTAGTCTACCTGTGGCTATTTACATTTAAATTAATTAAAATTAAATCCAACGAGAGCTTCAGTTCCTCCGTGTCACCAGCCACACTTCAAGCTGTCAGTAGCACGTGCTGTTGTCAACAGCTACTATATTAGATAATGCGGAAAGTTCTATGCGGCAGTGCTGGTCTACACAGCCTTCACATCCACAATGCCACACAGACCAGACCTTCAGCCACCCCTGTACACTCAGACCCCACCTCTTTGTAGGCAGCACATAACAAACACAGTTCCACACACATTCCACACACTCATTCAACACGTAACAGCCACCCACCGACACATCCCTGCAGAACTCTCAGTGTGTGTACACACTTCCAGTATATACCCCTGTCCATGGGAAGACAAATGTGAACACATACACATGCATCATCACTGTGAACTGCATACAACTGTTAATATGATCAAAATACAAATTAGGACAAAATGGATTTGCAAGTATGCTGAAATAGATACAAACTCAAGCCATGTGGTTCCCACAACAAACCTCAGCACGTTTGCAGACTCGAGTAGGGGGGAAGGGAACCCACGTTGCTGAGCCTCTGCCAAGGTGCTGGGCATGGAGTTAGCCATTTCAATGTGTTAATTCATTTAATTCCACAGCAATCCTGTGAGGAAGTTGTATTACTCTATTTGCATAAAGGGGGACAGCTAAGTTCAGAGAGGTAAAATAACTTACTGAAGGTCACACAGCCAGTTAGCAGTATGGTCAAATATGAAGCCCCATTTATCTAACTCCATAGACAATGCAGCATGCTGTTTCCAAACACTCCCTCTAAACACACACACACACACACACAAATACAGGTGTGCTCTCTCCTGTACTTAAGGTGAGGCTCCTCATCCAACAAGTACAGGTATTTGGGGAAGTGAGCATGGAGTTGCCTAGACTCCTTTGTAGTCCCTTCTGACAAATAGCATTAGGTCATTCAACAAACACTTGCTAGTCTTCTGTGTGCTAGATCATGTGCCAAGTGCTGGCTCACAAAAGTGAAAAGTCATACTCGGTTGCTCTGAAAGAGTTCAAAGGCCACCAGAGAGGTATGAGGGAAACTTGAAGACAATACAGAGTATGCAAGAGACCTAAGCTATCAGAGCCCTCAAGTCCAGGGAGCCAAGGAAAAGGAAACCTGAGTCAGTCAAAGAAGGCTTCTTGGAGGAGGCAGCATGTGACCTAGGGCATGAAGAGTGAATGGGGTAGAGAGGGATTGGTATTGATTGGGACATTAATTGAAAGATGAGATCACTTCCTAGCTGCAGGAGACACAAGAGACCTTCGTTTGATTCCTGGCTTGAGAAAATGCCCTAAGTAGGAAATGGCAACCCACTCCAGTGTTCTTGCCTGAAAAATTCCCTGGACAGAGGAGCCTGGCAGGCTATGGTCCATGGGGTCGCAAGGAGTCATAGCACAAATCTGCGTGAGAGATGAAATAGGACAGGGAAGCAGATTCCAGAGCATTGTAGGTGCTGGGGAATTTTTTTTCTTTTTAACCACACCATGTGACATGAATCTTAGCTCCCTGAGGAGGAATTGAACTGGTGTCCCTTGCAGTGGAAGCATGAAGTCTTAAGCACTGGGCCACCATGGGAAAAAGTCCCAGCCCTGGGGATTTTATATATCATCCTCAGGTGCCTGGAAGGGATTAACATTTTTTACGATAGAAAAAATAGTATCCTGCTTGCATGTTGGAAAGAATGGACAGAAGGGAGGAGAGCTTGGACTAGGGAGACAGTGCAGTAGGCTAAGGGGATTGTCCAGGCAGGAGATAGTAAGGCTTGATGTAGAGTATAAGATCTGGACAAAATAAGAGATACAGGAGGATGAGGGATCAGAGTGCATCCTGGCCCTGAGACAGTGCAAGGCAACAGCTTTCCCACCCATGAAAATGTAATGAAAACTATGATTTTCTTTCAGAGCAAGGCGTATGTGCATAGGCACATGATGTTTTGGACATAATTATAGGGGATTCGTATTCCCTGAATCCCCAGTTTAAGAGCCCAGTTCATTGGAATTCTAAAAGGCAAAACAATGTAGTGGTTAAACTTGTGGATGCTGGTATCAAACTGGCTGGTTAATTATCTTAGCTGCAACACCTATTAGCAATGTGGGCTTAGCCCAGACATTGCCCCTTTCCTCCTCTGTAGAACAGAAGTGATCCTAGCACCAATATCAAGACCTGTTGCTATGAACAAGTGAGCTAATTCATGTAAATTAATGAACCTTGCCTGGAACACAGAAAGTGCTCAGGGAAGTCCAGGTGGTTATTACTACAGACTGTTGTTACTCTTTAGTCCCTCAGTCACGTCTGACTCTTTTGTAACCCCATGGACTGTAGCCCACCAGGCTCCTCTGTCCATGGGACTCTCCAGGCAAGAATACTGGATTGGGTTACCATTTTCTTCTCCAGGGTATCTTCCCAACCGAGATATTGAACCCCCATCACCTGCATTGGCAGGCAGATTCTTTACCACTGAGCCACCAGGTAAGCCCATTACTATAGATTAACTCAGTACTAATGAAACATTCCCCTTTGTACTTGACTTCACAGCTGAAGTTCTGGTGTCTTCTGGTATGGGTCCTCCTACCTGAATCCTAGAACCCACCTTTCCGTTTCCCAGAATCTACCCTTCCTTTTTGGTCTGAGTCTCCATTATCCTCAACCCTGGTTATTAGTAGTAAGCCCACTAACCCCTCTTCTAAAAGAAGGAAGAAGAGGACCAGACTAGATCACCATGGGGATCTAGTCTTTGCTTTTATTTTGGAGGAAAGTGTCAGGAAGAAGACCTGTTATTTGGAGGAGAATCCTTCAGCATGAGAAAGTGAAAGTCATTCAGTCGTGTCTGACTCTTTGTGACCCCATGGACTATACAGTCTATGGAATTCTCCAGGCCAGAATACTGGAGTGGGTAGCCATTCCCTTCTCCAGGGGATCTTCCCAATCCACGGATCGAACCCAGGTCTCCCGCATTGCAGGTGGATTCTTTACCAGCTGAGCCACAGCGAAGACCAAGTATACTGGAGTGGGTAGCCTATCCCTTCTCCAGCGGATCTTCCTGACCCAGGAATTGAACTGGGGTCTCCTGCATTGCAGGCGGATTCTTTACCAACTGAGCTATCAGGGAAGCCCAAGTCAAATCAGCATGACTGTCCTCCCCAAATTTAAAATCATAGACAACTTCCTCACTGTGGCCTGCCAGCCCCTCTCCAAAATGTCCCTGGCCCACATTTTCCATTTACTTCAGCCATCACTCCCACCCCCATCTAAGTTCTAACAGGAGGTGGGGGTGGCATTTGCCAAGTTCACTGAACTCAGAAAGGCAATGGAGGAGAAAGCATAGGACTTCCAATCAGAAGAGCCACCACCGAATGACTGTATGACCCTGAGGGTGTCCCTTCCCCTGTGGGCCTCAAGTTCCTAATCTGTAAGTAATACCCACCCTTCACTCTTCGTGGAATCTCGTGAAGACAAAATGAGCCAATGGTTAAAACTGGAAGATGGAAACTACAGTGTGGGTAAGAGTTGATAGTATTCCTCTTGGCCTTTTGGCCTCTGTGATGTCCCTTTAGCTGGAGCTGTCTGAGCCCAGATCCACAGGAAGCCCTGTAACTAGGTCTCTAGGACTATCCACAGTTGGGTTGCCTGGGTTCCCTGGGAGGAGAGGGGGCCTGTAAATGGGCGGGTTGGGGGTCTGTCCCCTAGTTCAGAAGCACAAAGGCCTTGAAGGAATTCCTAACTTGGATGAGAGTTAGAGGTTCAGGTTTCCTCTCTCATCACCATTATGGCCTCCATTCTGACATATGACAGGTTAACTGTTCCACAAGGAGCAATGATAGAAGTCATAGGCTTCCAAGAGGTCAGACCAGGCCAGGCAGTCTGCCCTTGGGAAGATGCATGGCTGGTTCAGATCAGATAGTTAAGAACTCACATCAGCTACCTTCCTTCTGCCTTTTGAGTCCTCAAAACTATGCAACCTGTGCTGTCTCTCAACTGTTTTCATGATAAGCAAGAAGGGAAACTGAGGTCAGGCTGAATCAGTAACCACAGTAGGCTTTAGTGATAACAACTGGACTTCCCAGATCACTAGGCCCTCTCCTGGTCTCTATCTTTTGTTCTGTGTCTCCCTGACTTGTTCATATTTTATTTATTTATTTAATATATATATTTTTGGCCACTGTGTGGTTTTCAGGATCTTAGCTCTCTAACTAGGAACTGAACTAGTGCCCAAGGCAGTGAAAGCATGGAGTCTTAACTACTGGACCACCAGGAAAATTCTCTCCCTGACTTGTTCATGAACTTGAGAGTACAAGGAGTCATTCTTTTCTCTATCCCCAATGTTAAGCACTGTGCCTGATAAATAGTAGTCCCTGTGTCTTTCATTTATTAATTCTATAGAGCATTGTTCTAAGTGCTGGGGATACAGAGTTGAACAAGCCAGACAATGTCCCTATCCTTATGGAGTTCATATTCTAGTGAGGAAGACACACAATAAAGATGTAAACCATGACGATTATCAATAATGAAAAATGCTGAGAAGGAAATTAAGCGTTGCGATGGGGTGAGGGATGTTACTTGAGAGATTAATGTGACAGGGAAGATCTGACATCTAAACTGAAACATGAAGGATGAGAACAGCCCAGCAGCGAACATCTTGCTTAATAAATATGTGTGGCAAGAATAGACGGATGGATGGATGGATGGACAGATTAATTCTATACAGACAAACGAACAGGGTGGATTCCGGTGTGAATGAGAATCATGCTGTTAATCTCAGTCCCTAGTATGCTTAACACAAGAGAGGAAGGTGGTCAGGATGGGATGTACTGCTGCTGCTGCTAAGTCGCTTCAGTCGTGTCCTACTCTGTGCGACCCCAGAGACGGGGGCCCACCAGGCTCCCCGGTCCCTGGGATTCTCCAGGCAAGAACACTGGAGTGGGTTGCCATTTCCTTCTCCAATGCATGAAAGTGAAAAGTGAAAGTGAAGTCGCTCAGTCGTGTCCGACTCCTAGCGACCCCATGGACTGCAGCCTACCAGGCTCCTCCGTCCATGGGATTTTCCAGGCAAGAGTACTGGAGTGGGGTGCCATTGCCATGGGTCCCAAATTCCCAACCTTGCTCTCAACCCGAGTGCGCATGGAGCAAACGGATTGGACCCAGGGTCTGCTGGGGGGCGACCGAGAGCTCATGCCTTTCCCTTTAAGGCTGGAGCGGAAGACCGCGGTGAAGGGCCTTTGGGTCGGCGGGAAAGAAATAGGTCTGCCCCTTTAAGAGGGCGGAGACGCTGAGTGGCGGCGGCTTCGAACGCGGCCTAGGGAGCCAGCCCCCCAGGTTCCCGACCACCCTCCTTCGGCCCCCACCTGGATTTCCAAGACGCCTCTCTCCGACTTTGCCCCAGAGACACTGTCGCCAGGACTCTGACCCTCCCACGTGGATCAAGGCCGAAGCTCCGGCGACCCCTGGAGTCAGGGTCTGTCCGGCCAAGCCGCGGCCGGAGCCTACTGGCGGTCGCCATGGTAATGTCGCGCCGGGGACCACCCGGCCGCCGGGTCCCCGGGCCGCGGGGACCTATCTTCCGGGTTCCAGACTCTCCCTCATGCGAGCTGCAGGACCGGGTTAGGGTTTCAGGGAGAGCTTGGTGGGGTCGGGACGCCTGGCTCTAGTCAGGGCTCGGCTTGGACATGCCCGGCCCCCCAAAAAAGGTCTCCCACTCATCTCCCTCAGGGTTTCATCTCCCAGTCTCTAACCTTCCGTTTCACTAAGGAAGACTCTGGTTCATCCTTACGGGTGTGCTCAAACGTCACGCCTCCCGGGCCCTCCCCCTCCCCCAACCATTCCAGTCTGTTTCTTGACATTGGGCGATAGGTCTCCCTAACTGTAGCTCTTGCTGCTTTGGCAGCTGGAGTTAGGCACATCCCTTGGCTCTAGGGCTGACACACTTTTAATGCCTGCCACAGCAGCCCTGCTGTCCAGAAAGATCTGTGGGGATGAGGGTGGAGGTGGGGGAGGTACATCCCACCTCCCAGGACCCTAGCTTCTGGGTGTTCGATAAAAGGAAACCACTGACTTGTCTTTCAGAATCAAGGCCTCTGTGCTGGGCATGCTTGGATTTATGGTAATATCCCTTATATCTGACAGGGGTTCCCCAGGCCAAGCCCCTGGGGGTGTGGCAAAATCCTTAGACCTACATGCCCTGTACTGGGTCTAAAGAATGACACAGGCTCCCTTGGGCAGCCTTCCCTTTGCTTCCTCCCTCTTATTACAAGATTAACACAGATAGACCTAAGGGAATTATTTTACGAGAGAGGATTCTAAATCATCCATCTAAGTCTTTAAGTAAACCCCATCTCTCCTCATCCTTTATTCCTTCCCCAACACAGAGGAAAACAAAACAAAACAAAACAAGCAAACAGAAAACAGTACACCTGATGTCTTGTTAGAATTAGGAAAAAGCAGAGTGAAGACAAAATGTACTTGCAAATGGTATTTCTCCTCCAACCTCAATTGCTTTGTTTTCCTTTCAGGCATGCAGTCTGCAGAAGCTGTTTGCTGTGGAAGAGGAGTTTGAAGATGAGGTAAGGAAGTGTTGGTGATCAGAGATGGCACCCAGGCCTAGAACTCAAATTTCCTTTTACCTGACATGTGTATCTTTTTTTCCTTTTTTTTCTGTGAGAGGCTTAGAGATGAGAAATATAAACAACCCACTTAACTGTCTTAAAAACAAATAAAAAACCAGAGAGATGAGCTGCTTAATTGTCATACCTTTAAATTATAAGGGCCTTTGCCTGGAAGCTGTGTCACGTGGATGATTGGATTCACCTTCATGATGACATACTTCATGTGGGAAGAAAGTTAATGGAGAGGCAGAGACAGCGCAGCTACTAGACAGCTGGGGGCCCAGGGTCACCAACTGGCCACCTGAGCCAGGGCAAAGTATTTCATTCTCTGGCCTTCCATTTTCTCTCTTATGACATGAGGGATGTTCTTCTGCCTCAAACATTCTTCCCTTCCCTGCTCCCTCTGGAGAAGATGAGGGATTAGATTAGACCTGAAGCTGGCATCTTAGAATCACCTCTGCTGAGTCCCTGCCACGTACCAAATAAATCAGAATTTCTGGGGATGGGCCCAGGCAGGGGTATTTTTAATCTCTTGGTGCAGCCAGAGACCACTGAACTAGTGATCTGCAATACTGTCTTCCCACTCAGATCTAACAGATGTAGTTTCATCTGGGTGGCCCAAAATTGTTATGTCAAATCCTTTTCAGAAAGAAACAGGATTTAAGTGAATAAAGCCCCCAGAGGTAAATTAAACTGCTTAAGAATACAACACTGGGCTTCCTTGGTGGCTCAGTGGTAAATAGTCTGCCTGTCAGTACAGGAGAGATGGGTTCGATCCCTAATCTGGGAAGATCCCAGATGCTGTGGGGCAGCCAAGCCAATGCATCACAACTATTGAGCCTGTGCTCTAGGGCCGGGGAGCCATACCTACTGAGCCCACGTGCCATGACTACTGAAGGCACACGCCCTAGAGCCCTGTGCTCCGCAGCAACAGAAGCTACCTCGGTGAAAAGCCTGTGCACTGCAACTAGAGTGTAGCCCCTACTCGCCGCAACTAGAGAAAAGCCCACGCAGCAACGAAGGCCCAGCAAGCTAAAAAAATACAGCACCAATAGCCAGCACCAACATTAGACGTAACTCCAGTCTAATGTACATGGAAACTACTAAACTACATTTATAGAAGAGTTGCTCTGGTTTATCAATGACAAGCCATTCAGAGCTACTTTTTGACTCCCAGTGGTTTGCTTTTAAAAAATCACTTCTAGATTTGTCCGGATGCCTAATTTATGCCTAGTGAGATGGTGCACCAAGGACCCTTGTGGCAGCCACAGCCCCATACTTCCCTCCCTTTGAAGCTTTTGAAACCTGAGGTTTGAAGGGAGAAACAGACCTTTTAAAATTCCCTCTCTGGCTTGTCTCATACCCTGAGGCCCCAAGACATAGTGACAGACGCATGTATGAGTTCCAGTCCTGGTTCTGTGAAGTTACTTAACCTCTCTGAGTCTCGGTTTCTATATCCATAAAACAGGGATAATAATATACCTATTCATAGGGTCATTGTGAGAATTCATTGAGAGAATTCTGGTAAAATGTTTACATGGTACCTGGCACCCAGTGAGATGCTTCACATGTTAGGTGTTTTGTTATCATTTGGGGACTTGATTTTTGTTTTTAAAAATAACTCAAAACTGCCAGCTTTGTCAAGGAGATATGTGTCCTTGTCCTTTCAGCTTTGGAGATGTGTAATTACAGACTGAAAAAGTGACCCTCCTGGGTCTTACCAGGTCAAGGTAGGACTGCTAGGCTAGTAATGGAATTAAGAGTGAAGGACTCTGACAGCTCAAGTTTCTGTTCCATGACCAGTCCCTTCCCCCTTCCCAAGGCAGATGACATCATGTCTGAGAGGGAGCTCTTCAGGGGAAAAGGGCTCCATCAACTCCCAGGGTCATCAGGATTTTATTCCTGCTGTAATTCTAATATTATTATTATTACTAAGTCCTAAAGTAGTCCTGTTGGAGTATGCTAGTCTCCTGATAATACACCAAGCAGGAAAGATCCTTTCTCTAGCCTAGACAATCTAGTGCGGCAGCAGGGGTGGGGGTGGAGGGGACCTTCCTGTCAGTTAAATCAGCAGTTCTGACTCAAAAACACCCTCGGAACAGGTCTGTTGCTCTTGAAGGTGTCAATCTCACCTTGCTTCCCAACTGGAATCCATACTTAATTTAACTTGCCTGAAAAGCTATATTTAACTTCTGCCTATTTTGCTGGATCCAAGGCCTCTTTGACTTACCGAAGACTCTATGTGTGTGTGTGTGTGTGTGTGTGTGTGTGTGAGATGGGGGGAGGAGTGGGTTGAGGACACGAAGCAAGACCAGCTCCTGAGTACACAGGCTGGACACCGGAAAGCTAATTTCCTTGAGACGGGTGTGTGCCCTGGGGAATTTGTTTGACTCCTTGGTGACCTGGTTCCTTTGCTTCTCTTACTGCTCCAACTGCCACCACCACCCCACCTCCTCTCCCCTCCCCTCCCCCTCAAGACTGAAGAAAGAGAGAAGCTACCTGAAGACTTAGCCTTAGAATGTCTGGCAGAAGCCTGGTGGCGGACTCTTGGGCAAGGTCAAAGGTGGTGAGAGAGTCTACAGCTGCCTTACATGTCTTGGTTTCCTGTTTGCGTGTATCTGCACACACAGACACACCACATGCCTGAAACAGTAAAAGCAGAGTGCTTCTTGACTTCCAGACGCCAAGACCCATTGTCTCTGCTTCTTTGTAGGATTTCTTGTCGGCTGTGGAGGATGCAGAAAACCAGTTTGCGGGCTCACAGCCTGGAAATGCCGGGTGCCTGAGACCTGTCTCCTCCCGGCCACAGGAGGCCCAGCTGCTGCCTCAAGTCACTGCCCCAGCAGAGGCTGCGGGCCTGCCAGCCCTGGGACGTCGCCTTCCTACCTGCGGTGGGCCTAGGGCCACTGGGGGTGCACTTCCCACAGGAACAGCTGCCCTAAGGCCTGTCTCGACATCCAGCAGCTGGATTGGCAATCAGGGAAGAGCGACACTGACAGAAGTGCTTGAAGAGCCAGGAAGACCCCAGTCCTCAGCCTCCCACCCCCAGCTCACCTTCAGGAGCAAAGAGCAGGTGATTGGTGGCTTCGAGGGGCCTGAACAAGATGAATTTGATAAGGTCCTGGCAAGCATGGAGCTGGAGGGGCCCAGCTTGGAGCTGCAACTTGGAGTTCACAGTGAGGCCGCAGGAATCCTGCCCAGCTGGCAGCAGGAGGACTCTACACTGGCTAAAAAGACTCGGGTGGCTGATCTGAGCAGACCTTGTCAAAGAGGACCTGTGCCTTCCCCCCACGTAACTGGTATCCCATCAGCCCCAGATCCCACAGTCCTCTGCAGGACTCCACAGCCTCACTTGAGACCTGGAACCACGGGTAACTTTCCTGTTCCAGCTACCTCAGTGGTTTGTGCTCAGCCACCCCACTGGGAAGTCTCTCCTGTGGGTCCCCCTCCTCGAACACCTCAGCCTCTCCAAGCTGCTGGCAGGCCCATTCAGAGCAGCCCTCAAAATCGTTTCCCTGCTCAGCCATTCCGGTCTCCAAACACCTGTTCAAGTGGCAAACTCCGTTTTCTTAGACCCCGGACTCCCAACTCAAGCTGTGCTGCTCCCTCAAAGACCAGCTGTGGACTGTTTCCTCAGGGTCCACCCCAACCCCGAACTCCAGCGTCTTCTGTCCTGTCTCCTGTCTGCACCCCGAAGGGTCCCAGTCCCTCTCCGCTCCCTCAAGCCACTCTGCAGACGCCCATCGTCACCAACCACCTGGTGCGGCTGGTCACCGCTGCCAGCCGGACACCGCAGCAACCCACCTGCACCTCCACCCGGGCCAAGATGCGCCGTTTCCCCGGCCCAGCAGGGCTCCTGCCTCACCAGGTGAGTGACAGCTTTGCTCTGGCCAGAGCCAGAGCTCCCCAGGCAGCTCCCCAGGCCGCTGGAGAGCAGCCGGGTGTGTCCCAGCCCTGCCCAATCCCAGAGGATCTTCAATCCCAGAGGAAGTGGAGGAAGGAAGGGCAGGGGTTGGGGGCTTTCCAGAGCTGTGGGAGAAGTCAGAAGTGGGGAGAACTGAAGGCCTGAAAACCACATAGATGGAGATGCCTAAGGCTCTGAGAACATCACAGTTTCCATTCATTTGTTGAGCACCTCCTGTTTACTGGCCCCGGCCAGGAAGACTCATTCTTTTATATTTACTAAGGACTGGTGTGTGTTGGGCCCTTTGCTTGGACCTGAGGATACAGAAATTAACGTAGAAATAGTTCTCATCCTTCAGAGCTCCAGGGGAGTGGAAGAAGCAGACTTAAAAACGAGATGTAAAAGGGACGGAGAGGGTAGAGGTCATTCCCTGGGTGCTGGGGAGACACTGGGCTCCTTGTGCTTCCTGGGTGGGCTTTGGACAGATGAATAGGAGATTTACAGAGGTGCGTGTTGGACAGCTGTGTCCTGGAGGACATTTCAGCAGTGGAACGACAGGAGAGAGTGTGTGCAAAGGCACAGATTCTCTGGGAGGTCCACAGAACCATTCAATGTGGCTGGTGTGTGGGGTCACCACGGGGGAGTCGGGGCTGAGCTTGGAGTGTGGATTTTGGCAGCAGTAGAGAGACAGGGTCCCTCAGACTAGTCTTAGATCCAATCCCAGATAATTGGACTCTGAGAATCTGGTCTGGTTGTGATAGGTTACCCCTTTTCCTCACATTTGAAGGGTGTTTTCTTCAATTAGAAGCGATTTCTACTCATTAACTTGCTCTTCCCTGGCACTTTAAGAGAAATCCAAGGAAGCCATGTACATTCCTCCTGGGCTGGATTCCTGTCAGGAAGGGTGAGGTCCCCAAGAAGGGGTTTGGGGAAAGCTACGCTCTTACTCACTTCAGGCCTCTCTATTCAGGTCATCACCCCCTTCAGGAAGCCCCAGGATTTGTTCCTGAGCCAGCTCCAGCTTCCTCACATTTCCCCAAACGGTCCCCAAAGCATCTTTTTTGAGCTGCCAGTGAGGCTCTTGAGACTTCGTTAGGAGAGATGTAATATGTGTTAATTGTCCCTGATAGTTTCCTGAACTCATTATGTGACCCAGACAAGAAGCTGTACTTGTAAATAACAGCTGCTGAGCTTGCTCTCGCCTTCTCCTCCTCTCTCCCCTCGCAGCACAGTGGGAAAAATCTGGACGACATCATGGTTTCCACGCCCCAGACTCCGACTCACGGTGCTCTGGCTAAATTCCGGACAGAGGTAACTGACTCCATGCAAATGCTAACTTCCTGGGACTCATTTAAGAGAGAGGGACATCCTTGTGTGTTTCAGAAGCTGAGAATCAGAATCAGTGCTGCTCAGCCTATTTTCTGGGGTCACACACCATAGCACGTTGAGGGACGCCCGTCCTGATGCCAAAGGGGTGTTAACTGATGCCATGGGTTCAGCCTTCTTTCCCAGCTAAGAAAGAACAGCCGGGCTAATTCCATCTGCCCTCAGCAGAGGAGAGTGCAATAAGTATCAGGAAATTATATCTCGGGAACCCTTCCTCTCAGGTTTCTGGGAATCAAGCTGGGAAGCTTGTGCCTTCACCTTGCCTCTGGTGTGTTCCCTCTTGGTGGGTGAGACTCAGCCTTCCTCCTCCCTGGGATTCTGGTTGACCTGCTCTGCCTCCCAGATCCACTTTTGCTTTTAATTCTCTCTAGAAGTTTTTCTCTTTGCTGTATCTCTGTATATCCACCAGTCCATTTCAGCTCCAAAACAGTAAATACTCATCTGAATTTAAAGCATTTTTTAATATAACAAGGTGTACAGTTAAAGCCAGAGGCATCTCAAGTGAAATATAATTGGTTTCAAAATTGTCTGGAAGCCTATAAATGTATGTGGGGGCTCCCTAGCCCTAAGCCTTTTTAAGTTCATTACAAGGGACAAGCGTAGCTAGCCTTTTGCATTAATATAATTAAAGTCAGGTCCTGATTTAAAATAAACTAAGTTACAGAGCACCTTTGCTCTTGTTTCTCAGTGAAAGATGTGATATGCAGCAAGTTTTCACATACCCTTTTCTGAACCTTAAGATAAACGAAAGGAGAAAACATGGCCACCTGCTCCCGGGAATTCACCCTTGCTCCCCCACCCCTCCATCCCGGCTCAGTCAGAGTCTCTAGCAAAGTGGACCCATGAACACCAGGCTCCCCTTCTGCTCTGTTGTGCCAGCTTGTTACTAGTTCCCAGGCATCAGTGGAGGAAGACTTTGGACGAGGGCCCTGGCTGACCATGAAATCTACTCTGGGTCTGGATGAGAGAGACCCTACTTGCTTCCTCTGTACCTACAGCATCATCATGGTGCTGCGAAAGGTAAGGGTTCTGGACGCTGAGACCCAGAGGAAAGGCCGTTTTTATATCTCTCCCCAACCTTCCCTGCTCCACCTTAGGCAAGGGGCACTCTGTTTGCTCCCTCCTACCCTAGGCCTGTCTCTGAGCAGCAGCATGAAGATACCATTGGGTTGTATCTTCCACTCACCTACCTTTTCACTGCCATCCACAGTATCAGGCACAGGAGAAGTGGGTTACGGGCATGTCTCCATACATCTGAGTCCTGAATGGGGTAGGGTAAGCACACTGCTCCCCTTAGAGCTCCCCCTAGGTCAGAAGTCATGTCAGACTCATGTTAGTGCATATGCTAACGTGCTCCTGCCTGTGGTCTGCGTGGTAGAGATCTATATAAATATATACACATAAATACGCAAGAGAAAGGAGGCAGGGGAAAGAAATGAAGGACCTGCCAGCTTCAAGTCTGCCGGGGGAGATGGGCTGAGCCTTAAACTGCCCCTTGGCCCTCCACAAAGGAAGATCATCACCACACTGGTATGCTGCATCACCACCCCCACCCCTCCTCAGGTTGCCCTGGCTCACTTGGGAACCTTACAGATGGGACATGTCTGGCTCAGCAAATGCCTCTTCTTGTAACCAGGCAGCCCTGAAGCAGCTTCCTGGGAACAAAGTCCCCAACATGGCGGTGATGATCAAGTCCCTGACTCGGAGCACAATGGATGCCAGCGTGGTTTTCAAGGACCCCACGGGTGAGGAGTTAGGTTCTGGTAGTGTCTGGTGAGTGGCCCCATTGAGGTCAGCAGGTGAAGAAGAGCCATCCTCTGCATTCACAGTTAGGATAACTGAGACAGTGAGCCACCTACTTCCCACCTGGGCCCAGACCAGGCTCTGTGCTGCCCTTGACCCTGAGACTGACGGGCGGCGTGGTGTTTGCAGGAGAGATGCAGGGCACGGTGCACAGGTTGCTGCTGGAGACGCGCCAGAATGAGCTGAAGCCTGGCTCGGTGGTGCTGCTCAAGCAGGTACTCTCCCCTTCCTTCCATGGAAAAAGCCCTGGTTGTCTCTCTGATTCCCTTCCCTCCCAGGCCCCAGGCAGAGAGTAGCTGCGCTGGTGCTAGACCCTGGCTTACTGGAGCCGAGTAAAGGCCTGACCTCTATCCTCCAGGGGGTGGGTAGGAGTGGGAGTGGCCTGTGAAGGGCCAGGGGTGGGCAAGTGGTTGTACTCTGGCACCAGGGTTGAGGCGAGAGTGATTTCTGTGATCCTGGTGCAGAGGCCACCAAGGGAGAGGCAGGTGGGACCAGGTGGCCAGCGGTGCTCTCTTAGGACACTGGACCCCCCCACCCACCCCTTCTCTCCTCCAGATCGGAGTGTTTTCTCCTTCACTCCGAAATCACTACCTCAATGTGACTCCCAACAACCTGGTCCGTGTTTATAGTCCAGATGCTGGAGACGGGAACATCCTCAAGGAATCTCAGTCCTTCCCCCAGGTAAGAGGAGCAGGATGGAGGAGGGATAGCTAGAGCCACTCTCCACCTGGACCTTCTGGTTTCTTCCCTTCCACCACCTTGGGGAGCAGGGATGTGAGGTGGACAGTTGCCCTACGGTGAAAAGATGTCTTTGGGGACAGGGCCATTGCCTCCTGTCCCTGGTCCAGCCACCTGCCAGATGGCACGGTAACAGGACCTAGAGGAGCAGCTGGCTTCTGAGTGATCCCTGAGTGTCTGATGGCAGACTTGAACGTCATATAGCATGGGAGTCACTTGAGAACTAACCAAGGTGACAGTCCACAAAGGGGCGGGGCCCTCAGTGAGTGACTGAGGGTTGGACTTGCTGCAGGTGGCTGTGCAGAGAACAGACAGCTACAGATGGTCCGTCAGGTGAGCCAGCCCTTGCTCGACATCTTTCCCCCTGCTTTCCACCTCTGCTAGGTGAGGGGACACCAGCCTAGAATGCCTTGGGGAACCAAGGAAGACTGAGTTCCAGGCAGCTCCACTCCAGGGTGAGGGTGCAGAGCCCGGCCTTGACTTGGCACACAGTGTTCCCTCTGGCCACCTGCACCTTCCTGGGATCCTGAGTTGTTGTCATGGCCTGGCCTGGGGGTCAGGAGACCTGGGTCATGTCCCTCCTCTGCTGGAAATTTATAACATGACCTTGGGCAAGTCCTGTCCCTTCCCCTGCTGTTGCTTTGTCTATAAAATGAGTCTATAAAGTTATAATCTGTGACGTCTAGTCAAGTTATGCTTTTAGCTCTAATTTGCTACTTCTCATCTTTCTCCCTAACCTTCTACATTCTCTCAGTATCACCCCTTTCTAACAAAGCATCTTGATTTCCTTTTAAATTTCAAGTCACCCCTGGACTTCCCTGGTGGTCCAGTGGTTGGGATTCCATGCTTCCACTGTAGGGGGCACAGGTTCAGTCGCTGGTCAAGGAACTAAGATCCTGCAAGCCAAATGGCATGGCCAAAAAAAAAAGATCCAAGTCATCCATACTTGTTGAAAAAAAATTAAAATGGTACAGAATAAAGAAACATAAAACTGACCCTTCCCTGTTTGCATTCCCTAGGGCTAACCATGGTTAACAGGTTTAATTACTAATTTTAATTACCTATTCATATATTAGCTATTTGGGGGATTGTTAATAGTTCATTTTTAATTCCAGCCTAACTCCTTAGTATATTTCTGAATGGCCTCTTCACTGTCTGCTCCAGTTACAGAGATTCCCTAAAACATCAGATACCAACTGAATTAGAAAAGAAAATCAGCCAAAAAGTTTTTTGGTTTTGTTCTATTTATTTTTAAATTATCTGTTCTTTGGGGTGTTTGGTATTTCAGCTACCTCCCCAGCATAGGCTGGGTGACTGGCCACTGCCGCATTCCTCTGTCCTGTCTTTCCTGAGCCCCTACCTATTCCTTTGAGCTTGTCTGGGTGGAGATGGTACCGTCTAGAGAGATTTCAGGGGCACAGGTATTGGTAACCAGATCCTCTGTCCCCAGGATCTTGGAAGTTTCCATGAAAGCCTCCAGCAAGAGAGCGAGAAGCCTGGGAAAGGGCTCCAAACAGCACAGAACCCAGAGGCAGGGGCGACTCTCGAGAAAGAACTCCCAGAAGCAGGTAAGACGGTCAGTCCACCCAGGAGCCAAAAAAATGCTCCTCCTATTTCCTCTTGAATAGCTCAGGCAGATTGTTCTGGCTGCATCTTGTTCCTCCTCCTGTGAATCTTTGCATCTTACAGAAATTAGACGTGGTGTCTTTCCTGGCAAGGCTGCAGACCACAAACTAATTAACACAAAGAATGTGATCCTCAGCTCCTGCGTTTCCAGGCCATGTGCTGTTAGCCACAAGGAGGAGATAGACTGGCGCCAGCCTTGAGTCTTCTGTGGGCTGATGGCTAAACCACAGAGGCAGATTTCTCCATCCTGACTAAGCTCTGAGGCCCTCCAGGTGGTGCTAAGGGGTCCAGCATCCCCGTAGTTAGGGTGGGACCAGGATACAGATCTGAGAGGCCCAAATACAGACCTCTTCGTGGAGGGCCAACTTGTTCCTCAGGAGGGAGCCTCACCCAGGTGATGCTAACACAGTCCAGGTCTGGTCCTTAGCTCTTGGATCCCACAAATGGAACCCTCATGGGATTATGGGTAGGTGTCTCCATGTTAACCAAACTCACAGTAGACCATGGATAAGCCACAGAGCCCATTTATTTATATTGTATGAAAAAGTATCTACCCCGTGTGCTGGAATCTTCTCTAGAATCTTCCACTATCTCCTTGTAAGTCAGCTTGAGGACAAGCCAAACCCTCCTCAGAAGGTTGCTGGTGGTCATGGAATAAGAGAGGCAAGCTGCCTGTAGAATGTTGTGGTTGGTGTCACATCTCCACAGTAGGGACAGACCTGCCAGGCAGCACTGGGAGACACAGATGCGGATTCCTGCTCTGAGTCCCATTCCCCTTGACTCACACTGGCTGCTCATTCCCCTTCATTTACCCTATCGTTTCTCCAGACAGTGTAGCTAGTGAGCGGCAACATTTTTGTTAAAAGCAAATTCCAGTCCTACATCCCTGGGTACAATGCTGGTCACCCGAGTTAAATTTAAATGCCCCCAAACTGACTTCTGGGCTTCCCAGATGGCACAGTGGTAAAGAATCTGCCTGCCAATGCAGGAGACGTGGGTTTGATCCCTGAGTTGGAAAGATCTCCTGGAATAGAAGATGGCAACCCACTCCAGTATTCTTGCCAGGAAAATTCCATGGACAGGGAAGCCTGGCAGGCTATAGTCCATAAGGTCACAAAGACTCAGACACGACTGAGCATGTGCACAGACTTAACTTCTGCCCTGCTAACAGCAGTGTTTGTCCGGTGCTCTGTGCCAGACTGGGAGCTGGCCTCTGCAGGTATAGTTTCCAGCCTGACTGACGCTAGGGCTGCCTAATTCCATCCATTCAGCGGGCGTTTTCTAGTTGGAAGCCGTGGCTCTGGCGTCAAATGGATGCGCACTTGGGCAAGTAGTTGACCTCTTTAAACCCTGTTCTCTTGGGCAAAGTAAGGATTGTAACAGGAACCACCACGAGATGCCCTCTGCAGGGGCCATGTGAGGCCGAAGTGAAGTGATGAGTGTAACGTGTGCGGGCCTGTGCCTGGCACCAGGTGTGCCCCCAGTACATGTTAGCTGCTCTTGTTCACAGTCAGAGGAGCAGTAGGGGTTACTGAGGCAGCTGTTTCCAGCTTCTCAGGCAGAAGTACCCATCCGAGAACTGTAGTCAGGACAGTTACTTCTGTCCTCTCGGCTCACAGAGGCACTTTGGGGGAGGGGACGGTGACTTCTCCCACCATGCAGAGTGCAGGTGAGAGACCATGTGAATGAGCTGTGTGATTCTGAGCACATCTAAGGGCTTTTCCCAGCCTTCTTTCTCCCTCTGTCCAATCAGACGGTTGCACTAGGAGACCTCTGACGCCTTTCTGCTCAGGCACTGTGCTTCAGGATGGAAAGAAGAACCATGGAGGCCCAGGGGGAGCCCCTTTCTTTGCAGAGTGACCTTGGCATTTTGCCTCTGCCTTTTGTTGAGTGTGGGGAGCAGAAAGGAGATGGAAATCAGGCCAGCCTCAGGCCCATCGATGTGGGGACCACTGCCCAGAGAGCCCCCTCCCTAACTGCAGCCGGGTTCAGACCCTCCTGAAGGGTGGGAGCTTCAGCTCTGAGTCACAAGGGGCCCTCAGGTTATCACTGAGTCTCCCCACCCTCCCTGTCCTCCTCTGCAGATGACCTGGATGGACTCCTGAGCGAGCTCCCTGAAGACTTCTTCTGTGGGACCAGCAGTTGGGACTGCCCCAAGGCTGGGCACCCGCCGTGAGCTGGCAGCCTCTCAGCACCACGCCAGAGCTCTGGCTGTGTCTGATCACATGCCTGGGAGAGAGGAGGACCAGCACAGCTGGAGAGCAGACAGAATTCTGAGACCTCTGTGGTCGTTCACACCCTGGACGCTTTCCCCAAGAACACACTTGTCCCTCGGATTCTGCACTGTCCTCACTTTGGGTCTTCCTTTGGCAAGCGGAACTCTGCTCGGTATTGGATCTACTGTCCTTCGAGTCCTTGGGTGCATATCCCTTCTCCTTCAACAGGGAAGGTGTGTCACTCTCCCACCTCCCCTTGACTTGAGAGGATGCTGGGCCTGGGCCCTTGACTCCCTAGTCCCAGGACAGCTGAGGAGCCAAGAGAAGCTGTGGCTTCTGTGGCAATCTGTCCCTCTGGACAAGGAAGGAACACACTCAGGCTTCCCTCTGCTTTGTCTCTTGAGGCCTATAGCTGCCCAGCTCACCTGTGTCTGGGGCTCCAAGGTGCGGGGGCATGGGTGTAGCTGGGGCATCTTATTCTGAAATAAAAGCAGCTGCCTGCTTTACCTGCCTGCCTCTCTTTCCCAGCCTCTCAGCTCCTTGTCCTATCTGCTCTGCCCCTGGTGCCTTGGCCAGGACAGAGCCAAAGCTACTCATTTTCTTTCTCTTTTTTCTTACAGACTTTTTTTTTTTTGCTGCACTGGGTCTTAGTTGTAGCACATGGGGTCTTTAGTTCCAGCATGTGAACTGTTAGCTGCAGCATGTTCCCCAACCAGGGATCAATCCCAGACCCTCTGCATTGGGAGCTCAGAGTCTTGGCCACTGGACCACCAGAGAAGTCTCTATAAACTTTTTGACAGTTTGAGATTTATAGGATTATTGCAGAGATGTTACAGGGAGTTCTCCTATACCTCACAACCAGTCTAAGAGCCAGTATTGACACATTATTAACTGAACTCTATGCTTTATTGACATTAACCCAGTTTTCCCCTAAAATTCTCTTTCTCTTCCAGGATCCCATGTAACATTTAGTCATCTTGTCTGTATAGACGTCTCTTGGCTGTGGTAGTTTCTCAGACTTCCTTGTCTCTTAATGACCATGACAGCTTCCAGGAGCACAGGTCTCGCTTCTTGTCGGATGCCCCCTTGTTGGAATTTGTCTGGTGTGTTTTCATGACTAGACGAGGGTTATGTGTTTGGGAGAGGAAGAGCACACAGGTGAGCTCCTGTCCTCATCGCATCATATCAAGGGTTGGTGTGGACTTTGATCACCTGGCTGAGATAGGCTGTGTCAGGTTTGGTCAGGTTTCTCCGCTGTCAAGTTACTCTTTTTCACTTTTTCCACACAACTTTGGAAGGAAGTCACTCTGCCGCCTCCACTTAAGGAGTGAGGGGTTATGTTCTCTGCCTCTTGAAGGGCAGAATATCTACATGGATGATTTGAAATTCTGCGTGGAAGATTGGTCTGTTTTCCCTTATTTTTTGTTCAGTCACCCATTTATTATCAGTATGGACTCGTGGATATTTATTTTATACTTTGGGTTAGAGTCCACTACTACTTTATTCTGTTGCCAAGCAACTCTTCGCCACTGTAGATTCTCTGTACCACCTTGAAGGCAAGAATTGGACAAGGGTCATGGGTGGTGTATAAAAGGTCTAATTATACCAAGTAACCAGCCAACCTTGTTTTCCTGTATGGAATGAAGGGAAAAGAGGAAGATGCTCTCAACATATGTTTGAGGAGATGTGAGCCCAGTTTGATGGCCAGCTTTGCCTGCCTCTGCCTCGGCTTTCACTAGGCAGCTGTGAGTCGGGGCCTCCAATAGACTTGGCACTGATCTGGGGAAGGCGTTATTTTCCCTGTTTCCAAAGAGATCCCAGGGATCCCAGCCTCAGAGCTGAAGGCAGCAAGTGCCTTAGGAACTCCACATTCACCTGGCGGCTGGCGGCAGTGGGACTCTTCCAGAAGGCTTTTGTGGCCCAAGCCCGGGAACAGGCAGGAGCTAATTCACCAGCTCTACCCTTTCACACTCTCAATTAGTCTTCCTGCTTGAACACCTACCTGAGGTGGTTGGATGGCTTCACCGATTCAATGGACATGAATTTGGGCAGACTCCGGGAAATGGTGAGGGACCAGGAAGCCTAGAGGGTTGTGGTCCATAGGTTCAGGAAGAGTCAGACACGACCTGGTGACTGAACAACACCTGAGCGCACCACGTACTTTCTTTTCCCCAGCTGCTAACTCCCCAGCTCTGCCTCTCTAGCCTAGATCTGGGCCAGAGCCCTTCTACTCCGGTGGTCTTCGTGCAGCTAAACCACCCGTTCCCCCGGCCTGTGTACCCATCGCCCCTCAGCCCCTTGGAGCTCTGTTCTTCACTCTTAACCATCCTGACAGATGTCCTGATTTCTTGTGTACTCTGTCACCCCATAGGCTCTGAGCTCCCAGAAGACAGGCTGGGTATCCAGTCACCTGGCCCTGTTTCTGCCAATAAAACTGGGCTCCCTGTGGGTACATGTATGGGTTGAAGTAAAGGCCTCAGGAAGTTAATGCTGTGCATAGTTTTTCTGCCCTCAGGAAGTTAAGGCTAAGGACAGGACACAGAACATAGGGTGTCTCTGGGGACTGAGCTGTAGTCAGCACCTTCAGGCCTGTGGCAAGAAGGCTGCAGAGAGGCTGGGGAGGTCAGGGCAGCCTCAGGCCCCGCTCACAATGACTACTGTGAACCTCAGAGAAGGCCCCTCATGGCCCCACCTACCTTGCCAGCTCCCAACCCTGGGAACCCAGATTGGGTGCTCAGCCGGGCCGTTGGCGGGGCAATTAAAACACCAAGTGGGTGCCAACACAGTTAATCACACCTGCATTTATAGAGGCGCCTTTCTCTGAGGATCTCCAAGCCCTCGCTGGGCATGATCTCATTGCTTCTCTGGGATCCCCCACCCTGGAATACCACCACGAAGCTGGGGCCAGAGTGGGTGAACAGCAGGGTAAAGGCGGAGCCAGAAACAGGCCAGGCTGCTGCCACACACGTGGGCAGGCAGATGCGTGTCCGCTCTGGTGGAGAATGGGGGCCTTCAGTCAACGTGCTGCACGCAGGAGGCCAGCCTGTAACAAGACCTACTGTGTGCCATGACCTGCCGGGGACCAGAAACCCAACTGAACCCACTCAGGTCCTGCTCTGGAGCCACAGTACATGGGCACACACGAGGCCCTCCAGAGCATGGATGGGGGGCAGCTGGAGCCTCAGGGGTGGGAGATCTGAGCAGGTGTCTCCCAGAGCAGGCGACCTTTGAGGGATGAGTCAGAAGGGACTTCCAAGTGGAGGGAACAGCAGGGAAGGGCGGGGAAATGTGAGGGGAATGATGCCTGAAGCAGAGCCAAACCAGGGCACGGGGGTTAGTGGGAGAGGGCAGGAGTCAGCAAACGTTTTAAGCTGGGAAATGAACCATTTCAGACAGATCCTTCCCTATGGGCAGTGGAGCAGAAGAGGGGACACCAGGTAGGAGGCTAGGCTGGTCTGGGTTAAAGGTCTTGAGATGGTAATTGAAAATGTGAGAATGAGGTGGAGTGTGTGTGTGTGTGTGTGTGTGTGTGTCTTGAGATGCTAACTGAAAATGTGAGAATGAGGTGGAGAGTGCACGCGCGCGCACGTGTGTGTGTGTGTGTGTGTGTGTGTGTGTGTGGACAGGGACAGCCAGGGCGTGCAGTCAGGGCAGGATGGGGACAGGCCGACCCTGAGGGGCTGAGAGGCCACCCTCCTCCACCCAGGAACTGAGGAGAGTTTCTGGGGCCAGGATTGGCCAGCCTCCCTCCTGCCCTCCCCTTCACTGCTGGGAACTCACAGCAGCTAGTGCTGTTTGACGGCCTCATTCCTCCCCCTAGAGGCTCCTGAAAGCAGAGCACTTTGGGTGAGTGGTTTTGTAGCTTGAGGGTCTCCATGGTCCCCAGAGTTGTGAAGTCAAGCCCTTGGTCCTCCTCAGGCAGGCATGTGAGCCCTTTTAGGAGCTAGGGAAATCAAATAAGAAAACCCTAACCAAGATTCACTGAAGGCATCGTTAGGGACCATGCTGTCCTGCTTGGAAGGTGGGGAGAGGCGCTCTTACTGAATCACTCCATCTCTGGAGTCAGACACACAGGATCCCAGCCTGGCTCCCCCTCACAAGCTGTGACCTTGAGCAAGTAGTTTCACTTTGCTAAGCCTTAAGTGCCTCATCCATGAAACAGACATAAGACCACCCATCTCAGAGGTGTTCAAACTGTGATAATCAGCCTGATCATATAATTTATTGTCAAAACCAAGGTTGCTGTTTACCCGGGGAGAGCCAAGAAATCTGTATGGTGATCTGAGTAAAGGTAGATATAAAAACAATCTGAGTATTCTAAAGCTCTGGGCTCATATGTATGGAGTTAGTGTTGTTAATGCAGATGCTGAGCAGAGCTGTTGGAACTCCAGTGTGACCTGCCAGTATTTCCTGGGCTGGGGTCTGGTCTCCAGCCAACATCAGAGAGCCCTGTCCAGTCCATTTCCCTGATTGATTTATTCGCCTTGGACGTGGCCGACTCAAGATACTCCAGAAAGTGGGAGAATGCAGACCTGGGGTTCAGCTGGGGGCCGGCTCCCCAGTCTGAGGGTATCCACAGGGGCCATCCCAACCCGGGGCTGGGGACTGGCCCAACACCTTCTCTGCACCAAGATCATGACTCTGGGCAAACCCTGTTTATCAGAGCAGTGAAGGGCCTATTTATAGTCTCAGCTGCTCCTTTCTCTGGGTCACGGGTGAGGGGGCAGGGTGGCTCCTCAGAGCAAGGGTGGCAGTCAGGCGAGGGAACCAGCCCTGCCCAGCTGCTGCTGCCCAGACTCCTGGATCCCCCGCCCTGGGCCCCCCTGCCATGGCGGAGGAGACCTTCCCCTTCACCTCCTCCACCCTGCGCTCTCTCCGCCTCCAGCGGGAGTGGCTGGAATGGGAGGACCGGCGGCGGGCAGCAGCCCAGCAGTGCCGGAGCCAAAGATGCCCCCCAAGTTCCCAGGCCCAGCTCACTAGGCCACGCCGCTCCTGCCGGGACCCAGCTGTGCACAATGCCCTGTTTTCTGGTGAGCTACAGCAGATCCAAGCCCTGTTCCAAGATGAAGACGCTGCCAACATGATTGTGGAGACTGTGAGCAACCAGCTGGCCTGGTCAGCTGAACAGGGTAAGGAGCACCTGGTGGGGGCAGAAGTGGAGGGGTAGGGAGGAAGGTGGGGGTGGGGATGGGAGAGAGCCTGGGCCAAATCTCCCCTTTCCAGCCCAGAGAATAGACCATCCCCTCCCACTGCCCATTGTAGATCCCTCCTAAACAGAGCTGAGGCATGCTTAGTGGTTTGTATGTCTTTCAGAATTAAAGTTATATTAACATGTTGTTGGAATTACATAGAAATACATGTATGTGTGCCAAGTCTGACTCTTTGCGACTCTATGGACTGTAGCCCGCCAGGCTCCTCTATCCATGGGATTTTCCAGGCAAGAATACTGGAGTGGGTTGCTATTTCCTTCTCCAGGGGATCTTCAAGACCCAGGGATCGAACCCGTGTCTCTTGAGTCTCTTGTATTGTCAGGAGGGTTCTTTACCACTAGCGCCACCTGGGAAGCCCACATAGAAATACAATTATATTCTAATGCAATTTTTTCTTCTGGATATATATCCACACAAATATTTTTTCTCTCATAGAATGAAATTATACACCAGATGCTATTTATAGCCTGATTTTTTTCATGTAACATGTTTCTGTGGCAATAACCATTAAGTCCATATAGTATTTTAAATAGACGCATAAATTCTATTGTATGGTTGGCCCATGATTTATACAGTGTTAGTCTCTCAGTCATGTCTGACTCTTTGAGACCCCACCAGGCTCCTCTGTGCATGGGATTTTCCAGGCAAGAATACTGGAGTGGGTTGCCATTTCCTTCTCCAGGGGCTCTTCCAACCCAAGGATCAAACATGGGTCTTCTGCATTGCAGGTAGATTCTTTACCATCTGAGCCACCCAGGGAAACCCAATAGATTGGTTAGATTAGATTCCTTTTTTTTAAAATCTACTTTAAATAACAATATGACCAACATCTTTGTATCCTTAGGATCTATCTGCCAATAAAAACTAATTTAAAAAAAGATCACTCCATTCTTAAGATTGACAAGGAGAAAAGACCAAAAAAAGACCAGACAAAAAAAGAGGAAAAAAAACCCAACACACACAAGAAAAACTGATTAACAGGAAATTGCCTCAACCCCCACCTATGGATTTGGAGGTTCAAAATCCTTGAAGAATTTATGCTGTTAGTCACCACTGGCTCCAAGGTCCTTTAGCTGCTAGAGATGTGACCCCACCCAGGGCATCTCGGTCTCATTCTGCAGCATGTCCCCCATCTCCCAAATGGAACTTGGCCTTAATTTCAATCTTAATAAAAAACAAAGCATGTTTTACCCAAGATTTAGGAAACCCAGGGATTCGCTTCCCTACAATGCAAACAACTGACAGTCTGATATTAGGCATCTATGTCCTTCAAACAAGACCTTGGCTATTTCCACAATTTGGATCCAACACCAGTCCTATGATCAACCCCTCCTCCTACCCTTCCTTTCCCCACTCCCACCTCTTATCCCCCACCCTCCACCCTTCCCCACACTTTCATCCCACCCTTCCCACCCCAGGAATATCCTAGGACTTCTTCAGCTTTCCTCTTGGCTACTCCCCAAGTCAGTTCCAGGCCCTCCTGTGCATAACTCCTTCCCCTCCCAAATATTAGAGCGCCTAAGTTAACAAAAAGAGCCAAGGACTCCACCAGTAGCTCAAAGACCCAGAAGTTTCCTCAATAGGATTCACCTCCTTAGCTGCCCTTGTAGTTTTAAAGAGCAATTAAGGGAATTTGCTGGCAGTCTAGTGGTTAGGACTCAGCACTCTTACTGCCAGGGCCCAGGTTCAATCCCTGGTCAGGGAACTAAGATCCCACAAGCTGCTGAGTAGGGCCAAAAAAAAGAGCAATTAAATGTTTCTTTCTATGACACATACATTTTTCACAGACTGACAAACTGTTCTAAAAGGCTGTTCCAGATTACACTCTTAACTGGGGGCTTGAGGGAGCCCCTCTCCACAGGTACAGATAGGCACAGGGTTTGTGCTCAGCCCAACATGCAGAGTTGTACACGACAGCATGCCCTGCCCCCTGGCCTCATACACACCCAGCTAAAACTGCCTGCTCTCTCCAGGGTTCTGGGTGCTGACCCCCAAGGCCAAGCACACTGCACCTCTCACCATCGTTGCTGCCCGAGGCTACACCAACTGCGCCCGCTACCTGATCCGGCAGGGAGCTGAGCTGGATGCTCGGGTTGGGGGCCGGGCAGCCTTGCACGAGGCCTGTGCCCGGGCCCAGTTCGACTGTGTGCAGTTGCTGGTGACCTTCGGCGCCAAGGTCAACGTGTTGTCCGAGGAAGGCACAACCCCCTTGCACCTCTGCACAGTCCCCGAGTCCTTACAGTAGGTGTCCAGGGGTTGAGATGGTTTGGGGAGGCGGAGTGTGTACACGTGTGCATGTGTGTGTGTGTCTCCAGCTCACATAACAGAAAACATCTCCTTGTAGCAGCTTGGGAGACAGGTCACATTCTCTGAGGATAAAACTGAGACTCAGAAAGGTTTAGTGACCTCTCCAAAGTCACATCAGCTAAGCCCACGAAGCAGAAGCCTTGTTGTTTTGGGGGAAAACTCTTTTCAACTGCAGTTTCCTATTGCCTGGGAACCCTTTGCAGCCACATTCCTAGTTGTTTAGAGGTAGGCATCAAGAAAGATCTGACCTAGTGTTTTCCCATCTTAATATGAGGCACACCTCCTCTTCCCACCTTTTTAAGGTCAACAGGTTCTTGGACCCTCTACATGATGGTATTTGCACTTTTACAAGTCAGGCCCAGAGATAGAGCTGGCGAGGGTAAGGAATCAAGGGCTCCTGGAAGATACTCTACAGCCCCAGTGCTGGGGCCCTCTCCCCACGTAGATCTAGATCAGTGATGGACCCAGAAATGATCCAAAATTTCCAGTCCTTTCTTGAGTTTTATGCGCACGTGGTGTACTTTCTAGCAGACTTGATCCTTTTTTTCCCCCAATTTTTTATTTTATTTATTTCTGGCTGCACTGGGTCTCCCTTGCTGCCTAACAGCTTTCTCTAGTTGTGGTGAGTAGGGGCTACTCGTTGCAGCACTTGGGCTTCTCATTGGGGTGGCTTCTCTTGTTGAAGAGCACAGGCTCTAGGCGTGCAGGCTTCAGTAGCTGCAGCACGTGGGCTCAGTAGTTGTGGCACACAGGCTTAGTTGCTCCGTGGCATGTGGAATCTTCCTGGAACAGGAATCAAACCCATGTCCCCTGCATTGGCAGGTAAATTCCAACCACCGGACCACGAGGGAAGTCCAGACTTAATCCTTTTAAGTGAAATGAGAATGGAACCTGACTGAGCGAGCTTCTTGGAGTTATTTAAATTTAGTATATACAATAGAAACAAAAATTAGTCTATGATTAGAATTTACCAAGAAAATAAATTATGTAGTTTGTGGCTGGCTAGATGCTGCTCAACTCTTTGTCCCTGAGCATGCACTGAAGGGAGCTGGAACTCTGTTTTGGGGAATGACCCTTGGTCGTCAGGGTTTCACTGGAGTCTGATGGATCTGCTCCTGAGTTTCCAGTGGCTCCTGTTCTGGCTTTTTAAATTACTGTTAGTTTAGTGTGATCATTAATTTAGTTTGCAAGAATGTTTGGTTTACCCCGTGGTGGTTTAACGATGCGAATTTGCCTCAACAGTGTTTGACCTATAATTTTTCCAGGAACTAGAAGACTGAACCAGTGTTCCCTAAAGCTGTGCTCCCTATAGACTGTGCTCCCTAAAATCTGGTTTGGGTTTGGTTGTTTTCTCTAGAGGGAGTGGAGTAAGGGGGACACCCAAGTGCCTTTCCTTTGCTGGAGTGGGTGTGGTTGGCCAAGAAGGGTGGTCTTTATATTTGGGAAGCCCTTCATGTTTGGAGGCAGGAAGAAAATACTAATTAGGACTTTGGATTTTTTTTTTTTACTTTAACTAATTAGGACTTCTATTTCTATTTTCTTTTGTGGTGGGGGGGAAGGGTTACACTCAATTTTCTATGCTTCATTGTGTACAGATTAATGGGTTTTCAAGACTTTTTTTGAAAAGTGGCTATCAAAAGGTTAGGAGAGACCACTCACAAGTGATTCAGAGCCAGGCCTTGGGGTCCCAATCTGATGGGGGAGTCAGGTTAGATTCTGGGAGGCACAGTCTTAGGCAATGAGTATTAATTACCCTGCAGTCACTAACTTGCTGTGTGTCCTGAGCTGCACCACAACCTTTCTGGGCTGAAAACCGAAATGTTCCAGGTGGCTTGGATGGGCCCTCCTCCTCTTCTGTCTAGTCACGGGGCCTCCATGAGTCTGGCGGTGGTCAACAGGCTCACCTGAGCCAAGAGGGGTGGGAAGAAGGGGTCACGGATGACAGGATTTGCCTCGGGGGCCTTGTACCTTGTCCCCAGGTGCGCCAAGCTGCTGCTGGAGGCCGGAGCGACTGTGAACTTGGCCGCACGAGACAGCGAGGTGACGCCCCTGCACGTGGCCGCGGCACGCGGCCTGGAGGGGCATGTGGCTCTCTACCTGGAGCATGGCGCCGATGTGAACCTGCGCACAAGCCAGGGCGAGACGGCCCTGAACGCGGCGTGCGCTGGGGCCGAGGGGCCGAGCAGCAGCCGTCGCCACCAGGCCGCCGCGCGCCGGCTTCTGGAGGCTGGGGCCGATGCCCGGGCGGCCGGACGCAAGCGCCACACGCCGCTGCACAACGCCTGTGCCAATGGCTGCGGGGCTCTGGCCGAGCTGCTGCTGCGCCACGGGGCCTGTGCGGCGGTCCCCAACGGAGCGGGCCAAACACCCATGGACTGCGCACTGCAGGCTGTCCAGGACGCCCCCAACTGGGAGCCCGAGGTCCTCTTTGCCGCGCTGCTGGACTATGGGGCCCAGCCTGTACGCCCAGAGGTGAGAGGCTCCTGGCGGGCAGGGGTGCCTGGAGCTGGAATTGCCCAGCTACCGGGGAAGAGAAGCCAAAAGATAGAGCCCATCGTCTATGCCAGAGGTCGGTCCCCATCTAGGGAAGGACCAGCGAGAGTTAGGGAGGAGAGTGTCCAACAGAGAAGAAAGCCCCCAAGGAGATTGGAACACACTTGAAATGTGGGATAAACTGAGGCTAGAGAAGGATTAGGAGGGACTCAGATCTTGGCATCTCAAATTGGGATATAACTATAGTGGCCCAGGCTGGTTGGTAGAAGCATGGTGCCCTTAAGAATCTCTTCTGGTTTCTAGATGCTGAGACACTGTGCCAACTTCCCTCGGGCCCTAGAAGTCCTGCTTAATGCCTACCCTTGTGTCCCATCCTGTGATACCTGGGTGGAGGCCGTGCTTCCTGAGTTGTGGCAGGTATGTCCACCCCACCAGCACAGCTCCTTCCTGGGCTCTGAGGGAGGTAGAGAGGAAGGGTGAACCCTAGGCCTATACCCCCAGGATGGGCTTCCTGGAAGCAGGAGCAAGGGGAACCCTGGGCTGGAGGAGGATGGGCAGAGTGAAACCTCTGGGTACCCTGCCTCCGGCAGCTTAGAACAACCTTTAATTACACACACCTCTCTAGCCTCTCTCTTACCTGCATCAGTATAGACATTTATCAGGCATCTCTGACTCAGTAGACAGCACTATTGGAGTTGGGGGAGGCGGGTGTAGACATGGCTGAGACCCTGCCCTGCAGTGTGGTCTCAGCTCCCATGACCCCTGCAGGGCCTTTGGTTCTGAATCTGAGTCCTGTGAGATATGCTACATGCCCAGGTGGATCCATGTTGTAGAATCTCAGGGCCCCACCACTAGGTTGCCCCCAGAGGGAAGGGTGTTGGGCCATCTGACCATGTTCCACTCCTGGCCTAGGAGCACGAAGCCTTCTATAGCTCGGTCCTGAGCATGGTGAACCAGCCAAGACGGCTGCAGCACCTGGCCCGGCTGGCTATGCGTGCTCAGCTGGGTAGCCGTTGCCGAGAGGCTGCCTCCTGCCTCCCACTGCCCCCGCTCCTCAAGGACTACTTGTTGCTGCGTGTGGAGGGGCGTATCCAGTGAGCCCCATGCCCAGCCACTCCCAGAGCTTGTCCTTCCCCCTCCATCAGTAATCCCTCCCAACCCTGGAGGACTAGTCTCTGACCTTCTTGTCCACACTCTTGTCCACATGTCCTTCGGGGCCAGCTCATCCATTTATTGGCTTCTTGAGCCACCTGCTGACCTCCAGCCCGACCTGAACTTCAGCTCCTCTCTCTAATGGGAAGGTCTGCAGATTCAACCTTTGCCCGCATCCTCCTCCTTTGCCTAAATGGATGATGGCCCCTCCATCTAGGCAGACCCTAAGCCAGGAGGAAGTGATCTTGTCATCCCGTCTCCCCTGCTCCTCATGTACCCATTCAGCCTCCTAAAGAGGGACAGACTCTGCCTCTAGCTGTACTGCCAATGCCCGATCTACCTTTGTCACCTTGAGGGAGGACCTCACTGACAGGTCTTGAAATCCCCATGCCCTGCAAGGATGCTGGAATGACCTTTGGGAATCAGAGCTCCGATCATGACCTTTAGTGGCTCTACACTACCTTCAGGCTAATATCAAAACTCAACAAGGCAGAATAAGTATTTAGTCCCTGCCTCCGCCAAGCTCTCTGGCCTCCTGATATTGCTTTCCCCTTCTAAGGCCCCTGTAACCCAGCCTTAGCAAATGAGTTACTGGATTGCCAGATATGAGCTTCTCCCCTTAGCTTCCATGCACCTACTTGTGCAGTTCCCTCTGCTTGGTCTACCCTTCCCACATCTTTTTTTGCCTTGGTTGAAGCTGATATGATCCTCAAGACTCAGCCCAATAGCCCTCTCTCTGCAGAGCCTATTTCAACTCCGGTAGGTAGCCTTCCTTGGTATTGTACTTATTTATTTAGGAACCTATATCTGCCTCAATGACACTGAGACCGGACTATATTCCTTAAACAGGCCTTTCAGGAAATGGCTGTTGAGGGAGAAAGAAATGCATGATGTCCATGACCCATTTATGGTTGTGTTCCCCACCCCCCAGTGATGCACAGTGTCTTAAACTATGGTCTTGTGGTCTTTGAGGATCCATGACAGGAGAACCAGCCATCAGCTTTCCCCTACTCTCTCTCACTTCCTGCTCTGGTCCCAGAGGCAAAATTACCACTATTCATCCTTAAGAGGAAGCTTTTTAAGCTAAGCCAGTTTTTATGAATGCAAATAAATGATTTGTGCACAGACCAAAGCGTGGCTGTTGTTAGGTTGAAATATGCCTGAGATACCCATCGCTCCGTGTTTATTCCCCATCCTTTGTACTCTTCTGTATCCCCAAGTTTTCTGCACAGATCAGTTGTTACTCTTGTGATAGGAAAAAGGGTGTAAGAACAACACAGGAGGACTTCCCTGGTGGTCCAATGGTTAAGATTCCACCAGCCAATGCAGGGAACAAGGGTTTGATCCCTGGTCAGGGAAGATCCCATGTGCCTAGGGACAACTAAGCCCATGTGCCACAACTACTGAGCCCACGCACCAAGAGCCCATGCTCTGCAACAATAGAAGCCACCTCAATGAGAAGCCCACACACTGCAGCTAGAGAGTAGCCTCCGCTTGCCGCAACTAGAAAAAGCCAGTGTGCAGCAATGAAGACCCAGCACAACCAAAAGGAATTAATTACTTAATTTTAAAATTGTGTGTGTGTGTGTGTTTTTAAAGTACAACAAGAGGAACCTTTCCAGACCCTGAACTTTCAGTACCCACTGGAGGAGGTGGCTGTCAGCAGCCTGTTCTCCTGTCCCTTTGCTGAAGTGAGGGACTCTGGGCTCTCTACTCTCACTGCCATGTGGAGTCACATGGTAGAGACAGATCAGGAGTCCTGGGTCAGCCTTTTTGCAGCTGCTGCCCATCCTCCCCTCCTCTGCAGAGAGTCGCATCTGTAGGTATTTCCTTTCAATAACTAGAAGATAGTCTTTGACCTCGTTATACAGAGTAGCAACCTCTCCTTTCTGGATGAAATTTTTGCTTTAATTTCACAGATCCAAAAGGCCAAGTGAAGAGACAGAAGTACCCTCTAGTCCTGGGGCCAAGCCAGGAGCCTCACTCTCAGGGGAGAATACTAAGCTGTCTCCCCGTTTAGAGCAGGCAGACCCCAGTGAGCGTGGCTTTTTCTGGTATTCTTACAATGACAAGATACCCAATTTAAAAAGTCCCAAAGACGCATGTGATTATGTATCTGATTTTGGGATGAGATTTTTCTATGTAAAAGCATAGAAGAAAAAAGACTCATCTGGATACAGACTTATCTGGATACAGAAAAAAATTTAAATTTGGTTATAAAAGCCCTGAATCATAAACACAAGTAAAAGGCAAAATGTTGACAAAAGTATCTGCCACTAAAAGATTTCATTTTCTTGATGTCTGAGGGCAGGAATGACATCTCTTTTATTTACCATTGCTGACTTGGTGCTTGTACAGTGTCTTGCAGAGAGTGGACACGCAAATATCTGTCAAAGTAATGAATGGTCATGCTCAACCTCACCAGTAATTAGGGAAATGCAAATTAAAACAATAATAAGATACAATTCTCTTACTAGATTGAGGGACTGGTTTTTTCTGGTTGTGCCACACAGATTGCAGGATCTTAGTTCCCTGACCAGGGATTGAATCGGGCCACTGTGGTGAAAGCACCGAGTCCTAACCACTGGACCACGAGGGAATTCCTTCGGGGGGTACATTTTAAAGACTAATACTCAGTACCTGTGATGATTTGGAGACACAAGTTCTTGCTCATACAAGGGGGTCAGAAAGGAAACTGCCTCTTTGATGGGCAATTAAGCAATGCCCTTCAGTTGCTCCCCAGTTACACCAAAGGCTGGTACACACGGCAGTATTCATCCCAGCCTTGCTTGCAACAACTCAACATGTGGGAAATGGTAAACAAATCCACACTGTGGAATATAATTCAGTCCTTACAAAGGGTATACCCGCAGCAGGAGAGATCTGGGCATAGAGTCCAAGTGACGAGCACGTGTACTGCCTTGGGAAAGATTACCAAGACTATTACCAAGGTTGAAATATAACATGTACAGCAAGCAAAACCAAACCTCATGATTGAAGCTGAATAGAAAAAGGCCTGAAAGGCAGGTGCCCAAGAATTTCCTCTGAGGAGAGAGGAACTGTGCCAGTGGGGCTTTTTATGGTCTGCATTTGAATTTTTGACAAAGGGGTGTACCCATGGATTCTTGGGAAATTTAAAGAAAAATTGAAGGGAAGAGAAGGCAAAAGG
This sequence comes from Bos indicus x Bos taurus, assembly GCF_003369695.1. Lineage (NCBI taxonomy): Eukaryota > Metazoa > Chordata > Mammalia > Artiodactyla > Bovidae > Bos > Bos indicus x Bos taurus. Next base: position 45,058,220 of record NC_040094.1, read on the forward strand.
CCTAAATTGTTAATTTACAAGGTGGTTGATGAAACATGACAAATGTGCTAGCTCACTAGCGATCCAGTGAATGTAAATTAAAGGAGCAGACACCCCTCTGCCTAGCAAATGGGCAAACATGAAACAACTTATCTAGTGGTTAGGGAAGGAGTACTTTCTGATTTTTTTATAAAATGGATTTACTATAAATGTATTCAGTTAAGGCAACATCCAAGATTCACAGATACATTCATCACTCCGTAGCCATCATAATTTGACATAAAGGTATAAAAATACCCAAGTTCAATATTTTAGGGAAAATAAACAGATAAGGATCTAAGACCCATTGAAATGTTAATTTTAAATGATTATTACATATAAGAGGCCAGCTTTAGACAGTGATGTAGTCCCAACTAAGTCTTCATTCTTTCCTTTCTTTTCCCCTCGTAATTCCTCCACCATCAAAAACCTAACCCCAGGGCTTTCCTGGTGGTACAGTGATTTAAGAATCTGCCTGCCAATGCAGGGTATATAGGTTCGGTGCCTGCTGTAGGAAGATCCCACATGCCACAGAACAACTAAGCCCAGGCACCACAATCACTGAATCTGGGCTCTAAACCCCACGGGCTGCACACTAGAGCCTGTGCTCTGAAACAAGAGAAGCTACCATAATAACAAGCCCACGTACGGTAATGAAGAGTAGTCCCCGCTCACTGCAAATAGAGAAAGCCTGCGTGCAGCAACAAAGCTCCACCACAGCCAAATTATATATATGTATGTGTATATACATATATGTATAATAAATCTTGAAAAACCCTAATCCCAAAAGTCCCTCTTTCAAAAGGTGGCACTAGTGGTAGAGGACCCGTCTCCCAATGCAGAAGACGCAAGATGCAAGATGCGGGTTTGATCCCTGGGTCAGGAAGATCCCCTGGAGGAGGCCATGGCAACCTATTCCATATTCTTGCCTGGAGAATCCCATGCACAGAGGAGTCTGCGGGCTACCATTCATAGGGTTGCAAAGAGTCAGAGTGACTTAGCATAGCAGGACTCAGAACACCCTTAACTGCATCCTGTCCTTTGCTGTACACATTCACAAAATGCATCCCTAGCTCTTCCCCCATCTTCTCTGAATTGCATCTATCATTCGCTTAATAAATTTTTATCAAGTATTTGCTGCATGCAGGCACTGGATAGACTTTGGGAATACTGGAATAAAAACAAAACTTAGTTCCTGCCTTCACAGAATTTGGTAAGACAGAAAAATGAAAAATGACATGTAGCGTGGGGAATGTGGGGAATGCTATATAACACAGGGTGTATATCCCTAATCCTGAATAAATGGATCAGGAATCCGGGGCTGTAGGCAAGACAGATTTCCCACATCCTCTGCAGGGCAAGCCCTAGTTGCTGGCTCAGCCCTTCCTGGCTTCAGAGGCCACTGCTCAGTCATTGATTCCCTTCTCAGATTGCATTTATCTTCACTTCTCCCCTTCTCCTCTGTTCTTTCGTCATGGCTTATAAACATCTTTAGGATTCTCCTATTTCTCTAAACCTCCCCCATCTATTCCCTGTTCCTCTCTAGCCTCTACACTGTTTGGGGGGACAAGAACATTATTAGGGCTCTCCTGACACAACTGAAGCGACTTAGCAGCAGCAGCAGCACACTGTTGATGGGCATGAAAATAGGTACAACCTTCTAGAGAACAACGCAGCACCGTATAGCAAAAATCTTAAAAATGTGAACATCCTTTGACCCAGCAATTCTATTTCCAGGAATAAATTCCTATTTCCAGGAATTTATCCTAGGGGAAAAAAAAATCTTGGATGTGTACAAATAACCGTCATCAAAGATGTTTATCAAAGTGCAGTTTAAAAACAAAGTAGTGGGCTTTCCTGATGGCTCAGATGGTAAAGAATCGACCTGCAATGCAGGAAACCAGGGTTGGATCCCTGGTTTGGGAAGATCCTCTCAAGAAGGGAATGGCTACCCACTCCAGTATTCTTGCCTGCTGCAACGACTGAAGCCCACGTGCCCTAGAGCCAGTGCCCCACAACAAGAAAAGCGACTGCAATGAGAAGCCCGAGCACTACAAAGAATAGCCCCTGCTTACCCCAACTAAAGAAAAGCCTGCACAGCAAAAAAGACCCAGCCCAAACAAAAATAAAACAACAACAACAACAAAGTAGTAAATGTCCCTGGCGGTCCAGTGGTTGAGACACTGCTTTTCCAACGCTAGGAGTGTGGGTTCTATCCCTGAGCTAAGATCCTACATGCTATGCCGCATGGCCAAACAAAAACAAAAAGCAGCCAAGTACTGAAAACAATCTGAATGTCTGTCCAAATGAGACAATGAATTTAAAAATTACAGTGCAGCATGGAAAGTAATACTGTTGAATATCTATTTAAACTATTCTCTGATGCTCTAAAAATATTCATTGACAAGTGTGGAATGCTTCCTTAAATTAATACTTTATTGGAATATAGTTGATTTAACAATGTTGTGTTAGTTTCTCCTGTATAGAAAAGTGAATCAGTTATGGATAACATATATCCAGTCTTTTTTAGATTCTATTCCCATATAGGTTATTACAGAGTATTGAATAGAGTTCCGTGTACTATTCAATAAGTTCTCACTATCTATTTATATATAGTAGTGCATATATGTCAATCCCAACCTGCCAATTTATCCCTTCCCCTTCCCCTTTCTGGTAACTACAAGTTTGTTTTTCCATCTGTGACTGAACTTCTGTTTTTGAAATAAGTTCATTTGTACCATTTCTTTAGATTCCACATATAAGCAATATCATATGATATTTGTTTTTCTGTCTGTGAAATGCTTTATGGTAATACAATATATTTAAGTCGCTTCAGTCGTGTCTGACTCTTTGCGACCCTGTGCACCGTAGCCCACCAGTTCTCCTCTGTCCATGGGATTCTCCAGGCATGAATACTGAAGTGGGTTGCCATGACCTTCTTCAGGAGATCTTCCCGACCCAGGGATCAAACCCATGTCTCTCATGTCTCCTGCATTGGCAGATGGGTTCTTTACCACTAGTGCCACCTGGGAAGGCCACATAGAAACAAAGTCATATTCTAATGCAACTTTTTTCTCTGGATATATAGCCGCACACATATTTTTTCTTTCATAGGATGAAATTATACTCCAGATGCTATTTATGGTAATAGCTAAAGAATAGGAAACCAAAAAAAAAAAAAAGAATAGGAAACCAAATATTGACAATAACATCATATAATATATATATATCGTTTTCTATCTTGAAAGTCGCTCAGTTCAGTTCAGTTCAGTCGCTCAGTCGTGTCCGACTCTTTGCAACCCCATGAATTGCAGCACGCCAGGCCTCCCTGTCCATCACCAACTCCTGGAGTTCACTCAGACTCACGTCCATCGAGTCAGTGATGCCATCCAGCCATCTCATCCTCTGTCACCCTCTTCTCCTCCTGCCCCCAATCCCTCCCAGCATCAGGGTCTTTTCCAATGAGTCAACTCCTCGCATGAGGTGGCCAAAGTACTGGAGTTTCAGCTTTAGCATCATTCCTTCCAAAGAAATCCCAGGGCTGATCTCTTTCAGAATGGACTGGTTGGATCTCCTTGCAGTCCAAGGGACTCTCAAGAGTCTTCTCCAACACCACAGTTCAAAAGTCGCTCAGTGGTGTCCAACTCTGTGACACCAGTATTCTCCAGGCCAGAATACTGAAGTGAGTAGCCTTTCCCTTCTCCAGGGGATCTTCCCAACCCAGGAATCAAACCCAGGTCTCCTGCATTGCAGGCAGATTCTTTACCAACTGAGCTATCAAAGAAGCCCTATATATATATTTAGCAAGGAGTGAGTGAGATGGATGATTTTAGCTATACCACTAACTGTATAATTTGGACAGTTATTTGATCTTTCTGAGCCTCGGTTTCCAAATCTGTAAAGTGGATACAATATGATATACTTGATAGGGCTCCTGAGATAATGTATATGAAGTGCTTAGTACAGAGCCTGGCACATAATAAACTCTCAAAACATTAAGTGGTTCAACTCAGTGCTTTTTCATTCCCTCAAATATTTATTGAGAGCCCTTGAACCTGCTATCCTATTTGGAACTTCACTTGGTAAATCTCAGTACTCAGTCTTCAAAATTTTCTTTTTGGCAATGGCATACTGCCTGTGGGATCTTAGTTCCCCAACCAGGGATCGAACCTGGGCCACAGCACTGAAAGCACTGAGTTATGGAGAAATTAAAACAGTACCTCACAATCATAATATTGATCAAAGGAAGTCAGACAGGAGTTTCCCTGGTGGCTCAGTGGTAAATAATTTGCCTGCCAGTGCAGGAAACAAGTCAGATACCTGATCCAGGAAGATCCCACCTGCCATACAGCAACTAAACCCATGGCCACAACTACTGAGCCTGTGCTCTACAGCCCAGGAGTCACATCTACTTAAGTCCGACCACCCTAAAGCCCATGCTCTGCAAGAAGAGAAGGCACTGCTATAAGAAGTTGGTACAACTCAACTGTCAGGTAGCCCCTGCTCGCCACAACTAGAGAGTAGCCCATGCAGCAGCTAAGACCCAGCACAGCCAAAAAGAAAGAAAGAAAAAAACCCTCAGACAAAATAAGTGCAAAGAGGGACTAAAACTAATACTTGTACATCAATGTTCACAGAAACATTATTTATAATACCCAAAGGTGGAAACAACACAAATGTCCACTGATAGATGATTGGATTAAAAAATGTGATATAAAAAAAAAAAATGTGATATATACATACAATGGAATATTGCTCAGCCTTAAAAAGGAATGAAATTTTGTTATGTTCAGTCGCTCAGTCGTGTCCAACTCTTTGCGACCCCATGAACCGCAACACACCAGGCCTCCCTGTCCATCACCAACTCCCGGAGTCCACCCAAACCCATGTCCATTGTGTCAGTGATGCCATCCAACCATCTCATCCTCTGTCATCCCCTTCTCCTCCTGCCCTCAATCATTCCCAGCATCAGGGTCTTTTCAAATGAGTCAGCTCTTCGCATCAGGTCTACAACATAGATAATCCTTGAAAACATCCTAAGTGAAATAAACCAGACAAAAAGGATAGATATTGTATAATTCCACTTACATGAGTTACCTAGAATAGGCAAATTCACAGAAGACATAAAGTAGAATAAAGTGGGGAGGAGGAAAAATGGATACAAGAAAATGGACAGTAATGATGGGTACACAACACTGTGAATTAATACCACTGAACTAGACACTTTAAATAGTCAAGAATGTTAAGTTTTATTTATATTTTACCACAATAAAAAAGGCTGAAAAAGAAAAAAAAAAAAGCCACACACCAAGAGTACATACTGTTTGATTCCACTTGTACAAAATACAAAACCAGAAAACTAATCTATGGTGGTAGAAATCAGAATAGTGACTACTCTTTGGAAGTGAGTGGCTGGAAGAGGACTGAAGGGCCATTCTGTGGTCATTTTCTGTTGCTTGATCCGAGTCCCGGTTCCACCGATGTGTTCAGTTGGTGAAAACTACCGAGCTCTTCGCTTTTGAGTTTGCCCGTCTGTATTATTTATACTTCAATCAATAGTTCACCGGAAAACAACAGCATCTCCTCACCCCGCCACAGAACGTCTTTAGAACAAATTTTAATTGCAAAAATCCTCTTGTAAGCTGAACCATTTCCCCCTTTCTTGGGGCTCCTGCTTTTCCGGTGCCCTAAGCCTGCAAGGAATCTGTGCCTTCTTTGAAATGGTTTCTTGCCTTATTTACCAAGGATCCACACTACCTGGGGCCGCATTCTCGGAGAACCGGACGGTGATTAAATTGTCTGTAATCTCGTCTAGTCCCGAGTTGAACTCTTGGAGGTCAGAAAGACCAGTCTCGGCTGATTCGGCTAATCCAGAGCTCAAAGCGCGTTGCAGACTAGTAATAAATCCAATCAGCCCGGGAGGCTTGGAGCAAGGCCGGAAGAAGAAAGTTGCGAAGAGGAAAAAGACGCTCTGCTCTGCCCAACGGTGCCAGCCTGCTTGTACGTCCAGATGCGAAGCCACACCCCTTCTCCCAAGCACCTCCCCTAATTTCCTCCTGGCCCTGCCTCTCAACCCTTGGCTTCGTAGACCTCGCCCACTAGGCGTGGCTCTGCCCTGGGAGGACCAGGATCCCGCCAACCATGACTCCGCCCCTCCTTCCGCTAAGAAACCTGTCCCTTTTATTTAAAGAATACGTTTACGTCAGCCCGCTATACGTAGATTTTCGTCATCGTTGCAAGGCACGGGGGCGGAACTTCCTGTCTCTGGTTCTAACAGCTTCCGGGAGAAGCCGGAAGAGACCATACCCTGGGTAGAAACGGGGCTAGTCAGCCCCTCCCCCGACCCCTACGGAAAGGTGAGTCCACAGGCCGTCTTGGCGAAGTCAAAACACTTATTCTGGCCGTTTCAGGTGAGGCCTGCCTTCCTTATCCAGGTGCTGTACCCGTCCAGTCCCCCTTTAATTTCCCATGTTCCTCTGCGTACTCAAGCCCCGCCCCCAGTGTCCCAGCCCCGCCCCGAAGTTTGAGGGGTGTGGATGGTTTGTGACCCCCTCACCCGATTCTACCCCTCGCTGGCTGGGAGAAACGAGTTTTGGGTACAGCAGTAGGAACTAGGCAGCCTTTTGGCTCGAGTGGCCCCACGGACCCCTCTCCAGCGCCGCGGGAATAGGACCGCCCAAACGCGGAGCCTTCGCGTCAGGAAAGGCAGGATCGGAGACCCCTCCTCACCGTGCTATCAGGGTCGCTCACAGGTTGAGGAGAGCAAAGGCCTCTGAGGAGGGAAACCTGGGATCCTACCCGGTCCCTCTCCTCGAAAGTTCCTTGTGCCTGTGCCAGTGCCAGTGCCAGTCGTTTTTGCCTCTGTTCGCGGCAGTTTCCTTTTCTGTAAATCAGGGTTAATGCCAACCTTCTTACCATCAGGGGTTAGTTGTTGAGTGATAAATAATTGGTACTGTTTGTTTACTAAACAATTGCAATGTGCCAGGCACTGTTCTAAGTATTTTGCTTCGATGATTTCCCGTCATCTTCAAAACAACCTTATGAGGTAGGTACTATTTTTAACCCCATTTTACTGATGAGAAAGCTGAGGCTCTAAGAAAATTGAGGTTATAGAGCTAGTAAGAGGCAAGACGAGGGTTATAATTAGTTTTGGGGTTTCTGTTTTTGTTTTCCTGACTCCAGGGCCCACGTACCAAATTAGGAGGTGAAAAAATATTCACATGTTGGTATGTTCCACAAATAATTTTTGAGCAACTGCTATGGGATTATGCTGGGCACTGTGGTACATAGAGAAACACATGTGATCTTTCAGGAGTTTAGTGGAGAGATGGGTAGGTAGATAAGGCACTGTGAGAACAATCAGGTTATGATAATCATCAGACTGGATTTGCCCAAGGACAGCTGTGAAAGCAGGAGATTCTCCAAGGGAAAGAGGTGCTCCAAGGAGCAAACAGAGATCCTTCCTACCTTTCTAAGAAACTGTCAAGAACACATTACAAAAAGGGAGATTGTGATATGGGCTGTGGGAGCCATTTTGGAATATTTTCTGAATCAGTTCCATGCAGGTAGTGGTTTTGTAGTTGTGAGCCTACGGTGACCTAGGAGGGTGGTGTTTCTGGTGTCTGCCCTGTGCTGCTGCCGAAGAATTTCAGAGGAGACACACACAGTGTTTGCTGATGGTCCCTACAGAGGTGTCCCTTTGGGGTGGTCTGATTTTGCTCTTGATAAGTTGATTTTCTTTGGCTCTTGACATCTGGACTTCAATCCGTGATTGAATGAGAGTGGGTTCAAATGACACAATCTGGCAAGAGTGGCTCTGCTGTGCCTCCAAAGGAACTCCCAAATAAAATATTCCAGGCTTTTTTGGTTCCCCTGAAGCCACCTTAGAGGCATCTCAGGGGAGCACAGTTGCTTTACCAAAAGAGAGAAATCCTAGAGAAACTCAGGGCTCAAAGCAGCAAATGTTTTTCCCCACCTCCCAGAAAAGCAACAGACAGTAACAGCAGCAGCAACAACAAAACTGTAACGTTTTCTTGGTGATGCATGCTTATTGGGGGATTGGAATGTGAGAGAGGAAGGGTGTGCAACCTGAAAGCCAGCATTTCACAACAGAGGCAAAGAGTAAATCCTTAGCTATAGATTGGGGGTCCAGAGTTAGGAGGTTTGTGTCTCTTTAGGATACTGAACTGCATTTTCTTTCAGGGCCAGGTCAGTTAGAACCTAAACAAACAAGAAACCTGGTTGCAATCTCTCATGCCCTGCTGATACTGTCCCCCTTTGTTCCTGCAGTGTGGACCCAGTCAGCAGCCAGGCCATGGAGCTCTCTGATGTCACCCTTATTGAGGGTGTGGGTAATGAGGTGACTGTGGTGGCGGGTGTGGTGGTGCTCATTCTAGCCTTGGTCCTAGCTTGGCTCTCTACCTACGTAGCAGACAGTGGTAGCAACCCGCTCCTGGGCACTATTGTGTCAGCTGGCGACACATCCGTCCTTCACCTGGGGCATGTGGACCATCTGGTAGCGGGCCAAGGCACCCCAGAGCCAACTGAACTCCCCCATCCATCAGAGGGTAATGATGAGAAGGCTGAAGAGGCTGGCGAAGGTGGGGGGGACCCCACCGGGGAACCTGGAGCTGGGGGTGGTGTTGAGCCCAGCCTTGAGCATCTGCTTGACATCCAAGGCCTGCCCAAAAGACAAGCAGGCCCAGGAAACAGCAGTCTGGAGGCACCTGTGAGATCGGAGGATAGCACCTGCTTGCCTTCCAGCCCCAGCCTCATCAGTGTGCGGCTCAAATTCCTCAATGACACGGAGGAGCTCGCTGTGGCCAGGCCAGAGGATACTGTGGGTGCTCTGAAGAGGTACGTGGGCTTGGAAGTGTCAAGTGCAGCCCCTATGGGGCCTTAGAAACCCACCCTTCAATTTTCCCCCACCCCCCAGCGCCTTGCCTTTCGGCCTTCTCATTCCTCATCCTCTGTCTTTCCTTCTATCTCACCCTTACAGTAAATACTTCCCTGGACAGGAGAGCCAGATGAAACTGATCTACCAGGGCCGCCTGCTGCAGGACCCAGCCCGCACACTGCGTTCCCTGAACATTACCGACAACTGTGTGATTCACTGTCACCGCTCACCCCCTGGGTCAGCTGTTGCAGGCCCGTCGAGCTCCCTGGCCCCCTCCTCAGCCACTGAGCCACCCAACCTCGGTGTCAGTGTGGGCAGCCTCATGGTGCCTGTGTTTGTGGTGCTGCTGGGTGTGGTCTGGTACTTCCGTATCAATTACCGCCAGTTCTTCACAGCACCTGCCACAGTCTCCCTGGTGGGGGTCACTGTCTTCTTCAGCTTCCTAGTATTTGGGATGTATGGACGATAAGGACCACAGGGAGAAAATGAAAGGCATGGTTTTCCTCCTTTATGGCCTCCCCCCATTCCTGGCCAGAGCTGGGCCCAAGGGCCTGGGAAGGAGGGGTGGAAAGGATGTGGTGGGTCCTCCTCCATAGGACTCAGGAGGCAGGCATGAGCATTCCCCTCACGTCCATGAGGAGACAGAGAGTCCCTCTGTGCAAGCACAACTCAGGTAGAAACGAGAATGTCATCTTCCTTCACTTCTAAGGTCCTGAAATTCAGAACTGAGCTGGTGGCCCAGCTCAACAGGGAGCCTGGGCTCTGAGGATTCCCTCCCAGCCGTGGCCCTAGCTCCTTCCATTATCCTGCATGTCTGCTCCTCTGCCCCCAGGACTGCCTGCCAGGGCAGCTCAGCATGGCCCCAGCATTTCTGTAGGGAACCTGGAGTCTCTCTCGGTTTCCTAGTGGAACATCCTTCTTTTGAGCCTAAAATCATACAGGCAGGAGTGAAGTTTGTGTCAGCTTTCCCTGTGGGCACCTGGCCGCCTCTACCTTCTCCCTCCACCCCTTAGCGGGAATAGGGTGTTCCCTGTGTTCTGGACAGTTTCCAGTGTTCTCCCTTTTTTCCAAAGCACTTTGCTTATATTCTTTTTTTTTTTTTTAATAGTCCTTTATAGAGCTCAGTCAGGAAGGGGACTGGGGCACAAAGCCAAGCCCCCAGCACCGGGAGAGGCCAGGCCACAGCTGCTGCTAACCTAGGCCTAAGGCTGTAAGCAAGAGGCAGTTCTGGCTGCCAGCCAGTGTCCTACCCTGCCCAGCCCCAAGGACAGCTCTGGGTAGGGAGCACTGGGCCCCAGGCCCTTGCCTCTGGGGCTCTTGGATGGAGGGTCAGTATCTGTGACTGAATAAAGTTGCATTCTGTGGCTGTGGTGTCTCCTGTGACATGAAAAGAACGCTGGTTGCTCTGCCCCCGGCAACATGGGAATGAGGGTGGGCAGGCCGGGCTACCAACGGGAGATGCAGTTTATTTACACCAGCAGCCATGGGGGCAGGGGGAATACACAGCGTTTACAAAGTTAGCTACCTGTACAGGATGGATTACATATGCAAAAATAAAAATCTCAAGACCACAGGACAGCGTGAGCCCCTCCCCCCTCCCCCAATGACCCCAGCATGCGGTAATGCCAGGCGGGTGGCCCCTGGGCATGCGGGGGGGAGTGATGCATGGAAGGAAAAGCCACCGGCCATGGAAATTAGTACAGAACCCCCCCACACACTCAGACACATGATAGGATACAAGGTGGACGACACCTAGCCGGGGTGGGAAGGATGGGAATTGAAACCCACACAGCCTGCTGTTAGAGGGAAGGGAGTGGAGAGCTCCTAGCCCCTGTTCAACTACATGGTAGGGGGGCACACTCTCCCCAGAAGGAAGGGGGTTTGCTCCCTCAGGGTCCCTGCTGGACCAAGCCCATCTCTTACCCAGCCTGGGCAGGGGGCTCTGCCCTGAGGGCGGGCCAAGGAACAATGGGGAAGTGGATGTGGACAAACCAGTTCCCAAACTACTTCCCACTTCTCCCTCCTCCAACCAGAAGGGGGAAACGGAGAGGCCAGAGGGGAAAGGGTGTATTAGGGCCTGAGCTGCAACTGCCTCTCAGAAGGGAGAGTGGCCTGCAGCCTTCCTCCCTTCACCTCCAACCCGCTCCCAGGTCTTCATCTGGGAGCAGGCTGGAGGCTGGCTGAGATCCTCCTTGCCCTCTGGCCTCCCCGTGGAGGAAGAAGGCTGTGGAGGGGCGAGAACAGAGGAGCCCAGGCCCCAGGCTTTATTCTAACTCCTGCCAAAATCTGTTTGGCTTTTTAAAAAATAATCATAATTCTTGGGTTAAAAATCAATTTGTAACCAGGCATCAGCCACAATCAGAGCCACCCAGGGCGAGATTGGGGTTCCAGACAGGGTACTGCAGCCCCATCTCTGTTGTTCCCTTAACCCTCTAGGGTCCCTAACCCAGATCAGTCCGATCAGTCCTGGGTACTAACTACCCAAATGTGGGATGGCTCCTCCTGGGAGGAGGGCAGGGGTCACGTCCAGCGAGTGCCAGAGAACATGGTTGAGGGTCAGCTCCATCCCTGGGGCCATCAGTTCTGCTCCCACCCTGGACTGCAGTCCTCCAGCTCAGTTCCTGGGAGCGATGGTGCCCGTGTGGAGGTTGAATGATACATCTCTTCAGGATGTAGACCAGGCAGGTGGGCACACTGGCACGACAGTCCCGCAGGGGGGCACTGCCCAGGCATGGCACCCCGCCCCCTCCGGACAGCCCACAATACAGAGACCACTCTCTCTTCCCGCCCCACTCCTAGCAAGGGGGGAGAGGTAAAAGATCAGGATTTTCCTCAGAGCCCCAAACCACAAGTACAGAATAAATAACTTAAAAGCGGCAAAAGGAAGGGAAGACAGGGCAGGCTTTGGAGGCAGGAGCATCGAGAGAGGAACTGAAGCTGGTCAAGGTGAAAGAGGGGGGGTGGCAAGCAGCAGTTGGGAACCTGGGCTGCCCCGGGAGGGCAGTGGGGCAGGGTAGGCAGGAGGAACATGGGGCCACCCCAGGAGGGTGAGGCTGGGCCCCTTCCTGGGGCAGGGAATGAGGTAAGAAAACATTTCAAATAAAGCAGCACCTCACCTTGGGGCCCCACTCCTCGCCAGCCCTGGGTCAGGGAGGAGAGGCAGGGGGGGAGTCATCCTGATACATAGCTCCCTCTTCCTACCCTCCCCGTGCCCGTTCCTTGAAGCTGTAGAGGCTGGAGGCCCTTTCCTGGCACCCAACAACAAAAGGACAGCTCCTGCTGCCAAGGAGGCCCCCGGGGACTGAGGGGAAAGGGCTGCCCCTGTGAGGGGCAGGGAAGGCGGCGCTAGTTCGGGACGCCTACCTCAGCAGACAGCTCACCATGCCTGCCTCCCCCTGGGATGGGGGCATTTGATAGGATTCTGCACACAGACAGGACACGCCCAGCCCTGCCCCTCAGCTCCAAGCACCGGACCCATTCACATTGCTGAGGGCAGCTGGGGGAGGCCCCCTCCAGGCTCAGCTTCCAACCCGTGGCCTCCCGGGTAGCCATGATGCTCCTCGGCAGGGCTTAGTCCAGTTCCTGGGGTGGGGGGGGCGGCAGTGCCCTGGCACAGTGCCCAGGTCAGGCCCCTGGCCTAGCTGGACATCCAGTAACTCACAGAATAAATAGGAAAACCGCCTCCCCGCCAAACTTATGTCCAAGGCATAATATGTCCAGGTCTGAGTCCTGCACGCTGAGGGCTCGCGCTCCATCGCAGAAGACCCTGACACCCCCCAGGGGTGCATAATTGGATCCTCTGCCTGCCTGGCCCACCAAGCTTCCCAAGCCCAAACCCCCAGCAGCCGTCCATTTGCCAGGCTGTGCCGCCTGGGTGGGGGTCGGGAGAGACGGCTCTGCTCAGCCAAAGGCTATCCCCTTGTACCCAAGTCAGTTGATGTCATCATAGATGCTGGGCGTCGGGGGCGCCGGTGGCTTTGGCTTTTTCTTCTTGTTGGAGCCCAGGCCGGAGGCAGTCCCTACCAGGCTCAGATGGGATTTCTTTTTCTTGGTTTTCCGTGACTCAGAACTGTTGGTACCTGAAGAGGAAAGAAGCAAGAGGGTTGAGGGGAGGGTTGTGGCAGGGGAATGCAAGGTCCCCCGCACTCCGCTTCACGCAGAGAGCCCCTGGGGCCCAGCTATCTCACCTACCTAGACCCCACCCCTGATTCTCACTCGTCTTGGAGGAGCCTGAATCAGAGGGTGAGAGATCAGAGGAGCCGTCCCACTGAAGCCGGCTGATCAGGGCCTGGCTGTCAGTCATGTCGAAGCTGTCATTATCCAGGGAACTCTCGACCTCTGGAAGGACACTGGGGAGGAAGAGGTCAGAGAAGGGCTTCAGGGATGCTAGCCATCACCCTCACCTTCCCCAACCCACCACCCTTCCTGGAGGGTCACTCACGCTGAGGATCCGAGGAAATAAATCCGCACGGTTCTCCGCTGCTCATCTGTATGCTGGGGGCAGCGTAGGGACCTGGCGGGGAGAGAATGATCAGACCCTGACAAGGCAGAGAGGGTCTGAGGAACACAGGTGAAGCCCCTCCCCTCAGCAGAGGCGGGAGGGATGGACAGACCGGGAAGGGATGAATGAAGAGGCCCCAGATTGTGGCCTAAGGCCTACAGGAGGGGAGGGGGAGGGTGGGAGTCCCGTTGCTCAAGTCCAAGGTACTCCCGACCCGTGCCCAGGGTGAGGGCGCCGGAGGGCCCCCTGGCCCCCTTCCTAGGTTCTGAGCTCACCTTGTGCACATCTTCTTGGTGTGTTCAGAAATCACCCCACATTGCTGGAAGAGGAATATAAGCTGAAAGGAGGGACGGGGGAAGCCTATTCTATAGCCACTAGCCACTCTCTTCTGTACAAATGCTAGACTGTGTGCTCAGAAATGGCCCCAGGGCGTCCATGGCAGACCACACTAGCCAGGAAACCTAATTCAAGAGAGAGACCTAGATGCCCTCACTGCTGTGCACCAGCCTCTTCCAAGGCCTCGACCACTGCCTGTGGCTCTGCCTGCTCCCAAGGGCTTCCCCCCTTCTCTAATCCCTCACCGTGGTGAGCAGGCTGCGCAGCTCCTCCGGCCCCAGGGTCTCGTAGCTGATCCCAGTTGAGTTGTTATACTGGGTGAGAACCAGAGGTAGAGGTTAGAGGAGAGACGGCCAAAGAAGGGAGGGTGGGGGTGTGGAGTCAATCCCTCTTACCCCTCCCTCAGCACAAGGCCTTAAGATTGCCCGCAGTTCTCCAAGAGTTCCTTCCACCCCAACTGCACCAGGGTAAGGAATTAGGACCCACAAAGAACATGAAGACCCAAGACCTAAACATGCCATATAGTTAGCGTTCTGACCCCCACTTGTCCAAGCCCACCCGACTCACAATGAGGCGAACTATAAGGGATAGCCCTTACTCACCTTAAAAGGATCCGAATTGCTAAGTTCCCCTGAAGAAGAAAAAAGAAGGGGAAGGGTGTTTGATGCAGAGGTACAGACAGAGAACCCTGAAAATAACCAGAGAGGAAGTGGGGGTGATAGAAGGATCACAGGCCCTCCCTCAATCCCCCTGCCCCTCCACCTCCACCCTCCAGCAACAAGTCCCAGAAGACATAGTTAGAATCACTCCCATTGTTCCAGCCCTACTTACCATTTTTGTGTTTTAAAGACTTGGATCTTCGAGGGGAATTGGGGTTCTGGAATGGGAGATACCATAGCTTTGGGGAAAGGGTAACGATAAGGGGAAGCCGAGAACCCAGGGAAGGAAAAAAGATTTGACAAACATCCTCAAATTCCTACTCTTCCCCACCAGTAAGAGGCCCTTCACCCATACTCCCTCCTCCCACCTTCCCCCCAGGCCCCTGATGCCCTCCTGCCCACCAGACACCCTCGGCCCTGAACCCAGAGAGGTACCCAGTGACCTCAGACTTGAGTCAAGACACCCGAGGACTCCCTGCCCAAAGGGGAGGGTATCTGTCCTTGGCCCAAATCTCCCTCATGCTTGCCCCAGCTCTCACCTTGTCTGATTTTCTCTTCTTGGCTGTGTAGGACAAAAGGGTAAAGGGCAGGGTCACTTTAAGTTCCCAACCTAAGGGCACCTAAAGAAAAGTTACAAAGCTGCACTCTCCTCCCTCGTTCAGGATAACAACTTGTGACTGTTACACACCCAATTCCTGCCTGCCTGCCTCACCCCGATGGCCCTCCCAATTCCCCAGATGCCCAAACACCTTTCTTCTCTGAGCCATAGGACCAGTCGTTGTCATTGATGTCATCATTATCCTCTTGGTCACTCTCTGACTTGTTCATGTTGTTGCTATTGGCAATCCTGCCGAGGGGAGGGAAGAGGAAGGGTCAAGGCTGCCATCTCTCTCTGCCCCTGACTTCACACATAGAGGGGAGTGTCTGGGGCCAGGCACAACCCACCCTCTATACCCTCCAAATGTCCCAGGGAGTGGTGGGGAACTCCACCATGGGACGGGCTGCAAAAGATGGGCACTCTGGTTCTAGCAGAGGGAGAAGCCCTCACCGGCGGTTGGCGATTCGGCTGCTGTTCCGACCCATTCCTAGGCACTTCTCCAGGTGGGGAGCAAAACGGGAGGCGGCAATGCTGCGGCTGCAATTGGGGCAAACACACTCCTTGCTCTTCCACTGGTTGAAAACCTGTCCAAAGATGTCCAAACCCGGCTGGTCCACGATCTCTGGGGACAGGAGAGACGTAGCGATCAGGGCAGGCAAGGGACCCTTACCTCTCATTCCCACCCATGGCCTTGTGGCCTCTTCAGAGCCCCTGCCTAAGCTCCCAGGAGCTCCAGGTTCTACCTCTGGTGTGGTTGCTGGAGGAGGACCCTCCAAGCACTCCCAGGGCAGGGCTAGGCTGCTCTCCTTCAACCCTGACGCTCACCAAAATCCTTCATGCTCTCAGGGTCCGTGTCGTCCAGGAAGAAGTAGCCACACTTGACAGCCCGGTGTACCTCAAAGCAGAATCCCAAACAAGAATCCTCAACCAGGTCCGCGTATATCTCCTGAGCGATGGCCTGGGCCCAGGGGAGAACATCCAGGGTCACGAGAGTCACAGTCCCATGGACTGAGAGCAACTCTCACCAACGAAATCTCCTGCCAATTCGCCCTGGCCAAAAATAAAGCTTCCTTTGCCATTTTTCCCCATCTTGACTTTGAGTTCTTTCTTCTTCCAGATCCTTGGGCCTTCTTAGCTGGCTCTTCCCTTTAAGGAACAAGGCTGACTACCCAAATTCCTCTCTGGTGTGGATTCCAGATATAGCAAAGGAGAGACATCAAGAGAAAGAACTGGAGGCACACGTGGGGGAGCCCTCACCTCTAGTTTGCTGTTATCCAGGCCAGACAAAGACATTTCCTCCATTTTCATTTGTGAACTCTTGTGGAGACGGTGCTCTGACTGCTCATAGCACAGCGGGCGGCAACACGGCTGCACACATTGGGGGGGGATGTTGGTGTGAGTCCAAGGCACCTCCAACGGCTGCCACCTCCCCTCCCCACCTTGCTGCCCAGAGCTTAATGGTGGCATCAGGATCTACCTCTCCCTAAGGCCTCAGTTAAGTCTGGATGGTCCTGCAGGGCCTGAAACCCAGGGCGGCCTAGTCCTTCCCAGGCCTGAACTCAGGCCCTGGACTCTTACTGCCAATCAGAGTCTGGGTCTACAGGAGGCAGCAGCTCACCCCAGGTTCCCAAAACTCAAACCCCTCTTCCATACCCATGGTGCAATGCAGCAGGGGGAGGAGAAGGAACTCTAAGGCCTCAAAGCAAACCCACAGGGTGTGGCAAAGAACTGCACAGACTCCTAAATACACTCCCCCCCCTCCCCAGGCTCTCCTCAGAGTCACCTCTGCTTTCAGCCAGGATGTCCACTTGGGGGGGTACTGCTACCAGAAGTAGCAATGGCCCTAGGACCCTACAACCTTCACCCCACTCTGTCTTCCCTTGAAATAAGCCTGCCACTACAGACGGAGAGCAGAGCCCACAGAAACCTAGAGCTAAAAGGGCATCCTAGCCACCATGAGCAAGAAAGAGGAGATAGAATCCGGTGGGATGGCATGCCAGGAGTGGGCACTCCCCTTACCTGTTCTTCTTTGAGATAACCACCCTCCCTCCCTCAGGACCAGCCCGGAAGTCTCTCCAAGAGCCCCAAAGTCCAGGAATCCCCACCAAAGGATTCAGAAACAGAGCACACAGTCCGGGGCCCCTCTGAACGGTGGGTACGAGTTTAAGGAGCTGCCGGCCTAGAGTGGGGTGGGGACTGACAAATGAGCCGGGGGCACTGGGGAGGGTAGGAGGCCGGGCCTCGGCTCTTCCCCCGTCCCTGCGGCACTGCTGCTGCATCATACCGACTGGGGGGAGGAGAGCCGAGCCGCCGGAGGCCGGCGCCGGTCCGGGACAGACCGACCCCTAGAGAGTGGGCAGAGTGGGACACGTCCCGGCCCCTCTTCTTCCCCGCCCGCCGACAGCCCCGGCCGGCCGGGGAGAGGAGTCCGGGAGGGTGCCTCTATTGTCCCGGGGGCTGGGGCCTGGCTCCCTAACAAAGGCCCCGCGCCCCCTCCCCGGCCGGCCCTGCCCCGCCCAGGGGGGACCCAGACAGGGGGAGAGCTGGGGGCCCCGGCCGGGCCGGGAAGCCGGGGGAAGCCGGGCGTTTCCGCGTCGGCCCGGGGGGAGGGGAAGGGGCGCTGACCCAGACCTGGGGGGAGGGGGCCCAAGCCCCGCCTCGGGCCCCGCCCCCCGCCCCCCGCAGGCCCCTCCCCCGTCCCCGTCTCCGTCCCGTACTCACCCCGCCCGGGGGGCCGCGCCGGGGCCCGGCGGCCTCTCAGGGCCGCGTCCTCCGGCGGCGGCGGCGGCGGCGGCTGCTCCGGAGCCCCATGTCCGTCGGTCCGTCCTCGCCTCTCCCCGGGGCCCAGGGCCCGGGGCCGGGGGGTCGGGCCGCCCCCCCGCCTCGCCGCCTCACCGGGCGGCCATGGCCCCTTCCCCTCCCTTCTCGTCCCGTCGCCGCCTCCTCCTCCTCACCTCACCCCGCCCGCGCGCAGTCCGCGCGCCGTCCGCGCGCCCCTCCCCCCGCCCCCCACTCCAGCCCGCCTCTCCCGGGCGGGGGGTGCGGCGCGAGCCCGGAGCGCGCGCGCGTGCCGCGACCGGAGGATGGATGGATGGAGCGAGCGAGAACGCGAGCGTGCGCGCGCGCGCCCCTCTCCCCCTCCCTTCGCGCGGGCGCGAGGCCAAGCGCGAGCGCGCTCCAACCTCCTCCTCTTCCTCCTCCCGCCCCTCCTCAACACCCCGCCCCCGCCCTCCCTTCCTCTTCCTTCTTTCGCTTTCGCGCGCCCAGCGACTGCTCGCGCCTGCTAGAAGGGCCCGAGCGCGTGCATCTGCCCGGCGGCCGCAGCTCGGCAGCATTTGCTCCAGGGGGCGGGGACCGGGCGGGGAGGAGGGGCGCCACGCCGCCGTCCAAAGTACCGGCGGACGGGGACGGGGGCGGGGATATGGGCGGGGCCTTCGGGAGCCACCTCGCCCAATCGCTGTCTCGCCTCGGCCGGGCCGGCCCAATAGGATTTCGGTGGGTGGAGCGGCGTTCAAGGTGAGGTGCGCGGTGCGCTGGGGGCGGAGACGTTGTGCCGTCCCGGCCGGCTCCGGGGCGGGGGCAGCGGGTGGCGTCGAAAGAGAGCGCCGGCTTCCAGCCGCGCCTGGGACGCCTTCCGGCCCAGGGTCCCCCGCCCTTCCCTCCGGGCTCCCGGCTCTTTTCCCCCACAGTGCCACCACCCCGGAGTTTACTTATGTGAAGAAGCCAGAGTTGAAGTGGGACGCAGTTGTCACCTCAGGGCAGAAAACCGAGGGGCCTCGTCCGAGCCTCGGTTCCCCGTGTTTCTGGGCTGGTCTCAGCCCACTCCGGGCCTCAGAACCTACAGACGCCCTAGATGAGGGTCCTCCGTTGAGGGCGGAGGCTGAGCTGTGCCATTCTGAGCGGAGCGCCCTCCCCGCCCTCATCTTAATTTAGATCCCACACCTGCTCGCCTTTCCTGTTTCTGGAACCCACGCTGGACCCCCCACCTCTCCTCTTCGCAGCCTGCCAGGCAGTGGCCAGACCCTTCCTCCGACCCAGTTCTTCTCCCCTGTGTGTACCCATATCCGCGCGCTCTCACAGTCCTCTTCTGGAGCAAAGGGCCTTTCCCAGCCGCAGTAAATGCCTAGACTGGCGCTGCCCTTTCGGTTACTCTGTGTCTGGAGTTCTGGAACAGGTGTATGACAGCCCTCTTCCCGCAGAAGATGAGTTTAAATGAAGAAAGCGTTAAATCATATACTTTGGGACCATCATGGACTCTTCGGCAAGCATTTATTGAGGCCCTAGTCCTAAGTGGTTAAGACCAGGAATCGTCTGAATTCAAATCTGTGGACTTGACAAATGAACTTGAGCAAATGAGCTCTCTGTTGCCTCGGTTTCCTCTCTTGTCACTGAGTATGATGACAGTACTTATTAGGTTGTGGGAATTAACAAGAGAATTGACATGAGAAACTTAGTTGAATGTAAGTGTTTGGTGAATCTTAGCTGTTTTTATGTGTTAATGCAAAGATAAGACACACTTCCTCAAGAAGCTCACCATTTGTGGGGTAGACAGACCTGTAGGAAAGTAATTGCTCAACAGTGTGATAAAAATAAGAGAGCTAGGGACTTCCCTGGCTCTTAACCAGGGGTTAAGACTGTGCTTCCACTGCAGGGGCCACAGGTTTAATCCCTCCCTGGTTGAGGAACTAAGATCAAATACACTGTGTGGCGTGGCCAAAAAAAAAAGCAAAAACCATAGGGAACAGAGGTGGCTAGGAGCAGGAATCAAATAATGTAAAAGAGTTTCTCAGGAAAGGTTTCTTGCACTGGCTGAAACATAGGAATTGTTGAGGAAGTCGCATGAAGTAAGCAGAACAGACCACACAGGACTAAGGGTGTGCTGAGAAGTTAGTGGGATTTAACCCTACAGGCTGTCAGGAGTCCTCAAGGGGAACTGTTTGACCAGACTTAAGCAGATGCTCTGGAGTGGGGAGTCTGGATAGCTTAAAAGTAGGAGGTTTTTGTCATAGCTTGAGATGTGTGGGGTGAAGGAGAGAGAGAGCCTGAAGACATCATTAACTAAGATGGGGGACTCTGGAAAGGTGATGTGAGGATACAGGAGAATGACGAGTTCTCCTGTTTGAGTTTGAGATTCATTGGGAGTTATACTGTGGGATTAGCTGGTGGAGACTCTCAGAAGGTGTTTGAATTTGAGTCTAGAGCCAAGAGGAGGCCAGTACTTCAAGTGTCTTAGTGTGAATCAGAAATCCTCCACTCCGATGATACTGATCTGTTTCTTTGTCTCAGAATATGTTCAATATAACCTGCCGTAAGGAATTTACATATGCCCAGGAAGCCTTCCTGTCTCCTCCATGTTTACCTAAATCCTTCCTCACTTCTCCACCCAGGCCACCCTCACAACAAACTCCTTTAAAACTGGATTGTACTCTTCATTTGGCACTTGGCCTGAGTGGCTCTGTGGTGGTGACCTCTTTGGGCACGTGCCCGGTCTCCACAGTTAGCACCAGTCAATAAACACTAAGGACTACATTGGTCCAGGCTCTGGGTGAAGCCTTGGGGTTACAGCAGCGAGCCAGAGAGGCACACAGACCTTGTCTTAGTGGAGCTTACTGCCCAGCAAAGCCTGATGTGGAAAAAAGGTTGAATGTGGAGCCATTCAGGCAGCCAAAGAAACAAACAGGTAGAAATCTTTTTGTCAGGACGTCAGGGCAGGCTCCCTAGAGGAAGTGATCTTTCAAGTGGAGCCTTGAATTGAAAGAGAGGTTAAGAGGAGCATTCTAGGGAACAGTTATGTATATAGGCAGAATGTGTAGAGGCCTGAGAAGAGAGTGTGGTGTGTTTGAGTCTGGGATGGTTTGTGAAGTTAGAGTTGGGTAAAGAGAGGCTATATATAATACATAATACATATATATATATGACATTATTGTGGGCCATTCTTATTCCTTTGGCTGTATTGCACAGCATTGCGGGATCTTTTTATTTTTTAAGTATTTTTATTTATTTGCCTACACTAGGTTTTAGTTGTGGCACGTGGGACCTTTTAGTTGCAGCATTTGAAATCTTTGTTGCAGCATGTGGGATCTAGTTCCCTAATCAGGGATTGAACCAGACCCCCTGTGTTGGAAGTCTTAACCACTGGACCTCTAGGAAAGTCCCCTAATGAATATTTCTTGATTGTCAAATGTCTGCTATGTATGCTCATTCAGTCGTGTCCGACTCTTTGTGACCCCACAGACTGTAGTTTGCCATGGTCCTCTGTCAAGGCAAGAATACTGGAGTGGGTTGCCATTTCCTCCTCCAGGGGATCATCCTGACCCAAGGATCAAACCTGTATCTGCTGCATCTCTTGTATTGGCAGGCGGAATTTTTTTTTTTTTTTTTTTTTACCATTGAGCCACCTGGGAATAGGTACTGGGGTTACTATAATGAATGAACACATAAGTTGTCTCCACCAGCTAATCCCACCATAACTCCAACATATCTCAAACTGAACGTGTTGGTCTGCAGAGACAGACAATGAACAGGTAAACGAATACAGAAACAAGGGGATGTAGGAGAAGGCCTCTCTAGAGAGGGTGGTCAGGCAAGACTTGTGAGGTGACGTTTGAGCCTAAATCTGAAGGATGAAAAAAACAAGCTATCTGTAGTGTTGGGGGAATGGCATTTTGGGCAGAGAGAACAAGTGCAAAGGTCTTGTGGTAGGTATGTTTGAGGAGCAAAAGACATATCACTTGGTTGGATCCTTGTGAGTGAACAGGGAGAGTGGAATGAGAGAAGGGAGAGGCAACAGAGGCCAGGCCTTGTAGGGTCATGGTAAGACAAGGCAAGTTCTAAGTGCAGAAGTTACCAGATTTGTTTTTAAATGATAGCTCTGGTTGCTGTGTGCAGAATGGACTGTAGGGGGCAAGAGTGCAAGCAGGAAGATGAGTTTTAGGTTTTTGCAGAGGATGAGCAATGGTGATGGCCTTGAATAGGATGAGGATGTAAGCAGGTTGACACATTTGAGAGATACAAGAAGTGGAACAAACGTGTCTCGGTAAGCAAATTTCACCTCCCTTCACTGAGAGATGAAATAGGGAGAAGAGTTAAGGCTGATACTAATGAGTAGATGTTTAGTGCTCATCTGGGGTCTTGAGGTACCTGCAAGATACCCCAGAGGATACACTGAAGCCTGTACTGGTCTGCAGCTTCGAAGAGACATCTCTATAGAGGCCACTTTTTGGAATGGTTACTATGGGTAATAACTGGAAGTTCATAGAGTGACTTGAATACCTATGATAGAATGAGGAGGAGGAGCCAATGCCAGCAGAGTAGACCAAGAATTCAAGAGTACATCCACTCGGTGTAATGATGAACATATTCCCCTCAGGGGAATAGTGAATGGAAGGTGAGGAAATAGAAGGCCGTGAGGGGCAAGGAGCTTTTCAGAAGTTTGGCAAAGAGTGAGAGAGGGGTGTGGGGTGAAGGGAGAGGTCTTCAATGGGCCTGGGTCTTTAGCCCTTGGTGGCTCTGGGAACCCAGCTGAGGCCTGTGGAGGGAAGGCTGTCTTCTTTAACCTCAGAGTGAGTCATCTTGGCCCAGCCCACTTCCCATCAGAGGTCTGGGTCATTTAGGAAAGTCTTTCCTCACCCTGGTGAGGCTGAGGGCTCAAGGTTACCCCAACTCCCAATGATTAGCCCTTGCATGACCAAGGTGAACCCTTGACCCTAATGGTTCATCACCTTCATTTTTAAAGGCAGTGCATGCTGGGAGAAAATTTGTTTTCCAAATTCTCAGTCCTTAGTGGTCTGACTACCTAAGTTAACAAACTGAATTGAGAAAGTACAAGAACAGTAGAACAAAACAATGTGAAAGTAGGCTGCTATGGAGCCTTCAGGAATGAGGAAGATGGTTCTAGAAAGAAGAGGCAAACAAGTTGCCTTCAAGGGTCTTACCACACTGAGCCTGTTGGGTCACCTCTGCCACCACTCCCACTTCACTGAGTCCAGTGATCAGACAGCAGTCAAATCTTTGTATTTTTACTTTATTGTACAAAAAAAGGGAAAACAAAACTTCCACAGTTGGCCTTAAGCTTAGGCAGACACCTCTAAGCCATTCCCTCCCACCTCCCATGATACAAATTCAAGTTGTGGTTGTTGTTGAAACCTACAAAAAACACTTCTTAAATATTAGAAAAAAACGGGGTGGGAGGGGAGAGCAGGGGTCCTCCCACCCCAGTCATCCCATCCCAGTGCCAAAATGCACTCAGAGTGACCTCTTACAGCACCCACGCCCCCACCCCCACAGCCATGTTTGTACTGTAAGAATTTTTCAATTTTTAAAACAGGAAAAAAAAAAAAAAATGCCCCATCCAAAGTTGTTTTTAAATGAAAAACACATTCCACTGAAACACAACAGCGCAGGGGCACTAGAACAGGGAAATGGGGCTCTCTGCAGGGGCTCTTGGGAAGAAATAGAACCTATGAACCCCTGTACCTAATTCCCGGAGGACAAAGAAAGGGGAGTGGGGAGTAGGGAGTGTCCCCCACTAGCTCCTCCCACCCCCAGCACCACATCCGAGGCAAAGCAGATTATCTATCTGCCTTCCTCTGAGCGGGACCCACCTTTCCCACCACACCTCCTAGACAAGAGTTCTTCCTCTTGCCTTTCATTCAGAGGGGGAGGGTGGAAAAGCACAAACCCCCAATTAAATAGGTCACTGACATGATTGTTTTAAAAAAATTTGATCAAAAGCAACAATAAAAATTAAACCCACAGAGACTAGGTGGCTTGGCTTTTTGAGAGTCTAGGAATCAGGGTTCCAAAATCTGGGGGATGGCTGGCAAGGGTTAGGACAGCTGTCAAAGCAGCTTTTGCAGACCTCTCCCTCAGCTGTGGGTTTGGGGAGATGGGGTGGGGAAGGGAGCTGACCTGAGAAATCAAAGGAAATGGGGGTGGGGTAGCTGGAGGATATGGGGGGCAGGCAGGAGGGGTGTATAAGAGCTTCCAATACATCTCTTGAAGCCCAGGTTCAGAGCCGACGGTGGCTGGGTGACCCCTCAGATGAGCTGGAGACACCTTTCCCGCCAAATCAAATGTTTAAGGTTCACCTGGTCTGTCCCCCTCCCCACTGTCCTGATGGATACTGGAGACTAGCAGTAGCGCCAATGGCCCTGGCTGAGGGAAACCAGCAGAGGAAGCACCAGAGTGGCTTCAGTACACCCGAACTGAATCAGAGATCAGGCAAAGCAGAAGATATAGAGAAAAGGGCCACCCCAACCTATTCCCACCAGGGTCAGTGTCTCCATAGCCCTCACAACCCTTTTACCTTCTCTTACACGCACAAATAGACGTGCCTTTGCACACATCCACAGGTGCACCCATGCTATGTACAGGCCACACGCATACACACACGCACACACGCGCACACACACACACTTTTCCATACACGTCAAGACCGTTTTAAAAAAGCCCCAAACCTACCCTCTAAACCCTCCCTCTCCCAGAAATGACAACAGAGACGGCAGCCGAGATCGGTAGGAAACGTCTCGTTGACAGCTCAGAGCTTAAAAAAAAAATATATACACATATATAAAAAACACTTCTGCCCCCTCCCCCCCGCCCCCGTGAGTGGGTCCAGGCAGCTCCTTCCCGCAGGGGGCAGGGAAGAAGAGGGCCATGGGGCAAGGCCTATTTCTTCATAGGCGCCCGCCCTCCTCTCCCATGTTCCCTGCCTCCAGTTCCAATGTAGGGGTCCAGGCTGCAAGCCCCTCTGGAAAGAAAGGGGTCTTCCTCAAGCTTCCACCCTCCCTTGGGTTGGGCTGCAGGTGTAGGGGGCCTCACTGAACTCTTTGGGAACCCCGACCCACTCCCGGGTCCATTGTCCATGCCGGAAACCGCAAGTGCAGAGGAGGGGGTGGGCTGGACCAGTCCAGTGGTGGCTCAGTCTGATGGGTACGCTCCCTGGAGGGCCCCCCAGGGCTGATGTCTCTGAGGCCGCAGAGTTCTGGCCTGGGCGCCTCCAGCGCCTACCCCCCACCGTGTTTTGTTTAAAAAAAAAAAGAAAGAAAGAAAGAAAGTGGGGGAGGCCAAGGGGCAGGGGGACAGAACATGGGGGAGAAACAAAGGTGATCAGCCGGGGAGGGGAGCCCCGGGTGGGGCTGAGCCTCAGTTGGAGTCAGAGTCCGAGGAGTCCCCCGAGGAGGAAGAGCTGGAGCTGCTGCCCTCGGACTCGTTGTCCTCATCCTCGTCATCGTCCTCGTCGTCATCCTCGTCCTCGTCGTCCTCCTCGTTCTGGGCGACAAGAAAGTGTGGTCACCAGGGGGCCATCCTGGCAGCAACCCCCCCACCTCCATGCCCCATCCACCCCACCTCATCCCCATCCTCGCTCTCATCCTCGCTGCTGGACTCGGAGGAGTCCCCGCCATCCTCAGAGGAGTCCCCGTTCTCATCGTCTTCCTCTTCATCATCTTCCTCGTCTTCATCCTCATCCTCTTCATCATCATCCTCAGACTCCTGGGAGGGATGGAAGCACATCAGTGGTCCCTGCCGTGCCACTCCAGGCATCTTGAATCTCCCCACCCCAGCGCCCCCTTCTGGGAGGGGCTCCTTACCGACTTAGATTGCAGGGCAGTCCGGCTGGACTTGGGGTTCGGGCCTCGCAGCTTGGTCATGTTCTTACGTTTCTGTAGGAGGGGATGGGGACATGGGCAAAGGGAGTAGCCAGGAGTTCTGTACTGCTCCCCCCAGAAAGTGAAAGTCATGTCCAACTCTTTGTGACCCCATGGACTCGGGCTCCTCTGTCCATGGGATTCTCCAGTCCAGAATAATGGAGTGGGTAGCCATTGCCTTCTCCAGGGGATCTTCCCAATCCAGGGATCAAACCCAGATCTCCCGAATTGCAGGTGGATTCTTTACCGTCTGAGCCACCAAGGAGCAACCCCCTAGCCCCCACCCCCACCACAAGTTCCCTCCTTATCCCAACAGCACCCTGCTCCCAGACTCACATTAGAGATGTACTCTTTATATGCTGCACGTTCCTGGGGAGACAGACTCTGGGGGAGACAGAGGAGGAGGTGAGGGCGGGAACATGACCCAAACTACTGCTGACTGAGCACACTGGTCAAGCGCCAGGCAGTGGGCTCAGCTCTGACCATCATGCCACCTGCGCCCATCCCAGTCTCCTTAGGTCTCTGCAGAGAACCCTAAGGACCTGAGAACATAGCTCAGTATTTCTGCTTAAGATGCTCCAAAGCCTTTTCTAAGCTACCCTGTCCTAAGACTGCTTTCATGTCTGTCCTGTGCTCTACCCAAATGGAGGCTCCAGAGTCAGGGCCTTTCTCAACTCAGAGAAGCGCCCCCAGAAGACTGCCATAGCGTGGCTCAATCACTTCTCCCCAGAAGCCAAGCCCAGAGCCACTGCCAAGGCAATCTGGGGCTCACCAAATGTCTGGAACCCTTAAACCCTGCTATTCCCCCTGGGTCCTTGGCCAACCCACCTGGGTGGCTGGGGAGGATATTGGTGACTCTCCCCACTTTACAGATCTGACTGCTCAAGCAAGGCACAGAAGCGGAGCTCAGAGGCTAGAGGCTGAGCCAGAGTCTTGGAGACATCCCCTGGTCCCAGCTGGAGGGAGGAAAAGGCAGTCTGATTTGGATCTTCCTACTCCCTGGCTGTGTGACCTGGGGTAAGTTACTTCACCTCTCTGAGCCTCAGTTTCCTTATCTCTGATAGTAATCATTACCCTGAAGGACTGCTGGGACGCTGAATGAAACCATGAATGCAGACCAGTCAGCATGATGCATCCTCAGGTCCCCTGCCCTCTCACCTTGACCCAGAGGTCCAGGTTCACTTTGTACTGTTTCTGCTGCTCCTCAGCCTGCTTCTTGTAGTGCTCCTTCTGGCTCTGGGAGATGCGGTGCCAGCGGCTGCCAATCTCCACCATGCGCTCCTTCAGCGGCAGGTGGTTCAGCTGCCCATTGGACAGCAGCTCCTGGGAGAACTTCTGATAACCATTCCTGAGAGGTGTGGGTGTCACAGGGAGGGTCAGGACACCAACCAAGCAGCCCCTCCACCCTGACCCTCCCCATCTCAGGAGGGACTCTAGCCCCCAGACTCACATGGGAGGTTTCTTGGGTTCTCCCTGGAATTTCATCTTCTTGGAGGAGTTTGCAGCAGCCGGGGGTGCCCGCCTCTCACTCAGCTCTCTCTATGAGGACACCCAGAAAGGTCACTTATCCTCTCTCCTGCCCCAGTACCTGCAGTCCCTAGCTGACTCCTTTTAAATGCCAGGAAGGAGGAGAAACTAAGGCACAGCTAGGGAGCAACTTCCTAACCACTCACGCCTTTGTCGGGTAGGTCCTGCCGTCTGAAAGTGGTTTCATAATTGCACTCACATGATTGGTATCCTCACCCTCATTTTAGTGATGCATGACTGAGGCTCAGAGAAGGAAGTTAAGAGACTTATTCAGGGTCACACAACCCAAGCCGGGACTTCTGGCTCCAAGTCCCACGCAGTAAGGAAAGCCGCCCACCCGAGAGGATGCTCCTGAGTTTTAAGTTGGGGGAGGTGGCCCCAGCTCCATCCTGCCCCACCAAGCTAACCAGAAGCCCCTTTCCCACCTCGTATCGCTTTTGGTCTTCGGCTGCCTTCTTAATCCACATCAGTTTCTCCTTCTTTTCCATGTTGTTCCAAGTCATCTCCATGGCTTTCAAGGCCTTCTCCCGGTCATTCTGGGGACAGAGAAGGGTGTCAGAAGTGAGAAGGGTCACCTGGGGCTGCCCACTGTGTGGGCAGTGGCAGAACAACCCCTTTCCGAAAAGATAAATGATAAAGCAACTACTTATCCAGAAAGAAAGAAAAGGAAAAAGACCCCTTTCCCACTGCCTGCTACCTTGAAGCGGGCCAGGTAGTCACCGATGACACTCTGTTGCCATATCTCCTCTGCTCTCTTGGGCGACTCCGGCAACTTGCCTGGCTTCCTCTCCGACTGGGCCTTCAGCGCCGCCTCCCGGGCCTTGTACTTGGCCTGCGGAGGGACAGCAGAGGCGTCAGCCTTCCGGCCACCCCCAGGGGGCGCGCACGGCCCGTCCTGCAATGGAAGGTTCTCCCCGCCACCACTAACGGCAAGGGTAGGGTGGGGTGGGGCAAGCGGAGGCGTGGGCTGGTGCAGATGTCTCCAGCCAGGGGCTCAAGCCGCCCCGCGGCCCTGCTCCCCAGGGAGCCCACAGCCCACAGCTGACAGCTTCCCGCCTTCCGGCTCGCTAGGTTCCCAGCCCCACAATCTGCGCTCAGGCCGCTGTGTGGCTCACACCTCACACACAGACCCGGGGCAGGGTGAGGAAGTGCAGCTAGCCCCCGGGGGAGAAGCGGCCCAGGCTCTGCCTGGCAGCCCCTTCTGGTCTGGCAAGCCTGACCTTTTTCTTCTCCGACAGGTCATTCCACATGCGGGCCAGCAGGCGGGTCAGCTCGCTCTCTGAGAGCTCGGGCCGCTCCTCCTGCAGCTGCCGCCGCTTCTCTTCCGAGAAGATGAACATGGCTGACACGGGCCTCTTGGGCTTCTCCGAGCCGCCCTTGTAGATGTGCAAAGAGGGTCGGCGTCCACGGGGTGCTCACGGGGAGCCTCGCCTCTTCCCTTCCACCCCACCTAGCTGCTTGGTCATGCCCCCTGCCCACCTTGCCCGCTTCCTGGGAGGGCTTCTTAGAGGCTGGGCTGGTGGCTTGCTTCTTGTTGATGTTCAACATCTTCTCTTCCCCCAGGACCCGCTGCTGCTCCTCTTCAGGCAGGCTCTGGACAGGGAAAAAGTGGGCAGCATGGGGCTGAATGTGTAGTCCCCAGGCCGTGTCTGTGTTGTCCTAAGGGCCTTGCTCACCAACCACTCCCTGGCCTCTCTCTGCCCACTGCCCTCCCCGAAGGAACACTCACCTCTAGAAAACGGAGCAGGTCCACTTCATAATCCTTCTTTTTCTGGGAAAGGAAGGAGAGTCAAGGTCAATCGGGGGCAGCCTCGGGGAGACCTCCTATACTCCAGGGACCAACAGTAGCCTCTCAGCAAACCGTCCAGAGCCTGGCCAGGGCCCAGTCTCCCTCCATAGCTGGTAGGCATGAGGCCCGAGACCCTGCCTTAATCAGCACAGACACTAAACCAAGCACAACACCGCGTGTAAAGCAAGGGCCCAAGATCAGACTTCAGGCTTCAAAACCCCAAGGTTCTCCGGGAGTCCCGCCACTCCAGGGCTGGCTCCCGCCGGCGTACCTGGTCGCACTTCTTGTGGTAGGCATCCTTCTCCTTCTGGGAGAGCAGCTTCCACTGCTGGCTACATAGCACCATGCGCTCTGTGCTGGGCACGTCCTTCATGTTGGCCATCAGCTCTGCACAGTACAGCGAGTAGCTGTTCCTGTCACAACCGGCAGCAAGGGAAGAGCATGCCTGTGAGTGACCAGGGAGGCCCAGGGCAGCGGCCTCCTTACTTCCAGAGCCTGGGCTGAGGTCCTTCATCAGCCCGGCTCCCTAGCTGCCTGCCGGCTCACCCCCCATCCCCCAACCCCAGGGCAGGGCAGCGCTCACGGAGGTGGCTTGGTGGGTCGCCCATCAAACTTGTCCTTGAGCTGGCGTTCGGCCTTGGTAAGAGTGGACTTGGTGATGCCCTCCTCACTGATGTTGAGCTCGGGGTGCTTCTGGATGTAGTCACGCATAATCTCCTGCAGAGTGAGGTTGGAGGGGATGGAGGGCAACGGGGTGTGGGGTTAGCCGGGGCCGGGGGGGTGGGGGAGAGCCGCTGGGGAAGGGAGGCAGGGAGCCAAGCTGGGGGGTGGCCGTGCATCTGCTGTGTCACACGAGACGTGGTGCCCTGCCCTGCCCTAGCCTGAGATCTCATGTTGGGGGGGGCGGGGGGGGCGGGGAAGGTAGGGGCAGAGGTGAGGGGCCCAGAAGGCCCCTCCCTCAGTGACGGGACGGGCAGTGACTGCCTCCCGCAGAGTGCGGAGGCCGCAGAGTCAGAGGGCAGAGGCTCGTGAAGAGCCGGATGGGGAGGAGCGCAGCGGAAGCCTAACCTCGTACTCCTTCCGCTGCTCCAGGGCCTTATGAATCCATTTCAGCCTCTTTTTGTCCGAGAGCTGAGACCACTGCTTCCCCAGGGAGTCCTTCACCTCCTTCGTAGTGGCCTGCAAACCAAAAGCCGTCAGACACACACAGGCAGCCAGGGGGAGGGGGGAGGGGAAGGGGAGGGGGACACAGAGGCCCCCGCCCCCTCAGGCCACAGGAGGTCACAAGAGTGTCCCCCACAGGCCAGGAGGGGAAGGCAGAGAGGCGGAGGGTCCCGCCTGGGTGCAAGGGGACAGGCTCACACACGCACACGCACGCACGCACACGCCAGCTGGCCCAGGCCCTGTCCATGCAGCCCACCCCTGGGGAGGGGCCTCCTCTCCTGCTCCCCTGCACCGTGCCCGGCCGACCTGGCGCGGCTCCCCCCTTGCCACCACCGTGCGCCCTCCCCACCACCCCTTGGCCGGACACTCACATCTGGCCGCACTTTGAGATACACCTTCTTCTCATGGGTGTACCACAGCTGCTGGGGGGTTTTGGGCTTCTCGGGGATGTCCGACTTCTTGGCATTCTGGATTAGGTCTGGGTGATCCTCCCTAGCCAGGGCGCGGGGAGTGACAGTCAGTGGTGGGAGAGGGGGTCCTGCCAGGGCAGACCCCGGCTAGCTGCCCCACTCGCTAAGGCTCCTCAGCCCATCAGCTGGGGCCTAGTGGACCAGTGGTTAGCTGCCAGTCTCTGCCCCTGAGCGTGAACCACTACGGTCAACAGGTGACCCATCCATCTTCCATGCCTCAGGGGTGGTGAGCACCAGGCTCTGATCCCCTCTCCTGCCACACCCAGCACCCTGTGGCCTCCTCTGGGCTCCACTGCCTTACCTGAATCGGGCGAGGTTTCGCTCGAACTCCTGTTTCTCCCTCTGGAAGTCCTGAATATATTTCATCTGGGGGGAGGAGGCGATGGGGTCATCCATGACCCAAGAGCTGAGCCACAAACCCTACCAAGTCCTCCTTTCTAGCTATTTTGCCTCCCTGTCAGTGATGTGTATGGAGAATGTCATGAGTGGCGGGGGTGGGGGGAGGGAAGATGATGGCCTACCTTCCAGTGGGTTGAGGGGGGACTCTGTAGCCCAGACACTAGGAGCTACAGGGGTCTCCCAGGACACATCCCATCCCCTCCCTTTCAGAAAGGGAGAGTCCCGAGACAGGGGTAGAGGGGGCTGGCCACCTGGCATTACCCAGTCATTCACTAAGCAGTGACAGCCCTGGGATTCCCCGAGATAGTCCCCCTCTGCCTTTCCCCAACACCAAGGAAACCCCCAGGGAGGGAGTCAGGGGAGGGCGTAGGCCTTGCCTGTCGCTCGCTCCTCCTCTGTCTGTGGCAGCTAATACTAGTGTGCCATCTCAGGTGGCCCACAGGGCCGGGGGCAGGCTGAGTCCCACTTCTAAGGCCCTGAGGAGAGACTTAACTGACTGCAGCCCAGAGTGAATTCTTGTCTCCTGAATCTGGATTCCTCCCCCCGACCGCCCCAACCCACTACCTTTGGGTCCCTGGTTGTCCTTGGCAATCCTGACACCATCCCCACCACAACCCTCAGTCATGACCACTTTCCCTGCCTCCAATCCCTTCTTCCAGGTTCTTGGCTCCCTGCGCCCTCCCTCACCCAGCCCAGTCCTACTCCTCTACGGCCTGGCTTCCCTTCCTTCTCTCACCCTGGTCCTCCGTTCCCACCATCCCATCTCCATACCTGCATCCCTCCTGCCTCCCTCCCTCTTGGACTTCTTTTCCAACCTGTCTCTTTCCCTTCCTCGTCTACCTCCCCTCCTGGCCCCACTTCAACGTCCCCCTTTCCTTTCTCCCTCGTCTTCCCAGATTCACAACCAGAATAGTGCTGGAGGCGGCCAGGGACACATGCTGCTTGAGCCCAACCTCTGCCTCTCATCAGGTGCAAGAAGCGAGGCAGTTCTGCTTCCCTCTGAGGTTTCCACAAAAAAACCGAGAGCAGAGCCCTGCCTCCTTTGCCCCAGTCTCAGCTCTCCTCTCACAGAAACAGCAGCTTTCAGAGCCAGAAGGCACCACCCAGATCAGGCTCACCCTCCACGCCTCAGATCAAGACCAGGCCCAGAGGATGGAAATGACTTACCAAAGGGCACACACACGGTGATGCAGTGGCAGTCAGGGGAACAGGCTCACTGTGTCCCCTAGGCTGGCACCCTGTCCAGTGTACCTCGGAGTTTCCTCTGTCCCGCCCTGGTCCTGAGACCCTCTGCCTCTCCCTCTCACCCCGTGGGAATGTCTGGGCATTGTGTATACAGTCAACTCTGCAATGGCCCCATTGGAGGGGTCAAGAATAGCTCCAGCGGTTCATCCTCCAGCTTGGTTCAGGCAGCAGCTGAAGACAGCTGGATCGACTCAGACAAGCGAGCTCCTTTTTTGGGTACAGTACCAGGCCATGTGAGCCTGAAGCCAAGGTGTGCAACTTGGGACAAGAGCTGCTCCCAGGGCTAGTGCCCTCCCGAGAGCCAGCTGCCTACAACTGTCTCTTCTCCAGCAAGTGTGCCTTCTTGTCTCTTCTGCTGCCCCTCGCTAGCATCTCTCCCTGGCTCCATCTCACCACGCAGTATCTCTTCTGCGCGTCTCTCTCTGCCCACCGCCTCTCACTCTTGTCCTACCTGCAGGCTCCTCCGATGCTATGCTGCCTGTTTCTCCCAAGGACCACACGACCTCACTGTATTGACCATGTCCACCCCTGCCTGGGAGGCTGGGGCAGCCTCTGCCCAAGGTTAATGGGCTTGACGATCTGGGACAGCACGGGGCCACAAAGGACAATGTGTGTAAGGGGAAGGAAGTCCATGTAACCTGGGGACGCGCCCGTTACCTGCCTAGAGAAGAGGGCTAGGCAGGGAGCCCGTGCACTAAACCATGGTCCTGGGACACGACGCCCTCCTGCACCCCAATTCCTCTGAACACAAAATCTGGACCACTCAGTCTCCCGGAGTTACCTCTATGAGCATCAAGTGAGACCATGTGGGGAAACAGAAGTGAACAGCTGTGCGGGCCTAACAGTGAGGACGTGTGTGTGAAAGAGGACGTGTGTTTCGGGTGTCTGCCTTGGTCACGGTTACATCTGTAGCAGTACCGACAGC
Organism: Bos indicus x Bos taurus; assembly: GCF_003369695.1. Taxonomy (NCBI): domain Eukaryota; kingdom Metazoa; phylum Chordata; class Mammalia; order Artiodactyla; family Bovidae; genus Bos; species Bos indicus x Bos taurus. The sequence goes on from NC_040094.1 coordinate 45,091,396, forward strand.
TGAGGGTATATGGGCCCGGGAGGCGATGATCAGGTGAGCTCCCCAAGGCCCTCCTCCACTCTGCTGACCCACCCATGCCCCTGACGCCAGGTCCCTCAGTCTAAACCCTTGCTGCCCCCCTCCCCCTCCGGCCAGATAACCTACACCATACCAGCTTCTCCCCACCTCTTCCCTCTGCACCTTAGCCCCCCGCCCCCCACCTTCTTCTTCTCCGGCAGTTCCTTGTATTTCTTGGACAGAATCTTGGTCAGGTCCAGGTTACTCATCTCCGGGTGGAGTTTAGCATACTTGGCCCGCTTCTCCATGAAGAAGCGAAAGTAAGGGGTCAGGGGCTTCTTTGGGAAGTCCGGGTGTTTCTGGAAGGAGCGACAAGGACATGGTCTAGGTGAGACACTGTTCTTTGAGCCTCGCTTCTCTGAACTCTCGTGTTCCTCCACCTGGAAACTCACCTTGAGTTTTTTGCCTTTGTAAGGATTTTTAACATGTTCCTGAGCATCGAGGATCAATTCTGTCAATGTACGGAACTTTCTCACCTGGAGGAAGAAAGGAGGTGAAGGTAAGGGGAAGCGCCGAAGAGGGGAATGCCACCCAGGAGCATACCCTCGTTTTCCAACAGGCCTTCTCTACTTTCCACTAGACTGAAGATATCAAAGGAGAAGGGCTGGGGTCGAGAGCGACACAGCTCAGGCTGCGCTGATACCCAGGCACTGGCCCATGTTTACTGCAGAGGTCCGGGCAGTCGGTACACATCGTAGGAGAGCAACAAGGCGACCACCTGACCTCGAAATGGTGGTCCATGTCAGCACCTCATTCAATCCCCAGAACAGCTCAGGTGACAGATGCTCTAAGACGGTAAGTATTCAAGGCCACATAGCTTAGAAAGTAGAACTGAGAAGTCTTGGCCAGTGCTGTCAACCGTGCCAACTCCCGAGATGCACAAGGGCGACCACACAAGGACCTCGCCTGGTCTCTTTCCTTCCTGTTTATAGACTTCTGTTTCATCGCCCCAACCAAGAAGGCTGAAGTAAGGGTAGGTGAAGATGTGTGTTCGAATGTGTTGGGGAGGGAGGGGGAATCCATTACCTCGTTAGAAATCTCCACCCATTTCAGCTTGCACATGTCTCCAGAAAAGTCTTTAAATGCTACTTTTTCCCAGTCCATATGTGACTCGGTGGTTTTGAACTTGGAGCTGTCATTGGATGGAATGTTGTTCTTCATGCATTCCAACAAAGTCAACATGTCTTCCTGGGACCAGCGGTCTGGGGAAGGGTAAGAAAGGCCATTATGCCTGGTTCATGCCAGCCCCCAACCATGCCACAGTCCTTAAGCACTCAACCCTTCCTTCCCAGAGCATCTCCGACCCTTCAGATGGTTATCTCCCCTCTGAAGACACAGACAACACATGGCCTAGCCCTAAGGAAAAGCTGTGGCCATACAGATTAGAGCAGGGACTCCAGTCCAGACAACATCACGCCCAGAAAAACAGACTTGGACCCAAGTTTGGCTTACTGCAAAGCTATTATCATTTCTAACGTGCCAGCCTGCCATGGGTTACAATTTATCATAGGGAAGGGGGGAGGGGAAGGAAGCCAGTAATCTGGGACCTTGTTAGAGAACAGCTAGCTCACTGCAGAAGAAAGGGAAACAAGGAGGCCACACACCTAAACGTGAAGCTAAATTCAGTCCCAGTTCTACTTGGCTACCCTAAATGTGCAGACTGAGGCAGGGGTGTGGGCTGTAAGGAGAACCCACGCCAATGTTTTGCTCCAGCATAGCTGGAGACTAACATTAGAGATGTGAGTGTTCCACCGCCCTACCCTCTCTCTCAGAAAGGACCAAAGGAGACTTTGGAGCAAGTAAAACAATGGTAGAGCCATACAAGGCAGCTATGAGGCAAAGCCGGCAGGTGGGCAAAGGGTGAGCTCTGCTCCAGAGAGGGCCCCCCTCCTAGAATTCTGAGTTGTCTTCTCAGCCCAATTCCCTATGGAAGCAAAAAAAAAAAAAAAAAGGAGTCTGGACTAGCTATTTCCAGTCACTGAAAGGCAGCTCCATTGAGGGCTCTCTGGAGGGGACTACTGGGGAAGGTGAGCTAGGATGATAGCTATCCATGGCTAGGAGTCAAAAGGGCTCTTGACTTGCATTCACATCTGGTCACCTGGGTCCGGGTTTTTGCAGGAGGGTCACATGAACCCATAATCCTCTCTCCTCTCAGTGCCCCACAGGCATTGCCAGATGCTCAGATTCATCCTACCCACCCTGCCACCCTACAACTGGATCCCCACTGGATGGGGTAGAGTATAATTAAGTGTGTTTGAGGTCTCCAGCCATCAAAACACCCTTCTCTCCAACCTGCCTCACCAAAAACTATGCTCTCTTAATAGCAATTAAAAAAAACAACCCTGAAAAGCTTTCCCAATCCCTCTCATCTCCCCCTTGCTCCCATATCTCTCATCTCCCCTCCCATTCCAGGGCACTGCTGAGGACACACTCGGGGTGACTGGGAACCCCTGAAGGAAGACCTAAAAAGGCCTCCTCCTCCCTCTCTAACCTGGGGGGGAAATGGAGTGTGAAAAATACAGTCTGTAGGTTCAAAGCCAAATAGTTTGTGTTTAGCCAAACACCCAGTGTGAGGGGTGTTTGACACTCAAGAGCCTTCCTCCCATTTCAGTTCAGAGAATCCCGATGAGAGAAAACCTTTAGAAGGGGAGTGGGCCTCGCATACCTACGTGAGAATGGAGGGTTTAAGTTAAAGAGGGCTGAGGGTGGGGCTCCTACCTTGGCCTTTAGGGGCGGCCATTTCCAGGTCTGTGGGGCAGTCGGCTTCTCCGTTCATTCTCCAGCCGTCCAGCCACCTCCTCGGTCGTGCTAGCCAGGCAAGCCGGGGTCAAAGCCACCTCACCCTTTAGAAGAGACACCAGTCCCCTCTCAGGCGGGCTGAGAGGTGGGGGTCTGTCTATCACTCCCTCCCCAAAAGGGGAGGGGGACATAACCCCACACTCTCAGAGAGACCCAGCCAAAACTCCAGAAGACTTGATGAGTTGGTGGGGGTGAGAGTGCACTCCTCTACCTCCTAACCCCACCCCCAGCCCCTACAGCCTCTACAGCCCCGCTCCTGGGCGTGCGCCCTCCGCTGCCCACGCGAGACACTGCTCCGCGTTCCAGCGCGCAGCGAGCGCCGGCCCTCCGCCCTCCGCCCTCCTTCCCCCACCCCGGCCAAAAAAAAAAAAAAAAACTCCTCCCCTTCTGCGCGCCCCGCCCCGGGGAGGCCCCAGGCTGGAGGGCGGGGGAGGAGGAAGGGCGGGTAAAGGGCGCGCGCGGTCGCGGAAGCGGGCACGCGCCTCAGTCTCCTCCTCCCGCTCCCCCCGGCCGGTTCCCCCCGCCTCCGCAACCCGGCGGGGACCCGGACGCAACGCAGCCGCCGCCAGCCCCGGAGCGCAGCGGCCGCACCGCCCCCGGGGACCGGATCCGGATTCCCGACGCCCTCCCCCTCAGGCTCCCGACGCCGTCCCCGCCCGCCTGGGCGGGCAAGCAGCCGGAGAGAAGCGGCCTGGCCTGCCCCCCGCCCCCGAGCCACCCACCCCGGCCAGAGGCGCCGCCACCGCCCAGCCACCTCGACGCGCACGGAGGAGCCCGGCGCAGAGGCGCGACCACGGCGGGAACCGCCGCCTCCTCCCCCGAGCCTGCGGCCCAGCCCCGCCGGCGCCCCCGCCCGGGCCTCCGGGGAGCCGAGCCAAGGAGAGGGCGGGAGGACGGCGGCCGGGAGGCGGGAGAGCAGCGCTCACCGGCCCCGCCGCCCCCTCCGGCGGCCGGCGAGAACTGCGCCTGCCGGCTCGGAGAAGCGCGGGCTCCTCCGCCCGCGGCCGGGGCTCGGCTTGGGCCTCGCTTCCTGCCCTCCCCTCCCCCGGCTCTCGGCGTCCTCTCCATTTGCCCTGGTCCTCTCTCGCCCAGTTCTCTGCCTGGAAGTCGCCCCGGGTCTCCTCCGGGCGCCCACCGTACCCACGGCTCGCTCCCCGCCGCCTGGCCCCGGCCCCGACCCGGCGCGCGTCCTCAGCCGCCTCGGTTACCCGGCGCAGCGCGGCCTCCGGGCTTCCCGCTCCGGCGGCTCCCTCCCCGGCTCTGAGCGGCGGCGCCCTCCCCCGCTCGGCCGGGCACAGCCGCAGCTCCCTCCCGCGGCGGCAGCGGCTCCTCCTCCGGGCGCGGCGGCGGCGGCGCTGGGGCGGCGGCTGCTGCTGTGGCGGCGGCGGCTGCGGCTGTGGCTGCTGCCTGCTGCTCCTCGCGGCGAAAAGCACAAAGCACAGCGCCCTCCGCCTGCAGGCAGCCCGCCCGCCGCCCGCCCGCCGGCCCCGGCCTCAGCTCGCACACCCCCCGCCGCCGCCGCAGCCTCCGCCGCCGGAGCGGGGAGGAGGAGGGAGAAGGGAGGAGGAGGAGCGGGAGGGGGGGCGGGAGAAGCGGGGCAGCGAGCGCGTCCTTCCCCGTAGAGCGCACACCGACCCCCGGGGAGCGAGCGCCAGCCCGCCCGCCTCGCCGGCTCCGCTCCCTCCCACAGCCTGCCCGGGCGGGCTCCGCGGGGGGCAGCTGGGAGGAGGGGCGGGAGCTGGGGGGACCCGGGCGGCCGAGGCGGAGGGAAGGAAGGAGGGGAGGGGGGTAGTGCTGGTGGTGGTGGTGGCGGCGGCGGCGGCTGCTGCTGCCGCCGGGGGCGGGGGGGGGGTCGGGGCAGGGAGACACGCAGCCGCCCGGATGGCGGCGGGGCTCGGAGCCGAGGCGGGCGGGCGCCGAGAGCGACCTCGCCAGACCCGCGGGGGAACTAGCAGGCTCGGCCGGCGCGGGAGGGAGGGCGCGAGTCGCGACCGCAGAGAGGGTGCCCGGAGGGCCCCCCGGCAGCTGGAGAGGCTCCGGGGGTGTCTGCAGCCCGGCTCCAGAGCTCTCTCCCCCAGCTCAGATTCGGGCTTCCACTCCAGCCCTCACCCGCTCACTCGCCCGCCTCCTGGAGCGGGCGTTTCGCGCCCACCCTTATCCCCGGAGCGTAGCCACAGGCTTGGGGCGCACGCAAGCCAATCGCCGTGCCAGGCTTCGGAGCCTGCCTCGCTGCTAAGCAGCACACACACGAAACTTAAAAAAAAAAAAAAAAAATCCTAAAAATGTCCTCTTTGCAAATTAAAACAGAAAAAAAAAAAATCTTTGCTCTTTAAATCCCGCAAACGGCGAGAAAGCGACGGGTCGGCGGAGGAGTCTCTGTGGGAGCTGGTTCAATCCAGCCCGGCATGGCTCCCCAGGCCTGCCCGGGCGCATGGAGATCGGCGCCGCCGCCACTCGCAGCAACCCCTCTCCCCCGAAATCCGCGGCGCCGGGGCTCACTTACCGAGCGTGTGAATGGGAGCACGGGCCAAGGGCACCTTAGGGGTGCGGCGGGCCGAAGAGCTGAGCCGCAGCTCCGCCGCAGCCGACGCCGGGGCAGCAAGCCGCCAGACAAAGCCCGAGATGGCGAAGCGGAGCGACGGCTAATGGCGAGCCCCACGCGCCGCGCTCCGCCCGCCCCGCTCCGCCCGCCCGCCCGCCCGCCTCGGCGCAGCGCAGCGCCGCTCCGAGCGCTCGCCCGTCAGAGCCGCCTCGGCGCCGCCGCCTCCCGGGCCACCCCGGCCTCGCCTGGCCCCTCCGCCTCCTCCGGGCGACTCAGCCTCACCCCTTCCCTCCCACCGCGCTTGGGGGCTGCACGAAAATAAAAAAAAAGAAAAGGAAAAATGCTTTTCTTTTTTTTTTTTTCCCTCCCTTTGGCAGGGCGGGCGTGTTGAGACTTTCGAGTCTTTTTGCCCCCAGCTCGCACTCACCTGCGGAGCCGCCGGGAGGGCTGGGGGTGGGGGCGCGCGGGGCTGGAGCCGGCGAGCGCGGGTTGAAAGCTAGCCAAGCTCTGCAGCGCCCGACCCGGGCGTATACGCCGCCGCCAGTCCCCGCAGAGAAATCGTCCTCCTACCCCCGCCTCCATCGCTCTGCGTTTCTCTTCCAATCAGCCGATCGCTTGGCGGCTCCTCCATTCTCCGGCCAAGCCTGCTGCCTAGAGCGAGCTCCACTCCTCCATCTGCTCGCCCGGCTCCTCGCTCCCCTGCCGGGGCCGGCGAGGCGACGTGGGGCCGGAGGGGGATTTGCGAGGGAACCTGCCGGCTTCCCGCTCCCATTGCTCCCTCCCCGCTGCCTCCTGCTTCTCTCCTACGTCTTTCCAACTCTCCCCCTGTCGCCACTGGTGTGTGTCTGAGTGTATGCGCGGGTTTCTTTCTTTCTTTTTTTTTTTTTTTTTTTTTATTGCTCTTTGCTTTTGCAACCCTGGAGCCAAAGCAGGGTGGAGGGGAGAGAAAAGGGGGGAAGGGTGTTACCAAAAAAAAAAAAAGCAAGCAAGAAAAGCTCTTAGGTTTGCAACACATTGGAAAACCGGGGGAGTGCCCCGCCTTGTCCGTTCTCGGTGCCCCGCGAGGGCCTTCCGGGTTTAGAGCGAACCTCTCGCTATTCTCAATGCCCCTCACCTCCTCCGAGTTTAGGATCCGAGGAGTCCGAGCAAAGAGTTCTCCCCCTGGGCCATAGCAAGGGGGTGTCAGGGTGAGAGTTGGGGGCATTTTTCAAGAAGCAGCAACCATCCGTCCCACCCCCGCTTCGGTAGCTGGGCCGCGGGAGTCGGTTGAGAGCAAAAATCCCGGTGGGTTTAGGCGAAGGGGATTCCGGGGCGAAGCGGAGCCGTGAGACCGCGCTTCGCGCATCTCCCCTTCGGTCTCTGCCTCCAGTCCCCAGCCTGCTCCCCCTTTAATTTCACCCCCCCCCCCCTCCTTTAATCTAATTTCTTCCAACTCCACCTTTGTTGTTAACCGGCGTCACGCCCGGACCAGCCAATCCCCGGCACGCTATCAGCTTGTCAAAAAGGCTTGGCCAGCCCTGGGAAAGCAGGCCGCGGGCGCTGCCCCCCCGCCCCTCCTCCCCCGGGCGGCGGCGGGGAGCCGCGAGGGGAGCCTGGCACCCCGGCCTCGCCGCGAGAGCCGCAGCGGGGCAGCCTTCCCGTAGGCCTCCGCTCTCCACCATCCTGCGGGCCGGAGATCGAAAGGCCTAGGCGCGACCACCATCTACCCTCCCACTGCCGTCGGCTGCGGTTGTCTGTCTCTTCCTCTCCTCCACCGAGAAAGGTTTATCTGGACGCAGGAAGCCAGAAGACGGTCTGAAGAACGCCTGCTTCCATCAGGCGAGCCTACGGTTTGGGCCATCGCTCCGGGACGGCGCCATCGCCCCCGGCTCCAGGGATGCCAGCCTACCACAGCGGCACTGCCAGCTGGGCCGCCGGCCCCTTTGGACTCTTCCCCTGTCACACAGCCTTCTCCATCCTCACACCACGGCCTCGCTGCTGCTGTAATTTCTCTTGTCTCCTGGGAGAACTGAGAGTCCTTTCCCAGGACTTCCACAGCCCACATCTGCCACGTTTCACAAACCGGGAGGAAAATCTTGTCGAGATCTGCTGTGTCCGGATTTTTTAGTGGGTAGGAGGGGCCGATTTACCTTGATGGTAATGAAGCTTAAGCTTCAGGGCCCCTCGTCGCAGGCTCTCTCTTTACTTTTGATTCATCATTTGGTATTATTTTTGACTCCCCTCTCCCCCTCCCCACAAACTCAGTTCTGCCCTTGGAACCTACAGAGGGCATTTTATGAAGGACCAAGCCATGTCACACTGTACTTAGAACCTGCTGCTGCTGCTAAGTCGTTTCAGTCGTGTCCGACTCTGCGTGACCCCATAGACGCCAGCCCACCAGGCTCCTCCGACCCTGGGATTCTCCAGGCAAGAATACTGGAGTGGGTTGTCGTTTCCTTCTCCAACTTAGAACCTGCAGGGAATGACTTTCTTGTTTTGACTTTGAAACAGCAAAGGGTTTGGAGTCAGAAGCCCCAGGTTTCCAGCCTCTGGGCTTTCCCACCTTAACAGTGTGAGTTTGATTAAATCTCTTAACTTCATCTGATCCCAGTTTTCTTGTCTATAAAATTAGAATAGCAGCTGTGTGGTTACTTCAGTCTCGAAGGTCGCAGGACAGTTGCATCGGCGAGTATCCTGCAGCATTTCCCCACTATTGCAGCAGTAGTAACGATGAGTTTGCCCCTCAACCCCAAACCTTTCCTCAACAGATCAACAGGAAAGCCAGTAATGGTGAAGCTTAAATGGGGAATGGAGTACAAAGGCTACCTTGTGTCTGTAGATGGCTATATGAACATGCAGCTTGCAAACACAGAAGAATACATAGATGGAGCATTGTCTGGACATTTGGGTGAAGTTTTAATGAAGTGTAATAATGTCCTTTATATTAGGGGTGTTGAAGAAGAGATGGGGAAATGAGAGAATAGCATCTTTGGGGGAATTTATATATATATATTTGTAGACAATAAAAATTTGGTTTTCAAAAAAAAAAATTAGAGTAGCAGTCCTATGTTCTCTGCTTTTCTCACCAGGGGTTGAAGGGTTGAGTAAGATGTATGTAAAACTGTAAAATACTCCACAATGTCACTTGCAACATTTACAATGGGAGAAACTTAGACCCCAAGAAAGTTCCAAGTCTTCCACACACAGATCTAGTGTCCAGGTGTCCTGGCTCCTGGCCCTGAACTTCTTGGCTGGGCCAAGGAGCCTTTCGGTAAAGTGCTTTGGAATAAAACAGGGTGAACATGAATCATGAGAATGATTATTATTGATTTTTTGTTCCTTGGGCAGCAAAAATCATGGCTGGCACTCTTCCCACTTGGAAACTGACTGGCTTGTTTTACATCTACTGTCTCTCTGGTGAGGTCAGGAGTCTAGACTTGGGCTATGGGCCCAAGAGATATGGACTATGGGCCCAGAGCATAAGGGAACCTACCTATGCCCCCTCTCCCAATTCATTCCCCCCTTGCTCCCAGTTTTCTGCCCTGTGCCTCCAAGCAGAGCCTCAGCATTCCACAACCCCAGCCAGGCTGGTGACAAGGCATAATCCTAGCTACACATTCTCCACTTGGCCCCAGGCTTTCCCTGGGTTGCCAGTATCCCAGCACTAGTTCATATAAAATCCCTGCTGTGCCTGGAATGCATTAACCAAAGTGTGACACTTCAATTCCTAGTGTACATGGAGTAATTTTAGATGGTATACAGATGAACATATTGTTTTCAAAGTTATGTATCATAATGTGAATTTGGAAATGTTCTGTTTTCTTTTTTTTTTTTTTTTAAGATAGTGACATAAAGCTGCTGCTTCTTATTTGAGTGTGAGGAAGCTACTGTCCCTCTTTTATTTTTTTCTTTTTTAATTGAGGTATAACTTTCGGATAGTAAACTGCACACATCTTAAAGAATACAACGATGCGTTTTTACACAGTATACATGTAACATGTGTATATACACACACACACATATATATACATACATGCACACATATATATAATGTAACTACCACCTAGATCAAGATATTGAATATTTCTAGCATTGAGCAAGCTCACTCAAAGCCAGTATTCCCCTCCAAATGTCACTAGTATTCTGAGCTATTACCATATGTTTAGTCTGTTTTTGGAGTTCATATACATGGAATCATTCGGTATATATATATTTACATCTGGCCTCTTTCACTCACCATTGTGTCTGAGATTAATTTATGATCTTTCACGTAGTAGTGGTTCATGCCTTTTCATTGCCATACAGTAGTATTCCATTGTAGACATCAGTCAGTTCAGTCGCGCAGTCATGTCCCACTCTTTGCAACCCCATGGACTGCAGTGCGCCAGGCTTCCCTGTCCATCACCAACTCCCAGAGCTTACTCAAACTCATGTCCATCAAGTTGGTGATGCCATCCAACTATCTCATCCTTTGTCGTCCCCTTCTCCTCCCGACTTCAATCTTTCCCAGCATCAGGGTCTTTACCAATGAGTCAGTTCTTTGCATTAGGTGGCCAAAGGATTGGAGTTTCAGCTTCAGCATCAGTCCTTCCAGTGAATATTCAGGACTGATTTCCTTTAGGTTGGGTCTCCTCGCAGTCCAGTGGATTCTCAAGAGTCTGCTCCAACACCACAGTTTAAAAGCATCAATTCTTCAGCACTCAGCATTCTTTACAATCCAGCTCTCACATCTGTACATGACTACTGGAAAAACCATAGATTTGACTAGATGGACCTTTGTTGGCAAAGTAATGTCTCTGCTTTTTAACATGTTGTCTAGGTTGGTCATTTCTTCCAAGGAGCAAGCATCTTTTAATTTCATGGCTGCACTCACCATCTGCAGTGATTTTGGAGCCCAAAAAAATAAAGTCTGTCATTGTTTCCATTGTCTCCCCATTTATTTGCAATAAAGTGATGGGACCGGATGCCATGATCTTAGTTTTCTGAATGTTGAGCTTTAAGCCAACTTTTTCACTCTCCTCTTTCACTTTCATCAAGAGGCTTTTTAGTTCTTCACTTTCTGCCATAAGGGTGGTGTCATCTGCATATCTGAGGTTATTGATATTTCTCCCGGCAGTCTTGATTCCAGCTTGTGCTTCATCCAATCCGGCATTTCGCATGATGTACTCTGCATATAAGTTAAATAAGCAAGGTGACAATATACAGCCTTGACGTACTCCTTTCCTGATTTGCAACTGGACATGTTGTTCCATGTCCAGTTCTAACTGTTGCTTCCTGACCTGCATACAGATTTCTCAGGAGGCAGATCAGGCGGTCTGGTATTCCCATCTCTTTCAGAATTTTCCACGGTTTGTTGTGATCCACATAGTCAAAGGCTTTGGCGTAGTCAACAAAGCAGAAGTAGAGGTTTTTTTTGGAACTCTCTTGCTTTTTCGATGATCCGATGGATGTTGGCAATTTGATCTCTGGTTCCTCTGCCTTTTCTAAATCCAGCTTGAACATCTGGAAGTTCACGATTCACATACTGTTGAATGATGGCTTGGAGAATTTTGTTTCAGCAGGGTTTCCGGCTGTGGGGGGCACCATTCTGGGTGAGGCATCCACCATGGTGAGGCCCCTGAGCTGCTGCCCCCGTGACCCCCTCCCCCTGCTGCTGTCTCCTGCCCCTCAGTGCTACTGCTGTTCCTCTGCCTGTTGTTGTTCCTCCGTCTCCAGATCCGATCATAGTGAGGGAAAGATGAGCGAGGAGAAGGCGACTTCTGATAATGAGGTGCATCTGTGGCATAAGATGGAGGAGTAGGAGGACGTGTGCTTGTCTTCTCTTGCGAGAATTCCAAAACTACAACTCGCTGCTGAACAACCGTCGACTGGAGAATGTCGGATCCCACCAAAAAAAGATACCCCACATCCAAGGGCAAAGGAGAAGCCCCAGCAAGATGGCAGGAGGGGTGAAATCACATTTGGAATCAAACCCCTTACTGGCCAGAGATGCTCGGAGGGCTCAAACAAACCTTCTGAGCACCAGGGCCCGGAGACCCCACAGAGACTGAGCCAGAACTGTGTTTGAGTGTCTCCTGTGAAGGTATTGGTCAGCAGTGGCCTGCCGCAAGGGCAGGGGCTCTGGGTGCAGCAGACCTGGGTATGGCATAAGCCCTCTTGAGGGAGGTCACCATTAACCCCACCATAGAGCTGCCAGAGCTTAAGACAGGACTGAGGAAACAAGACCCTTGGTAGGGCACAAACAGAACCTTGTGCGCTCCAGAACTCAGGAGAAAGGAGCAGTGACCCTGCAAGAGGCTGACCCAGATTTGCCCGTGAGTGTCCAGGAGTCTCCAGCAGAGGAGTGCAGTGGTGGCCTGCTATAAGGTTGGAGGCACTGAATGCGGCAGTGCGTCGTGCGTGGGACCTTTTGAAGGAGGTTGCCATTATCTTCATTACCTCCGCCGTAGTTTAGCCTCAGGTCAAACAACAGGGAGGGAACACATGCCCCTCCGTCAACAGAAAATTGGATTGTATGCAAATGTGCGTGCTGTGTCACTTCTGTGGTGTCTGATTCTTTGTGACCCCGTGGGCTGTGGTCCACCAAGCTCCTTTGTCCATGGGATACTCCAGGCAAGAATACTGGAGTGGGTTGCTATGCCTTCCTCCAGGGGATCTTCCCCACCGACCCTTGTCTCTTATGTCACCTGCATTTGCAGATGGATTCTTTACCCCTAGCGCCACCTGGGAAGCCCATTCCATCATATAAGAAAGTGAAAGTGAAAGTGAAGTTGCTCAGTCGTGTCCGACTCTTTTCGACCCCATTGACAGTAGCCTATCAGGCTCCTCCGTCCATGGGATTTTCCAGGCAAGAGTACTAGAGTGGATTGCCATTTCCTTCTCCAGGGGATCTTCCCGACCCAGGGATCGAACCCGGGTCTCCCACATTGCAGGCAGACTCTTCCATTGTATAAGTATACCACAACTTATACTTTCTAATTTTCATGGGCATACAGGTTATTTCCAGTCTTTGACTACCATGAGTAAAAGTTTCAAACATTCTTGTGCATATCTTTTGGTAGATATATGAATTCATTTTTCCTGTAGATTTCTAGGAGTAGATTTCCTTTATCATAGGGTATAAATATACTGGACATTATTAGATATTGCCAAATAATGTTGTCAGTATTTTTGGATTTTGATCGTTTTAATAAGTGTGTTCTTTGTTTTAGTCTCATTGTTTTAATTTGAAACTCCTTAATGACATGATATTGGGTATCTTCTAATATGCCTAGTTGCCCTCTGAATATCTTTTTTTTGGTGAGATATCTGTTCAGATCTTTTGCCCATTTTTAAAATCAGGTTGTTTTCCTTTCATTTTCTTTTTTGACCGTACCACACAGCATGCGGGACCTTAGTTCCCTGTCCAGGGATTGAACTGCCAGGGAAGTCCCTGTTTGTTTTCTCATTGTTGGGTTTTAAGAGTTCTTTATATATTTTGGCTAACAGTTCTTTATCAGATGTGTCTTTTGCAAGTATTTACTCCCAGTTTGTGGTTTGTCTTCTCATTCTGACCTTGTATTTCCCAGAAGTTTTTTATTCTAATAAATTCCAGTTTATTAATGATGTCTTTTCATGCCCGTGGTGTCGTATAATACCTAAAAAGCCACCAGTATACTCAGGGTCACCTAGGTTTTTTCCTGTGTTATCTTCTACACATAGAAGATGTATAGTTTATGGTTTTGTGATTTAGATTTAGGTCTGTGATCCATTTGGGGTTAGTTTTTTTGTAAAGGATATAAGATCCATGTCTAGATTGATTTTTGAAGTTTTTGCATGTTGATGTCCAGTTGTTTCAGCGCCATTTTTTTGCAGGAGAGGCTTTGCCATGTGGCTTGTGGGATCTTAGTCCCCGGATTAGGGATTGAACCCCTGCCCACAGCAATGAAAGCACCCAGCCTAACCACCACTGGACCACCAGGGAATTCCACACACTATTTGTTGAAAAGACAATCTTTGCCATTTTGTATTGCCTTGCTCCTTTGTCTAAAATCAGTTGATTATATATATGTGGATCTATTTCTGGTCTCTATTATATTCCATTGATCTATTTGTCTATTCTTTCAATCATACCACAGTGTCTTGATTACTGTAACTTTATACACATCTTGAACTGGAGTACTATCTGTCCTTGAACTTTATTCTTCTCCTTCAATATTGTATTGGTTATTCTGGGTCTTTTGTCTCTCCATATAAACTTTAGAATAGTTTGTTGACACAGGTGGTGCAGTGGTAAAGATCTGCCTGCCAACGCAGGAGACGAAAGAGACATGGGTTCAATCCCTGGGTCGGGAAGATCTCCTGGAGGAGGAAATGGCAACCCAATCCACTATTCTTGCCTGGAAAATTCCATAGACAGAGGAGCCTGGCAGGCTATAGTCCATGTGGTCCCAAAGAGTCTAACACAACTGAGCATAGCACAGCACACACACACACACACATACACACACACACACACACACACACACGCATATCCACAAAATAACTTGATGGGATTTTGGTTCGGATTGCTTTGAATCTATAGATCAAAATAGCAAGAACTGATATCTTGACAATAATAAGTTTTCCTATTCACGAACATGGATATTTCTCCATTTATTTCGTTCTTCTTTGGTATCTTTCATCAGAGTTTTGCAATTTTCCTCGTATAGTTCTTATACATATTTTGTTAGATTTATACTGAATACTTAATGTATTCAGTGTAGGAAAACAATTGACTTCTGTATATTAACCTTGTATCCTACAACCTTTCTATAATCATTTATTAATTGCAGGAGTGCTTTTGTTGGTTCTTTCAGATTGTTTACATAGATGATTGTGTCATCTGCAAACAGAGATAGTTTTATTTCCTTCCTCCTAATCACTGTTTCTTACTTCCTAATCTTTCTTTTCCTTTTCTTTTTCTCTTCTCCTTATTTAGGATATCTAGTATGATGTTGAAAGGCAGTAGTGAGAAAGGATGTACCTACCATGGAAAAGAAATGCAAAAAAGCAAAGTGGCTGTCTGGGGAGGCCTTACAAATAGCTGTGAAAAGAAGAGAAGCGAAAAGCAAAGGAGAAAAGGAAAGATATAAACATCTGAATGCAGAGTTCCAAAGAATAGCAAGAAGAGATAAGAAAGCCTTATTCAGCGATCAATGCAACGAAATAGAGAAAAACAACAGAATGGGAAAGACTAGGGATCTCTTCAAGAAAATCAGAGATACCAAAGGAACATTTCATGCAAAGATGGGCTCAATAAAGGACAGAAATGGTATGGACCTAACAGAAGCAGAAGATATTAAGAAGAGATGGCAAGAATACACAGAACTGTACAAAAAAGATCTTCACGACCAAGATAATCATGATGGTGTGATCACTGACCTAGAGCCAGACATCCTGGAATGTGAAGTCAAGTGGGCCTTAGAAAACATCACTACGAACAAAGCTAGTGGAGATGATGGAATTCCAGTTGAGCTATTCCAAATCCTGAAAGATGATGCTGTGAAAGTGCTGCACTCAATATGTCAGCAAATTTGGAAAACTCAGCAGTGGCCACAGGACTGGAAAAGGTCAGTTTTCATTCCAATCCCAAAGAAAGGCAATGCCAAAGAATGCTCAAACTACCGCACAGTTGCACTCATCTCACACGCTAGTAAAGTAATGCTTAAAATTCTCCAAGCCAGGCTTCAGCAATACATGAACCGTGAACTTTCAGATGTTCAAGCTGGTTTTAGAAAAGGCAGAGGAACCAGAGATCAAATTGTCAACATCTGCTGGATTATGGAAAAAGCAAGAGAGTTCCAGAAAAACATCTATTTCTGCTTTATTGACTATGCCAAAGCCTTTGACTGTGTGGATCACAATAAACTGTGGAAAATTCTGAAAGAGATGGGAATACCAGACCACCTGATCTGCCTCTTGAGAAATTTGTATGCAGGTCAGGAAGCAACAGTTAGAACTGGACATGGAACAACAGACTGGTTCCAAATAGGAAAAGGAGTTCGTCAAGGCTGTATATTGTCACCCTGTTTATTTAACTTATATGCAGAGTACATCATGAGAAACGCTGGGCTGGAAGAAGCACAAGCTGGAATCAAGATTGCCGGGAGAAATATCAATAACCTCAGATATGCAGATGACACCACCCTTATGGCAGAAAGTGAAGAGGAACTCAAAAGCCCCTTGATGAAAGTGAAAGTGGAGAGTGAAAAAGTTGGCTTAAAGCTCAACATTCAGAAAACGAAGATCATGGCATCCGGTCCCACCACTTCATGGGAAATAGATGGGGAAACAGGGGAAACAGTGGAAACAGTGTCAGAGTTTATTTTTCTGGGCTCCAAAATCACTACAGATGGTGACTGCAGCCATGAAATTAAAAGACGCTTACTCCTTGGAAGGAAAGTTATGACCAACCTAGATAGCATATTCAAAAGCAGAGACATTACTTTGCCAACAAAGGTCCGTCTAGTCAAGGCTATGGTTTTTCCTGTGGTCATGTATGGATGTGAGAGTTGGACTGTGAAGAAGGCTGAGCGCCGAAGAATTGATGCTTTTGAACTGTGGTGCTGGAGAAGACTCTTGAGAGTCCCTTGGACTGCAAGGAGATCCAACCAGTCCATCCTAAAGGAGATCAGCCCTGGGATTTCTTTGGAAGGAATGATGCTAAAGCTGAAACTCCAGTACTTTGGCCAGCTCATGCGAAGAGTTGACTCATTGGAAAAGACTCTGATGCTGGGAGGGATTGGGGGCAGGAGGAGAAGGGGATGACAGAGGATGAGATGGCTGGATGGCGTCACTGACTCGATGGACGTGAATCTGCGTGAACTCCGGGAGTTGGTGATGGGCAGGGAGGCCTGGCGTACTGTGACTCATGGGGTCGCAAAGAGTCGGACACGACTGAGCGACTGATCTGATCTGACCTTGTTCCTAATCTAAATGGGAAATCGTCAAGATACTCACCATTAAGTATGTTAGCTGTACCTTTTTTGTTGATGTTCTTTATCAAATTGAGGAGCATACTCTATTCCTAGTAGGCTGAGAGTTTTTACGATGAATAGGTATTGAATTTTGTCAAATGCTTTTTCTGCCTCTATTGATGTTATCGTGTGATTTTTGCCCATTAATGTGATGAATTACATTGATTTTCAAATGTTGAACCATCCTTGCATATCTGCAATAAATCCTACTTGGTTGTGGTGTATAGTTCTTTTTATACATTGCTGAATTCTTTTTTTTTTTGGCTGTGCTGGGTCTTCGTTGCTGCGTGGGCTTTTCTCTAGTTGCGCCAAGTGGAGGGCTATTCTCTAGTTGCAGTACGCAGGCTTCGTGTTGTGGTGCTTCTCTTGCTGTGGAGCACGGGCTCTAGGGCGCTTGAGATTCAGCTGTTGCGGCGCATGGGCTCAGTAGTTGTGGCTCCCAAA
The DNA here is from genome assembly GCF_003369695.1 of Bos indicus x Bos taurus. NCBI lineage: Eukaryota > Metazoa > Chordata > Mammalia > Artiodactyla > Bovidae > Bos > Bos indicus x Bos taurus. Next base: position 45,108,214 of record NC_040094.1, read on the forward strand.
CTCTAGAGCACAGACAGGCTCAGTGGTTGTGGTGCACAGGGTTAGTTACTCTGTAGCACGTGGTGGGATCTTCCTGGAGCAGAGATTGAACCTGTGTCCCCTGCATTGGCAAACGGATTCTTTACCACTGAACCACCAGAGAAGCCCTATACATTGTTGAATTTGATTAGCTAATATTTTGTTGAGAATTTTTGCATCTATATTCATGAGAGATATTGATCTGTAGGTTTGTGTTTTTTTTTTCTTTCTTTCTTGTAATGTCTTTGGTTTTGGTATTAGGATCTCATAGACTGAGTTTAGGAAGTACAGTTGTCCCTTGGTATCCACAGGGGGTTGGTTCCAAGACCCCCACAGATATAAAATTCCACAGATGCCCAAGTCCCTTATATAAAATGGCTTAGTATTTGTATAAAACCTATGTGTGAATATACCCTCCCATATACTTTAAACTGGGCTTCCCTGATGGCTTGGTGGTAAAGAATTCACGTGCCAATGCAGGAGACATGAGTTCAATCCCTGGGTGGGGAAGATGCCCTGGGGAAGGAAATGGCAACCCACTCCAGTATTCTTGCCTGGGAAATCCCATGGATAGAGGAGCCTGGCGGGCTACAATCCATGAGGTCATAAAAGAGTGGGATACAACTTAGTGACTAAACAACAGCAACAACATACTTTAAATCACCTGTAGATTGCTTATAACACCTAATACAATGTAGATGCTATGGAAATGGTTGAAAATGCATTTTAAATGCTATAGAAATAGTTGCTGGCACACAGAAAATTCAAATTTTGATTTTTGGAGATTTCTGGGAAATCATTTTTTGGATTATTTTCAATTCACAGTTAATGGAAATTTGTAGGTGTGGAACCTGGGGATACAGAGAGCTGACTGTATTCCCTCTACTTCTATCTTCTCGAAGAGACTAGAGAATTGTTATAATTTCTTTTTTAAACATTTGGTAGAAATCAATAATGAACCCATCTGGTCCTTGTTGTTTTGGAAGGTTACTATTGATTCAATTTCGTTAATAGATAAAAAGACCTATTTCTTCTTGTGTGAATTTTGGCAGATTGTAACTTTTAAGGAATTGGTCTATTTCATCTAGGTTATCAAATTTGTGGGCATAAAGCTATTTATGATATTCTTGTATTATCCTTTTAATGTTCATGGGAGCTGTACTTTCATCCCCTCTTTCATTTCTCGTATTAGCAGTTTTAAAAAAGTTGTTTATTTTTGGTGGAGTCTTCATTGCTGCGTGTGGGCTTTCTCTGGTTGTGGTGAGTGTGGGTTACTCTTCATTGCGGTACATGGGTTTCTCATTTTGGTGGCTTCTCTTGTTTCAAAGCACAGGCTGTAGGTGCAGAGGCTTCCATAGTCGCAGCACGTGGGCTCAGTATTTGTGGCCCACGGGCTTTAGTTTCTCTGTGGCATGTGGAATCTTCCCAGACCAGGGATCGAAGCCCCTGTGTCCCCTGCATTGGCAGGCAGACTCCTAACCACCAGACAAGTCCTGATATTAGTAATTTGTGTCTTCTCTTCTCTTTTTTTTCCTTAGTTACCCTGACTAGAAGTTTATCAATTTTATGGATCTTTTCAAAGAACCAGCTTTTGGTTTTGTTGATTTTCTCTGTTGACTTCCTATTTTCAACCTCATTGATTTTGGCTCTGATTCTTTTTTATTATTTCTTTTGTTTTGTTGAATTTGAATTTACTTTGCTCTTTTTGTTCTTGTTTCCTAAAGTGGCAATTTAGATTATTGATTTTAGATCTTTCTTCTTTCTAATACTATCTGCATTTGTTGATATAAATTTGAGCAATGGTTTTGCTAAATCCTACAAATTTGGATAAGTTGTTTTTGTTTTCATTTATTTCAAAATATTTTAAAATTTCTCTTGAAATTTCTCCTTTGTTCCATGTGTTATTAGAAATATGCTGCTCCATCTCCAAGTATTTGGGAATTTTCCAGCTATCTTTCTGTTGTTGATTTCAAGTTTCATTCCATTGTGGTCTGAGGGTAGACATTGTATGATTTCTAATCCTCTAAACGTATTAAAGTGTGCTTTATGGCCCCGAATATGGTATACCTTGGTGATTGTTCCATGTGTGAGTTTGAGACCAATGTGTTGTTGGATAAGTAGTCTATAGATGTCAATCATATACAGTTTATTTACAGTGTGGTTGAGTTCAACCATGTCCTTACTGATTTTCTGCCTGCTGGATCTGTCCATTTCTGATAGAGCAGTGTTAGAGTCTCCACCTGTTACAGTGGAGTCATCTATTTCCCCTTGCAGATCTATCAGTTTTTGCCACATGTATTTTGACACTCTGTTGCTAGGCCCATACAAGTGAAGGATGGTGGGTATGTCCATGGCGGTCCAGTGGTTAAGAATCTACTCTGCAATGCAGGGGATGCAGGTTCAGTCCCTGGTCGGGGAACTAAGATCCCATATGCCATAGGCAACTTGGCAACCAAGACCTGTTACAGCCAAATAAGTTTTGTGTTTTTTTTTTTTTTGAGGATTGGTACATCTTCTTGGGGTATTGACCTTTTTATTAATTGGTAATGCCCTTTTTATCCCTGGTAACTTTGCTTACTCTGAAGTTGGCTTTGTCTGAAATTAATATATCTACCCTCACTTTTTTTTTTTTGGCCATGCTTTGCATCATGTGGGATCTTCGTTCCCCAACCAGGGATTGAACCTGGGCAACAGAAGTGAAAGCACTGAATCCTAACTACAAGACCACCAGGGAACTCCCTCTACTTTTCTGTTTGATTAGTGTTAGCATGGTATATCTTTCTCCATCCCTTTGCTGTGAATCTATATGTGTACTTACAACATTTAAAGTGAGATTCTTATAGATAATATATAATTGGGTCTTGTTTTTTTACCCTTTCTGACCATCTTTATCTTTTAATTAGTGTCTTTGGACCATACATGTTTAAGGTGATTATTGACAGAGTTCCACTCATATTTGTTGCTATCTTCTATTTGTTCCTTTTGTTCTCTGTTCCTTTGTTTCTTCCACACATTTTCTGCCTTTTGTGGTTTTAGGTATTTTATATGAATTCATTTTCTCTCCTTTCTTGGCATATCATTATGCTTTTCTGCCCCTATGTTTTTTAGTTGGTTGCCCTACACTTTACAATACATATTTACAACTTTCAAAAACACTATACCACTTCATGGGTTGTACAAATACTTTATAACAAAATATTCCGAATTCCTCCCTCCCTTCTCCCGTCCCTCCTGTCACAGCTGTCATTCATTTCACTGATATATAGGCATACATATATTTGTATATAAGCATACGACCTGGGTTCAATCCCCAGGTCGGGAAGATCCCTTGAAGGAGGGAATGGCAACCCACACCAGTATTCTTGCCTAGAGAATTCCAGAGCCAGAGAAGCCTGGTGGGCTACAGTCCATGGAGTTGCAAAGAGTCAGACAGGACTTAGGGACTAACACACACCCACAAGCTTATATAGTCAAATACATTGTTTCTATTATCATTTTGAACAAACTGTTATGTTAGGTTATTTAAGAATGATAAAGATAATTTTTCTAAAAAAATAAATGTTTTCCTTTTACATTCACTTTTTTCTTCTCTAGTACTCTTCCTTTCTTTATATAGATCTGAATTTCTGAGTTACCATCTTCCTTTTCTCTGCTGAACTTCTTTTAACACTTCTTACAAGATAGGTCTACTAACAACAAATTCTCCTCATTTTTGTTCGTCTGAGAAAACCTTTATTTCTTGTTCACTTTTAAACAATAATTTTATTTATTTATTTATTTTTGGCTGTGCTGGGTCTTCATTGCTGCTCAGGCTTTTCTGTAGTTGTGGCGAGTTGGGGCTACTCTCTGGTTGCAGGGTGCAGGCTTCTCATCGCAGTGGCTTCTCTTGTTGCAGAGCACAGACTCTAGGGCCTATGGGCTCAGTAGTTGCGGCTCCCGGGCTCTAGAGCACAGGCTCAATAGTTGCGGTGCGCAGGCTTAGTTGCTCCTTGGCAAGGGGCATATTTTTGGATCAGGGACTGAACCCGTGTCTCCTGCATTGGCAGGCGAATTCTTTACCACTGAGCCACCAGGGAAGCCCTCTTGTTCACTTTTAAAGGGTAATTTTGCAGAATACAGTATTCTAGGTTGGTATTTTTTCCCTCTCAACAGTTTAAACACTTCTCTTCTTGCTTGCATGGCTTCTGAGAAGTCAAATGTAATTCTTATCTTTGTTTCTCTGTAGATCAGGAGTTTTTTCCCCTCTGGCTTCTTTCAAGGTTTTTTTCTTTAGCTTTAATTGTCTGAAGTTTGAATAAGATATACCTGTTCCTATTGCAGGGTTCTTTTATGTGTATGTGTGTTTTGTTGGGTTTGTTTTTTGGCAACATCAACATCTTGCTTAATGTTCTCTGAGTTTCCTGGATCTGACACTTGTTGCCTGACATTGATTTGGGGAAATTCTCAGTCTGTACATACACATGTATATATTTACTACCTTGTATATATCATGTATATATGGATGTATATATATATCATGTATATATTTACTATCTTTACTATCTTACTACCCAGACCAGCTGTACTGGGTCTTAGTTTCAGCATGCAGGATCTTTGTCATGTGGGATCTTTTGTTAAGCTCCAGAGCACACAGTTTAGTTGCCCCTGGGTGGGTGGGATCAAACCCTTGAACCTGCAGCCCCTTGTATTGCAAGGCAGATTCTTAACCACTGGACCACCAGGGAAGTCTGAATTCTTAATCATTATCACTTCAAATATTGTTTCTTTCTCTCTTTCTTCTCCTGGTATTCTCACTGTGTGTATATTGCACCTTTTGTAGTTAAACTCAATTCTTGGATATCCTGTTCTTTCTCTGTTTTACTCATCTTTCTCTTTGCTTTTCAATTTCAGAAATTTCTGTTGTCATATTCTCAAGCTCAGAGATTGTTCCTCAGCCCTGTCCAGTCTAGGAAGGAGCCCATCAAAGGCATTCTATAGTTCTGTTACAGCGTCTTTGATCTCCAGCATTTCTTTTTTTATTATTTGTTAGAGTCTCCATCCCTCTGCTTTTATTATCCATCTTTCTTGCATGGCACCTACTTTTTCTATTAAATCCTCAGGGTCAGTTCAGTTCAGTACAGTTGCTCAGTCATGTCCAAATCTTTGCAACCCCATGGATTGCAGCACACCAGGCCTCCCTATCCATCAGCAACTTCTGGAGTCCTCCAACTCATGTCCATTGAGTCGGTGATGTCATCCAATCATCTCATCCTCTGTCATCCCCTTCTCCTGCCTTCAATCTTTCCCAGTATCAGGGTCTTTTCAAATGAGTCCGCTCTTTGCATCAGCATATTAATCATGATTTTTAAAAATCCTAAACTGTTAATTCTAAAATTCATGCCACACTGGACTCTGGTTTGTTCTGCCTCGTCAAACTGTGTTTTTTGTCTTTTAGTGTGCCTTGTAGTTATTTGCTGCAAGGCAGATATTAAGTGCTAGGTAAAAGGAATTATGGTAAATAGGCCTTTAGTACCGTGGTGGGAACGTGGGAAAGCATTCTGTAGGTCTGATTCGGTCTTCTCTTTTGGTGAGCCTGTCCTATTAGATCGTGACCCTCACCAGAACTTTTCAGGTTTTTCTCCCCACAGGTGGGGCAGGATGACTACAGGGGGCTGGAATTGTTCTATTCTCTCTTAAATTAGTCTCCGGTAAAATTCCAGCAGGCGGACTTCCCTGGTGGTCCAGGGACTAAGACTCTGCACCAGATGCAGGGGGTCCAGGGTCCCATCCCTGGTCTGGGAACTATAATAGATCCCACAGGCTAAATTCAGAGTTCTCACGTTGCAACTAAGATTCAGCCATACCCAAATACATAAATACTTAAAACAATTGCCTCCCCCTCTCCCAGCAGGTTAGGCTCTCATAAAAGAGTTTCTCCTAAGGGCAAGCCTGTTAAAAAGAAAGGAATGCTCTAGGATATTTCAGAATGGTTCCTTTCCCCTCCCGGTGTCAGAAGCATGAGAGGATTTTTCTCTGATACTCACTGTGAGGACCTGGTAGAGCCCTTGGATAAAAATTCACAAAAGTTTGGGTCCCCCTAGAACTGGGTTCCCTTGGAGTGTTCAACCCCGGGCGTGTCTACACTATAAACTTCCAGCAATTTGTCAATCACAATTCAGGTTTTCCTTCTGACAGTGGTTCCAGTGCAGGTTTCTGCTTAGGTAAATTGCGATTCTCTGTATCTGCCTGTCTGTCCTTCCAATTTTGGGGCTGGGGGGTCCACAGTGGTTTGCCTTGTGACCTTACTTCTCTGGCAAATCAAAGAATTGTTGGTTTTTCATATGTTCTTCTCTTTACTTGTTTTTAGGACAGAAGGAAGATTTCTAGTCTTTTTATATGCTGGACCAGAAACCACAAGTCCTCTACTTCTTTTTGTTCTCTTGTTGTTTCCTTTGCTACACTATTTAATTCATTATTTTCCCCAATATGTATAACATAGTTTACTGTCTTAATCATTTGTAAGTGTGCACTTTAGTGGTATTAAATACATTCATAATATTGCACTACTATCACTACCATTCATCTTTATAACTCTTCATTGTGTAAAACTAACTCTATACCCATTCAACAATCACTCCTCATTCCTCCTCCCTCCAGCTTCTGGCAACCACCATTCTACTTTCAGCCTCTATGATTTTTTTTAAAGTGTGTAAACCTGTATGTATGTGCGTCAAAAAGCAACAGTTAGAACCAGACATGGAACAACAGCCTGGTTCAAAATTGGGAAAGGAGTACAAGGCTGTATATTGTCACCCACTTATTTAACTTATATGCAGAGTACAACATGCAAAATGCTGGGCTGGATGAATCACAAGCTGAAATCAAGATGGCTGGAAGAAATATCAACAACCTCAGATATGCAGATGATACTACGCCTTTAGTAACATGAAGTGAAGAGGATCTAAAGAGCCTCTTGATGAGGGTGAAAGAGGTGAGTGGAAAAGTTGGCTTGAAATTCAACATTCAAAAATGAAGATGATGGCATCTGGTCCCATCACTTCATGGCAAATAGATGGGAAAACAATGGAAATAGTGACAGACTTTATTTTCTTGGGCTCCAACATCACTGCAGATGGTGATTGCAACCATGAGATTAAAAGATGCTTGCTCCTTGGAAGGAAAGCTATGACAAACCTAGACAGCATATTAAAAAGCAGAGATATCACTTGCTGACAAAGGTCTGTCTAGTCAAAGCTATGGTTTTTCCACTAGTCATGTTATGAATGTGAGAGCTGGACCATAAAGAAGACTGAGCGCTGAAGAATTGATGTTTTTGAACTGTGGTGTTGGAGAAGACTCTTGAGAGTCCCCTGGACTGCAAGGAGATCAAACCAGTCAATCCGAAAGGAAATCAGCCCAGAATATCCATTGGAAGGTCTGTTGCTGAAGCTGAAGCTCCAATACTTTGGCTACCTGTTGGGAAGAGCTGACTCACTAGAAAAGACCCTGATGCTGGGAAAGATTAAAAGCAAAAGGAGAGGGGTGGGAGCGGCGACAGAGGATGGGATGATTAGGTAGCATCACTGACTCAATGGACATGAATTTAAGCAAACTGCAGGAAATAATGAAGGACAGAGGAGCCTAGCGTGCTACAGTCTCTGAGGTCACAAAGAGTCAGACAGAACTTAGCTACTGAAGAACAACAACAAAACTAGTGTTCATGTATAAATAATCTGGAGGAAAACAGTCTAAATTATTAACAGTGGTTACTGGAGGAGGGTATTGGAGGCTTTTATTCTCAATGTTAAATAGTTCTGTAATTTTAAGTGTTTTATGATATGCATGTGTTAGGGGAAGCACACTGATTGAAACCGCCCACCCTGGCCAGGCACCATAGTAACCATTTGCATGAGCTGTTTCACAACAGGAGGTCCTGGTAAGGAACACAGAACTAATAAGCCTCCACCAACTGGAAGAGTTCGGGAAAGGTCAAAAGGAGACACCACATTTCCAACCACCTCCCAGAATCCTTCTCTCTGGCATCCATCTTGGCTGAACAAGGCGTGCACCACCAGGAAGGACTCTGAGTCAGAATGATTGGCTAAAGACAACCCGGAAACTAGTCCCATCACCATAAAACCCGAGACTGCAAGCCGTGTGACAGAGCTGTTCTCCTGGTTCCCTTACCCTACTGCTCTCCACACGGACACTCTTTCCCAATAAAATCTCTTGCTTTGTCAGCACATGTGTCTCCTCGGACAATTCATTTCCGAGTGTTAGACAAGAGTCTGGTTTCAGGGCCTGGAAGGGGTGCCCCTTCCTACAACACATGTATTATTTTTTAAATTTGAAAATATAAAGGTGCCTGCAAATGTGTCCTCCCAGCCTGCAAAGCATTCTCTGGTCCATCTCAGAAGAAAGGGAGATCTCTGCCTGTCCCATCCTGCCAAGCTCCCAGACTGTGGCTTCTACCTTCTGCTTCTCTTGCTTATCAGCCCGTCTTCCTCACCTCCTGTCACCTGGCTTTGGGCCCAGGTGCCTGGGAAAGAAACAATTTTTTGAGGTCACCATGTGGCCTGCCAACCCAGCAGGCTTTCCATCATGTGACTTGATTTTGTTGAGCAAATTTCACCCACTTTATCTTCAGATTATGTCTCAATGTTTTCCATTCTCCAGATTCTTACTCTCTCAAGATATTTCCCCTCTCTCATCTCTGGCCCCAGAGAAGGCAATGGCACCCCACTCTAGTACTCCTGCCTGGAAAATCCCATGGACGGAGGAGCCTGGTAGGCTGCAGTCCATGGGGTTGCTGAGGGTCCGGCACGACTGAGCGACTTCACTTTCACTTTTCACTTTCATGCACTGGAGAAGGAAATGGCAACCCACTCCAGTGTTCTTGCCTGGAGAATCCCAGGGATGGGGGAGCCTGGTGGGCTGCCATCTATAGGGTCACATAGAGTCAGACACTACTGAAGTGACTTAGCAGCAGCAGCAGCATCTCTGGCCCAGCTCTTACTTTTCCTCAGGAGTCAGAGTAAATGTTTCCAGGTAGCCTTGCCAAACCCCAGTCTCCTCTGCTCCCAGCATTCCCTGTAGAATCAGATCACTCTTGAACCCTGACTCCCATGTGGACCAGAAGTCCTGTGAGGGTTGGGAAGGCATCCACCTGCCTCTGCTATTGACTCATCTACCTGGAAAGATTCCCAATTTACCTGTTTTCAGGCAACTCCTCCTGTATATAGCTTCCAAGTAAATCACTTTAATCATGGCATCCGCAGTTCTAGAACTTGCAATGACTTCCTAGTGCCTACTGAATCAAATCCAGACTCTTCCTCTTGTGTATATTTAATTACATCAAAATTAAAGACTTCTGTTCAATGACATGGACAAAGCTGAGAGAGAGATGACAAAATGGGAAAATATATTTGCAAGGTCCAAAACTAACAAAGGATAGACTCTTTCAGATCTCCTGCAAATCAGCCTCCAAAAAGACATCAATAGAAATATAACACACTGATATAAAAAGACTGTTTACGTAAGAGGAAATGTGAAAGACTAATCATCAAGCGCAGAGATGCTCAAACTCTTTAGTGAGTGACCAGACAAATGCAAATAAAACAACAATGAGATAATACCTCAGTCAGGGTAGGAAAACTCAGACAGCTGGATAACATCAGTCATATGAGAATACAGGAACCTTCTGCTCTGTGTGTGGGAGTGCGCACGGGGGCAGACACTGAGGAGAAAACTATGTCTGTACTTAGTCAAAGGGAGACATATATGTACAGCTTATGACCTAGCAAGTCCACTCCTAGTTTCTACGTATATAACCCAGAGAGATGTCACTGGATCCATAGGTGAACAGGGCTGAGGGTGTGCACCGCAGCACTGCTTGTTGGAAGGGAGTTGGGTGTAGTCAGATGTCCCTCTCTGGGATAGTGGAGAGGCCAAAGTGCGGGGTTGCCCCCACAGCGATGAAAACACCTCAGTGTTCACAGGGCAACCTGACTGGATCTTAAAACCATAATGCTGGGTGAAGGGAGGACCAGCAGAACAAGGCCTAGAACACAGTGCTGGTAATGTATAGAGACCAGTTCAGTTCAGTCGCTCAGTCGTGTCCGACTCTTTGCAACCCCATGGACTGCAGCACACTAGGCTTCCCTGTCCATCACAGCCTTGTTTAACTCAATGAAACTATGAACCATGCCATGTAGGGCCACCCAAGACGGACGGGTCATGGTGGAGAGTTCTAACAAAACACCACTGGAGTCAGGGGAGTGGCAATGGTCCACTGGAGAAGGGAATGGCAAACCACTTCAGTGTTCTTGCCTTGAGAGCCCCATCAACAGTAATGTATAGAGATACACACACTGTGTGGCCAGGCGACTCAAGATGGCTGTTCTCTTGCCTTGGGTACATCCCCTGCCCGACCAGTGCCTGCTTCACTTGCACCCTATTTACATGATTGACCTTCCTACATACTTGCCCCAGAACCCAGCTAGTGATAGCTTATCAAACGGGTGGTGAGGGGCATGCCTCTCTGCTGGTTTCCCTGGTAACTAATGACAAGTGAAGTCGCTCAGTCGTGTCTGACTCTTTGCGACCCCATGGACTGTAGCCCACCACGCTTCTCCATCCATTGGATTTTCCAGGCAAAAGTACTGGAGTGGGTTGCCATTTCCTTCTCCAGAGGATCTCCCCGATCCAGGGATTGAACCCAGGTCTCCTGCATTGTTAGCAAGACGTTTTACTGTCTAAGCCACCAGGGAAGTCCTTAACTAATGACAAACCAGATATCAATTCCCCCCACAATTGGCAATCTCCTCTTCCCCACTGGAACAAAGACTGCAGCCAAGTCTTACTTACTGTCCACTATACATGGTAGGGTATTGCTCTAGGACTTTGCTTCAGACACGTAAGCTCCCCCATCCATTAAACCACTGATGTGCCTATTGCTGACTCCAGACTCCTTCTTTAGACTTGAAGCTGGGCAAGCACAGCATTTGTAGCCCAGAGTAGCAAAAAGCAAAGGAGAAAAGGAAAGTTATAAGCATCTGAATGCAGAGTTCCAAAGAATAGCAAGGAGAGATAAGAAAGCCTTCCTCAGCGATCAATGCAAAGAAATAGAGGAAAACAACAGAATGGGAAAGACTAGAGATCTCTTCAAGAAAATTAGACATACCAAAGTAACATTTTATGAAAAGATGGGCTCGATAAAGGACAGAAATGGTATGGGCCTAACAGAAGCAGAAGATATTAAGAAGAGGTGGCAAGAATACACAGGAGAACTGTACAAAAAAGAGCTTCACGACCCAGATAATCACGATGGTGTGATCACTGACCTAGAGCCAGACATCCTGGAATGTGAAGTCAAGTGGGCCTTAGAAAGCATCACTACAAACAAAGCTAGTGGAGGTGATGGAATTTCAGTTGAGCTATTTCAAATCCTGAAAGATGATGCTGTGAAAGTGCTGCACTCAATATGCCAGCAAATTTGGAAAGCTCAGCAGTGGCCACAGGACTGGAAAAGGTCAGTTTTCATTCCAATTCCAAAGAAAGGCAATGCCAAAGAATGCTCATACTACCGCACAATTGCACTCATCTCACACGCTAGTAAAGTAATGCTCAAAATTCTCCAAGCCAGGCTTCAGCAATACATGAACCATGAACTTCCAGATGTTCAAGCTGGATTCAGAAAAGGCAGAGGAACCAGAGATCAAATTGTCAACATCTGCTGGATCATGGAAAAAGCAAGACAGTTCCAGAAAAACATCTATTTCTGCCTTATTGACCATGCCAAAGCCTTTGACTGTGTGGATCACAATAAACTGTGGGAAATTCTGAAAGAGATGGGAATACGAGACCACTTGACCTGCCTCTTGAGAAACCTGTATGCAGGTCAGGAAGCAGCAGTTAGAACTGGACACGGAACAACAGACTGGTTCCAGATAGGAAAAGGAGTTCGTCAAGGCTGTATATTGTCACCCTGCTTATTTAACTTATATGCAGAGTACATCATGAGAAACGCTGGGCTAGAAGAAGCACAAGCTGGAATCAAGATTGCTGGGAGAAATATCAATAACCTCAGATATGCAGATGACACTACCCTTATGGCAGAAAGTGAAGAGGAACTAAAAAGCCTCTTGATGAAAGTGAAAGAGAAGAGTGAAAAAGTTGGCTTAAAGCTCAACATTCAGAAAACTAAGATCATGGCATCTGGTCCTATCACTTCATGGGAAATAGATGGGGAAACAGTGGAAACAGTGTCAGACTTTATTTTTTTGGGCTCCAAAATCAGTGCAGATGGTGATTGCAGCCATGAAATTAAAATATGCTTACTCCTTGGAAGGAAAGTTATGACCAACCTAGATAGCATATTCAAAAGCTGAGACATTACTTTGCCAACAAAGGTTCGTCTAGTCAAGGCTATGATTTTTCCAGTGGCCATGTATGGATGTGAGAGTTGGACTGTGAAGAAAGCTGAGAGCCAAAGAATTGATGCTTTTGAACTGTGGTGTTGGAGAAGACTCTTGAGAGTCCCTTGGACTACAAGGAGTTCCAACCAGCGCATCCTAGGGGAGATTAGTCCTGGATGTTCATTGGAAGGACTGTTGCTAAAGCTGAAGCTCCAATACTTTGGCCACCTCATGTGAAGAGTTGACTCACTGGAAAAGACCCTGATGCTGGGAGGGATTGGGGACAGGAGGAGAAGGGGACGACAGAGGATGAGATGGCTGGATGGCATCACCGACTCGATGGACATGAGTTTGAGTGATCTCTAGGAGTTGGTGATGGACAGGGAGGCCTGGCGTGCTGAGATTCATGGGGTCGCAACAAGTCGGACACGACTGAGCAACTGAACTGAACTGAGGGTGCAGCCCAACACATACACAAACACACTCACACACACCCCCCAAACCAACTGAAAACAGACACTGAGAAATTTGGTTCTGGATTGGACAGGGATGATGGTGGTGCAGTTGGGCAAGAAAATGTATAATGTTGGGGGGATGCATCGCTGAAAAATATAGGGTAAAATGGCACAATGTATGAAATTTACTTTCTAGTGGTTCAGCAGAGGGGAAAAAGGTGAAACAAATGTGTTGCAGGCAGGGATTGAAGCAAGATTTTAAGGTAAAATCTTGATAAGTTTTGAGTCTGAGAGATGAATATACCGGGGGTTGTACTATTGTCTCTTTTTTTGTGTATGTATTAAACATTTCATAGTAAAACAAAATAGCATCAATTTTGATACATATTTTCAAGACTATGTTCACATAGTCCTTGACGATTCAGTGGTTACGACACCACGCTTCCAGTGCAGGAGGCGCAGTTTTAATCCCTGGTTGGGAACTAAGATCCCACATGCAGCGAGGCAACTAAGCCTGAGCACACACAAGTAGAGAGTCCATGTGCTGCAATGAAGATTCTTTGTGCTGCAACTAAAACCCAACACAGCCATAAAAATAAACAAATTTATTATTTTTTTTAAACCTGCCATGGTTTCCTTTTTTTTTTTTTCAAGTAGAAAATGAAGACAAAGGGGAAGGAAGGACAGAAGAAAGAAAACAAGAGTGATCAATGAAAATCCCATTTGTCCTCAGGAGGATAATTAACTTAACCTTTTGCACCTAAAGTCCAATAGAAGGAGGAGGACTTTCCTGGTGGTCCTGTGGTTAACAATCTGCCTGCCAGATCCCCGTCTGGGATGGTCCCTCATGCCTCGGGGCAACTCGGCCCCTGAGTCCCAGAGCCCCTGCTCTGAAACAAGAGAAGCCACTACAATGAGAAGCCCTCACACCACATCTAGAGAATAGACCCTCCACTCGCTGCAACTAGAGAAAGCCTGCACACAGCAACGAAGACCCAACACAGCCAAAAACAAACAATTAAAAAAAAAACAGAAAGAAATTGATACCCCCTATACCTCTACCACTATGGCATTTTAACTATTTCTGTCTAAGCCTCTCCCCTTCTTCCTGTGCCCACCTTACTTTTCCACCTGGCTGTCACCATGACGGCCACATCACCATATGCCTCCCTTAGAAACAGGAATGCCCTTCTGCTTACTGAGCGCCAGCACTGAGCTAGGACTCACTGGTGTGTAATCTCAATTCATCCTCTCAGAAACATTGTGAGTGAGGTCAGTCCCATGTCCTGGTCTCCATTTTACAGATGCAGAAAACTGAGCCCAGGAATGTGGTTCTTAGCTGGAATTTCAAACAGCGTGGTCTCAGGATCCCGTGACTGTACCAAGCTGATCCAATCGATTCTTCATCATCATCATTATTTTTGAATGAATGAATGTGAAGTCACTTAGTCATGTCCGACTCTTTGCGACCCCATGGACTGTAGCCTACCAGGCTCCTCTATCCATGGGATTTTCCAGGCAAGAGTACTGGAGTGGGGTGCCATTGACTTCTCCAGGGGATCTTCCTAATCCAGGGACTGAACCCGGGTCTTCTGCATTGCAGACAGATGCTTTACCATCTGAGCCACCAGGGAAGCCCATTATTTTTAGGGCCTGCCTAATAGTCCATTATATTGATGTAACTCCCTGTAATTTACTAACAGCCCTCCTACTGCTGAGTATTTGGGCTCTTTCTAGTTTTTTACTTTCATCAACCGTTCTGCAAGGTATAAAGCTTCTGGATTCTGTGGCATTATTCCCTTACCAGGAGTGGGTAAGGGTTAGGTTAGTTTGTGTTCACACAGTAGACCTCATTATGGCAGTTAATTCACGTTGAGGTAGTTTTCCTGAGAGGAAGTGCAGGCATGGGGGCAGGGCATCTGTGAGGAGAGAAGGCAGGAAATGTAGGGGGTGGGGTGGGTGAGGTCTCGGGCCAGGCAGAAAGTTGGCTCCTGATTGATTTTTGTGGTATTCCCGTTGTGGGGGTGGGGGTGGGTCTCTGGCAAGCCCCAGGGACTGGGCAGGCCTGTGGGACCTGAAGCTGCTGTGTGTTGGAGAGGAGTGCCTGTGACCACTATCCCTGGGGTCACAGCAGCACTCTGGCCCTTTGGCAGCCGCTCTGGCCAGCCTGGGAGGAGTCAGCTGGGGATAGGCAGCATGTAAATATAGATCCGGGGAAGGAAGCCAGGCGGCCCAACCCTGCGCTGACCTCTCTTGGGAAGGTTGGAGGGCTGTGGGGGTGGGGTGGGGAGGGATTATGTCTTAGCATCTTCCTTTCCAGGGATGGGTAACCCCTGACCCAGCAGCCCTCTGGAATTGCTGGAAGTGGCTGGGGGAGGGGAGGGGACAGAGCCTCCACGGGGATCACAGTTGGGGGCTAGTGAGAAGGTGGTCAAGAGATGCTGTTCTTCTATGACCCATGGCAAATTGCATTTTCTCTCTGGCATTTTTTTTTTTTTCTTTTCTTTTTCTTTTTATTTATTTGGTGCTCTGGGTCTCAGTTGTGACACGCAGGATCTAGTTCTCTGAGCAGGGATCAAACTTGGACCCCCCTGTATTGGGAGCTAGGAGTCTTAGCCACTGGACCACCAGGGGAGTCTCTCTCTGGAAATTTCCCTTAGAGGTGCTGTCCAGCCTGATGAGTCCCAGCTAGGAGGCTAACAGGCCCAAAGGGACTTGGGGTTCACTGTTCAAGGGGCAGAGGGCAAGGCCCCTGGAAAGTCCCTCTCCCCACCTCCATGGGTCTTGCTTATTTTGCAGAGGCGGGCTATCGGGGCATAAACTTGTCTTCCTTTGCTCTTTCACTCCCTCACTGGGTGCTGGCCCTCCCCACCAGCCCTGCCTCTCCCCTAACTCTAGTGCCACTCCCCTCCCCCAGCCCAGCCCACCTTGCCCCCCTCCCCCCTCCTCCCAGGGCCACAGCCCTGCCCCAGCTCCACAGCATATATTCCTTGTCGACCTCATCCAGCCCAGATCCCTGGGACTCCCCCAGCTCTGGGAGGGGAATTCCAGCACAGTCTTCACTCTACCATATATGCATTTATTAGTAAAACCTATTTCCCACCATCAAGGGGAAGGATGCTAGCAGAGTGACTTTTTCCACTTGGCAGTGATCAAGGAGCAGAGGGTGGGAACAGGGACATCCCATTCAGAATAACAAGACCAGTGGCTAACTGTGCCAAACTCTTGCTTAGGGGTCTGCGCTAAGCAATCACTTTACAGGCACTGTCTCCTTTAATCCTTATAATGATCCTACAAAGTAGGTACCATTATCGTCCCCATTTTACAGATGAGAAAACTGAGGCATAGAACAGTGAAGTGGTGGGAAGCAGCTGTCAGCCTTCAAGAGGTACCCGAGAGTCCTCTCTTAGCCTCCTGTCTTTTCTGTCACACCCGGATCCCCAGTTTCAACCATCTCTCACTGCTTCCAGTTCTTTCAACTCTTTATATTTTTCTTTTGTAAAAAAAAAAAAAAAAAAGATTTTGCCCATATTCTGCAGCTACCACTGTCTCCTACCCCAGTTGGTCGAATTGGGATTCTCTCCAAGATTTGGTTCAAGTGGAGTTGAGGACAGCGGGCCTTTAATCAGGGTATGTGTGTATGCGTGTACATGTGCGTAGGTGAAGTACAATGAAAGCTCTGAGAATATACAAGGTATAAATTACAAACCTCCCTCTCTCCCCTTTCCCATCTCCTCCCTATCTTCTCGTCCTCTTCCCACCCGCCTCCAAATCAAGAAGACTGTACACTGCCCCCACCCCCAACCCCAGGGCAAGGTCTTGTCTCAGTAACCTCTGTGGCCACAGGGTCCAGGGCCTTTGGTATATGTTTGTGGAATGAATGAATGAGTGAATGAATGAGAGCATGGGAGAGAGAGCAAGTACTCAGGAGTCCTGAGTCCCAGCCCTGACTTTATCCTCACCTGATCCTTGCTGTTACCAAGATACCTCCTCCGCCCAGAGGAAGAGGGTCCCAGTACGAGCGGAGAAGGGGAAGAGAGGGACCAGCAGGCACATCTCTAAGCCTGGAAAGGTGGCTGACTGAAGTAGACTCTGGTCTCAGAGGTCAAATTCCAGCTGCATGGCTCAGGAGCTGGGTAACCTTGGGCAGGCTTGAAGAGTGATGACTATTGTCTAATAGTCTGTTCAGATTTTACAGAGCCCTTTTTTCACATTTATCTTTGGTGCTCAGAGACCATCCTGTAATGTGGGTAGGATTATCAATATACCCACTTTACAGATAAGGAAGCAGAGGCTGGAGAGATCCAGGGACTTCCCCAGGGTTATATAGCAAGCAGGATTTTGAATCCCCCCCCACCCCCCACCAACTCCCACCTTGTTACTGCCGCTGTCTGTGCCTTGAGGAGGTAGGACTTAGATTTCAGTCTTCCAGGCCAGGACCCTCAGGTAGCAGTGTGGCCCAGGAGGGGCTGCACAGCGAATCCTCTACTTTGGGCCCCACTGGTCATTTCCATCCAGAAAAGCCAGTCTACCCTTCATGCAAAGCTTCCTAGACACCCCTTCCTTCCCCGACCCATGTCCCCGGGACTTCAACTGCTGCCCACCGGGCACCTGGGAGTCCATGAGGTGCCCAGGAACTTCTGCTTTTCTTGGGAGAACGGGGAAGTGCAATGGTGGAGGGGGCTCTGGGGCCCACGCTCTCCCCTCACACAGGCATGGCCACCTCATCGTATTCATCCTGACCATTCTGCTCATCCAAGTTCAGTTTGACATCATCAGCATCCAGCTGTGGGAAGAAGGAAGGACAGAGGGTGAGCGGCTGAGGGGCCACGTGAGCCCTCCCCACTGCACGGAGGCGCTTCTGGAGTCAGCAGAGCCTGTCTCTCCCTGAACCTGGGTCAAGTCTCCCATCCTGTCCTTTCATCCCCTAGGGATGGTCTAAATGAGGAGTTTCCTCAGGGTTAGGAACGCCCGGGAATCTGGTCCCTGGTGGGGGAGGGCCTCCAGAAGGCAGGCAGGAGACCCCTTCATGTGGGCAGTGCTGCAGTGACCTGTGTCACGTCGTGGAAGCATTCTGGGAGGAGTGACTGGCCAGATGGTTTGGAAGACCAAGGGCTAACCGCTCAGTGGTCAGGACAACCCACAAGCAACGCATCCCGTGAGCCTCCTAGCCCTCTCACCAGCCCTGTCACTGTTCCTCTCTTTCCAGGGGAGGATGCCTGAGGTACAGAGCAACGAGGCCACTTGCTCCAGGTCACCCCCCAGGACATGGCAGGGCTGGGATGAGGAGGCAGGCAGGATACCCAGGCCTTGATCATGGCGCTCTTCTGCCTTCCTTAGTTCCTAGACCCCTCCCCCTCCCACATTCTCCCAGCGCCACTGATGACCCCTCTCTGCCCTCTGCCTGGAGTTGTGCCCTCTGGTCAGAGGGAATGCGTGAGGAAGACAGGGGTGGAAGCAGAGACTCACAAGCTTGAGCTCCATGTCCCGGAAAATGAATGGTAGCAGGAAGCGGCGTAGGGGCACCGTGAGGATGAGGACGAAGGGGAGGGCCAGTGAGATTTGTTTGATGCTCCTCACTACCCACAGCACCACCAGGCAGACAATCTGGGTGATCGTGAACAAGTGCATGCGCCAGGTTTTCACCTGCGGGCAGAGGCTGGGGTCATCGCCTGCCCGGCCTGGGCACCCAGACCCCCCACCCCACCCCACCCCAACCTGGGCATCCAAGACAGCCGCATACCCTCCTGGCGTAGGGCACTTCTGGATAGTACTTGCGCGGCTTCAACAAAAGCAAGACGCGGTCAAACAACTGGATGCCACTGAGGGATGTGACCCCCATGTAGAGGAAGATGCCGAAGAGCACCGCCAGGGGGATGTGGCGGAGGACGGGTCCCATGAGGATGGACACGCCTGCGGGGAGAACCACGCGCTCTTAGCCCCCAAGGATCAAGGATCGGCACCAGCAGGGGCTGAGGAACGAAATCACAGGGATTATATGGAACTCCTTCTGTGGATCCTCTTTTTTTTTTTTGGCCATGCCACATGGCTTGTGAAATCTCAGTTCCTCTACCAGGGACTTGAGCCTGAGCCCACAGCCATGAGAGTGCCGAGTCCTAATCACTCGATGGCCAGGGAACTCCCTAGATCCTATTGATAGATGTTATCCCCATTTTACAGGTGAGGAAACAGACGCAGAGAGGGGAAGCAACTTACCTAAGGCTACACAGCTACTAAGTGCAGAGCAGGGAGACAAACTCCTGCCTGCCTGAGTCATAGCCTACTCCTTTAATCGAGGGAGTTACGGAGGTCAGAGAAGCCCACCTTTCCTCCTACCCCAGTCCAGAATGCCTCCATCACCCTCCACCTACCCAAATCCCAGGTCTCCTCCAGCTAACATCAACTTCGCCTCCTTCAGGAAGCTTCCCTGGCCTCTCCAACAGTGACCATGGCGCTGCCCACACACGGAGCCCGTTGGACTCTGGGCTGCTCCAGAACTCAGACCCCTGACCCTCTGTCTTCACCTCAACCATCCCCTGCTCCAGGAGCCCTGCTTTTTGTATCAGTCACAGAGTGGCTGAGCTGGGGAGACCTCGGGCATCTAATGAACCCTCTCTTGGTGCAGACAGAGAAACTTGAGGCCCAGAGATGAGATGGGATGCCTGGTCAGCAGCCAGTCAGGGCTGGAATCACAGGTCATTGAACTGTTGGCGAAGCTCTGACTGCAGGGTCTTGTCTAGAGAAGTTTCTAGCAAGTGGTCCCCCCACATGCCCTGCACAAATGCCCATCTCAGTGCCTGGGGTATTTCCTCCAGAATTCCCTCATGTGAATAATTGACTCTAGGAAGATGTGGGCAGTGGGTGTTTGGGGAGACCTGGCTGCAGGGCCAGGACTGGAGGGACACTGGATGCTAAGGGGCAGAGCCAGCAGGGTGGTGGAAAGTTTGGAGAGTGTGGCCAGTCTTCACTCACCCACGAGCACAGCGACCAGAAGTCCACTGATCCGCTGTTCCTTGACTCCCTGAATCTGGGATACAGCCCCTGGAGTGCTGTCCTTGCTCATGACAGTGAGGGCATTGGCATGGGTGACAGTGCGCACCGTAGTGGCGCTGAGCCAGGGCATCCCAAAGATGGCACCCACCCCACCCATGCCTATGATCAGCAGCAGGTCCAGGTGGAAGCCAGAGCCCTTGACCATCTTGCGCTCCGGTTTACTGATGATCAGCCTGGGGGTGTGGAAGGTGGGGAGTAAGCAGGGCTCTCCTTCACCCCAACCGCCCTTCACCCCTCTTTTCTTCCCCAGACTTGGGTCCCTCTACTTTAGTTTGTCCTTCGTTGCCCTTCTCCCTTGGAGTTCCATGCTCCACCCCTCAACCCCCACCCCGTCTTGACAGTAGAGACTCTAAGAGCAGAAAGGTCTTCCTCATCGCCACAAACACCCGCCAGCAGTTCTACTCAGAAACTGAAGAAGCGTACACTTCAGAAAACCTCACCAGTGCAGGCCCTTTCCAAGATCCAGCACCTAATTTTACAGTTTTCATTTTATATTCTTTTTCTTAAAAAGCACCCCTCAAATAATGTCATGTCAGGTCCCACAAAATCTGGACCTGCCCCTGCCCGCCCATCATTCCTCTGAGCGCTTAGTCCCTTGTCTGCTTGGAGCTTGTCCCTTTCTCTGCCTCCGACCCTCCCAGGCCCCATCCCACCCTGGCTCTTACGTGGTGATCTGGGACTCAAGGAAGATGAGAATAAAGACCAGCAGGGCAGGCAGGGCAGAAGCAAACATCATCCAGATGGGAAATTCGACACGTATGCCTAGTGGGTGGATAAGCCAGTCTCGCTCCGTGGGGTTAGATACAGAGAGGCCTTCAGGTACACTGAGTTTCTGTGGGATGAGAATGCTGGTGAGAACACTTGGGGGTAGGAGGATGGGGAAAGGTGGGGACCGAAGGAGCCAGGGTCCTGGGCACTTGGGAACTTACTTATATTGAGCATCTACTTTGTACTCCATAACTGCACTAGGCCCTTTACATACATTTTCTCATTCCCTACTTTATGGATGAGGAAACAGGATCAGAGAAGTTATGTAGCTGGCTCTGCATCGCACAGCTATTTGGTGGCAAAACTGAGATTCAAAGTCAGGACAGCCTGGGCTCCAAAGCAGATCCTTTCCTATCACCCTGGATTAAGAAGTAAAAGGAGGCCACCTGACCCAGGCCCTTGCTGCAGCCAGAGGGGTCCTGAGGGGCTGTGGGAAGAACACGGGGCTCCCAGGGGAGGCAGGGATAGGGGACGGGTAGTTCTAGCTGGCTTCAGGTGTGGGAAAGCGGTTTGGGGGAGGGGGCATGCTGGGGGAACGAAATAAAGTGGCGGGGTGGGGAGAGAGGGTCACCTGGGTGTAGGTGTCCTGGATGAGGGCATCCACCATGACCATGATCAGGATAGAGATAGGAACCCCGAAGTCCCCAATGAATCGTCGCAGCTGAGGGCAGGTGGAGGGGCCAGCGGTCAGTGCCCAGTGGCGTCCCACCTCCCACCTTCCACGTGGCCCCACTCCTGCCCCATCTTCACCAGGAGGCACCCACTCTTCTCAGGGGGTCCATCAACATCTAATGACCTGTCCTGTGCCTCTACATACCTGCCTCCTTTCTTGTCCCCCTGGCCCAGCTGCACCCTGGCCCCACAGCTTCTCCACCCCCTTCAAAGAACTATCCTTGGCTCCCCACTTGGGTCCTCAGCCTGGATGTGCTGAGAAAGGGATTGTCTCAAGGGTAAAATCCTACGTGATGAGGGGGCCAGCAGAGCTTGGAATTGGAAATGGGAATCTAGGGTAAGAAGGGGAAATGATGGCACTGGGAAAGCTGAGGCGAGTGCCTTGGAGTTGGATGAGGCAGTAAAAGCAAGGACAGGTGGGGAGGGTGTGCTGACCTTGCCAGGGAAGTAGGAGCTGTTCTTGAACTTGCGCAGCATCATGGCGAGGAAGAAGGTACCAGCCATGAGCACAAGAGAGAGGAGGGCTGTGTTGGGCAGGGCGGCCTGAGGTTTGGGTGTTGTCAGCACATCGTGGTCATAGTTCTTCTGCAGTGGATGATCCTGGAAGATCTGCAGCAGAAAACCAAGGCATCCTGTTCCTTCCCATCCATCCATTCTCCAACCATCATTTATCTATCCATCATCCATCCCATGCATCTCTGTATTCACCATTTATCTCTCTATTCAGCATCCATTCACCAATCCATCATCCATCTACCTATCTTATTCCTCAGTTGTCATGGAAACAGAGAGGCAATGGGATTCCACAGCTTGGTTTTCAGGACTGAGGACCAATCTAGGCTTGGGTGGGGCAGACCATGGAGGAAATGAGTCTGTGTGTGTGTGTGTGTGTGTGTACATGCAAGCAGGGCCTGGGAACCATGAGAAGGCTGGAGGGCAGGAAACAAGTGCCAAGGAAGTTTCTAAAAAGACTTGGGCTCCAAAGACTTGAAAACTGAAATACCCATCAACCAGCAGAATCAGGGGTAGACGTAAAGTGTTCACCCTTCCTCCATATAAAATGGAGACCCAGAAGTAGGCATAGTTCAAGGTGACAGAGCTGAGGAGGCGGGGCACGTGCTCTGCAGGCCCTATGGTTCTTAAGGGCGATAGCAGGAGAGGGAGCGGCAGGGTGGGGCTCCAGAGCCCCCAGGACCTCTGCTACCATGCCATGCCTACTCGCTCCAACATTCAGTCTCACACACGTGAAAGTGCTAAGTCGTGGCCAGCTCTTTGTGACCCTATGGACTGTAACCCACCAGGCTCCTCTGTCCATGGAATTCTCTAGGTAAGAATACTGGAGTGGGTGGCCATTCCCTTCTCCAGGGGATCTTCCCAACCCAGGAATCAAACCTGGGTTTCCTGCATTGCAGGCAAATTCTTGACCATCTGAGCCTCCAGGGAAGCCCATTAGTCACTGTCTGTGATTATACACATGGGCCGTTGCATGCAGAAGGGCCCTCTCATGCACAGTCATGGTGAGAATACCAGCCCACAGACAGCTGGTGTCAACATGGATGTGGTCACAGTCACATTCCGTGAAAACATGGCCACATAAATGCCAAATAGACACTAGTGCAATGACACCCACAGTCACATAGCTTGTGCACAGTCACACACACACACACACAGACGCTCACGCCTCTAACACTCCTGCAGCCCTCACCGTGACCAGCTTGTAGAAGGTCTCATAGATGAAGATGAGGGAGATGAGGAAGGAGAAAATCTCCTGGGTGTAGCGGGAGATGAAGCGGACCAGAAAGCTGCCCTCGAAGGCCACCACCAGCACCACCAGCAGGATGAGCCAGAAGCCAATCCACACACGGCCCACAATGTACTCCAGGTTGTTAGTCTGGCAGAACTGTAGGGTGGTCAGAGGGAGCTGGGGTCAGACACATGGGCCCAGGCACCATGTGTTAAGCAGGTGGGGCTGGGGGCCAGTTACAGGGTCACAGTGGGGCCAGAATACAGTTACCGAGTAGAAGGCTTCCTCAAACACAAGCAGGGGTCCTGAGAAGCCCAACACGAGCAGGGGCTGAGCCCCCAGCAGGGAGAAGATGATGCCCTGCAACGCAGTGGAGAGGAGCAGTTCCGACACCCCTATCATATTCTCGGTCTTGTCTCCTGTGGGTGGAGGTGTGGTCAAGGTCAAGATCATTTCACGGGTAAGCTGACATAGGGGTCCAAGGTGTCAGATCGGGGCAAAATCAGGGCTGATACGTAGGCCAGAGGGTCAGAGGTGAGGGTTAGTGGGACACATGGAGACACTGACCCAGGAGGCCGCCGAAGGTGATGGCGGGGGTCAGGGCGGCAAAGTAGATGAAGATGATGGCAGACAGGACCTGGGGGCTCAAGGCATCTGTGATGTCACTCAGGTAGCGGGGGTAGCGGCGCCGGATGTCACGCACCAGTCCCCCGAAGAGCTTGCCTGTCCGTTGCAGAGGGTCTTCTGGGGTGTCCCCTGGACCTTTCTTCACATCTGTAGTGGAGACCATGTCACAGAGGATTGAAGGGGGAGGTGAGGGGAGAGGGGAATCGAGGAGGAGATGCCTGATGGGAATGGGGTCATCTGGGAGGCTGGAAGGGATGAGGACAGGGAGAGGGGAGCCAGGGGCTCACAGGGCTATGCTGGGGGTCTGGGGGCTCAAAAAAACTTGGGCTGGGCAGGGCAGGGCAGGTACCTAGGTCCTTGAAGATACTGGGGTCGGGCTTGGCAGGGCTGGGCAGGTAGCGTCTTCTCAGCAGCTCTTTCTGCACAGGCACCAGACTGAGCAGGGCCTTCTCAGAAGGGGCATCCAAGGGAGGCAGCACCAGACTGCAGTCAAGAAAGCCCTCCAGGGACTGGACCAGCGTCTCCTTGCTCTGGGCTAGGTATGCGTC
This sequence comes from Bos indicus x Bos taurus, assembly GCF_003369695.1. NCBI lineage: Eukaryota > Metazoa > Chordata > Mammalia > Artiodactyla > Bovidae > Bos > Bos indicus x Bos taurus. The sequence goes on from NC_040094.1 coordinate 45,132,494, forward strand.
ATTCCAGAACACCTGAGGGCAGGAGAGAAGGTCAGAGCCACTAGGACCTGCTGGATTCAGGTCCACAGGAGTCCACAGCCAAGGCCTCTGGGGATCAGAATCCTTTCACCCAGCTCCTGCCAGCTGAGATCTGCTTTTCCTGCCCTGTCCTTCCACCCATCCACTCTCTACTGAGAAAGGGTAGACAGGGCCCTCAGTGGGGAAAGCAGAAAGAACTAAAGTGAACCAAGTGGCTTGTAGCAGACCAGATGGAACAAGAGCAGACCAGGCCAGCCCTAACCAGGTAGAACCAAGACAGAGAGGGCCAGACTAAACCAGGCCTGATCAGGCAGGGCTAGGCCAGAACACGGGCCTGGACCCCCCTGAGCAGACAGGATAGATCCAACGGAACGGGCCAAACTAGTGATGTTAAAGTAAGCCACACCTCCCCTGCCACCCAGGGCCCCCGGCTCCCCCCGCCCTCACTGGCCCCTCCTCACCCTCTCCGACATGAGGGTGGCGGCAGCTCTGCCCAGCTGGGTGTAGTTGATGTTGGGGCCCTCGGGTCCCAGCAACACAATGAGAAAGCGCACAGGCACTGCCGGCTCCTCTGACCCCTCTGGCTTTGGCTCCGACTCCATCGGCTCCTTTAACCTCACAAAGCCCAGCACTGGCCGCTTTAGGAACCTGGCACAGCCTGGCAGGTGGACAAAATGGGGTGCTGAGGCCCGTGGGGGAGGTGGGGGGCATGGGGCAGTGCTGGTGAGGTTCAGGCTTATGGAGGGGCAGGAGGTGGAAGCAGGTAGTATGCAGGGATGAGGGAAGGAGCCCACTGGCCACTTACCCACAAGCACCAGGGTGGCCTCCCAGTCCTGGGGACTCTTTCCCAGAATTTCAGGTGCGTGCCCTCTTGTGCTACCCTCTCCCTGTTGGGAGGAGGTGGTGAGTAGAGTCCTCGGCCACTGCGGACCCTGGACACCCGAGTGTCCCACCCCCTTTCCCCCACCCGCTCTCATTTAGAACCACATTCAGGTTGAGGGCCTTCCGGCTCTCCTCACATGGCCTCGGCACAGCCTCACCTGTTCACAGAAGAGCTCTGTCTCCAGTGACGGATGCTGTGGGAGCAGAGGCTCCGAAGGGTCCCCAGAATGTGTCACAACCACAGGCTTCACACCCCCCAGGGCCTCCATGTCGCTGGCGTGGCTGCAGGGCACACAGTGGACATGGGCTGAGTAGGCTGCTCAGGCCGGGCTGTTAGCAGAGTGGAGACTGGGACTCACTAGCGTCAGACTAGAGAGACCTAGGGGTGGAAGGAGAATCGGCCTCCTCCGAAGGATGTTGTGGTTGTAAGCGGGTGGCCTCAGTCTGAACTGACTAGGTAGAGCCAGAAGAATGGATAGAGGGAGGGACTTTAAGAGTCTGTCCCCCTGGGGACCAGTGGCCCCCAAAACTGAGCATGGAGACATGGTCACTGCCTGAAAGGTGTCGGAGGCAGGAGCCATGGTGCAAGAAAAGTGGGACCCAGCCTGGTGGGGAGGGGCTCCCGCAGAGATCTTGGGGCAGGTGGGCTGGGGAGATAGGCCCTGTGGGTGTGGGGTCCAGGGCCCAGCAGGCAGGGGCACCTGTGTTTCAGCAGCAGGACCCGGAGCAGATTGTCTTGGTCGTCTGGCTGGATCTGCCCCTCGAAGGTAAACCTGTCCAGCAACTGGTTGGCCACTTCAGCCAGGGATTTCCCTGGCAGATCCAGAAGGACAGTACCTGCAGGCAGTGGAGGGGTGAGGTGGCTGGCCCTGCCCCGCCCCCCTCCCCCCAGCAGGCTTTACATGCAGAGCTGCAGAGGGTTCACCCACCCTTGGCGAAGGCTTTCTGAAGCTCCAAGAGGCTCCAGAAGTTGAGGTAAGGCAGGTGGGGGCGGCCCCAGTTCCCGTCTTTGCCCAGGTTCTCCTCCAGCCCCACCCAGCGTGCTGTTTCCATCCATTGTATCTCTTGGTTCTTTTCATCCATCACCAGTTCCCGCAGCTGCACGCACACCTGCGGCCCCACAGGCTTGAATTAGTTCCTCAGGCCCAGGGCAGGGCTGTGGGGGGCACTGGAAGCCCAGGGCACGGTGGGCACTTGGCAGGCCCTGAGGGGTATTTGTCAGAGGCCCAGGGTCCTGGGGCACTCAGGACAGAGGCTGAGCTCAGAGGGGACCGTCAGGGGCTACAACCTGGGGGTGTAGAGTAAGATGTGACACGTGGGGAGATGCTTGAGGGTCCCCCACCTCTGCCTCTGTTCCCCAACTTCCTGACCAGGCCCTTCCCCCCATTTCAGAGGCATTTGAAGATACTCAAAAGGGGTGCTAGAGTGGGCTTGGGAGAGGAGAGGAAAGCCTTGGGACCCGCTGGGTCCGTCTCTTGCCTCTAAGATTTCTGTGTGGGCTCGGCGTGCCCTTGGGTTTCCATGAGGCCAGGGGCCCACTCTCAGGGGCCTAGCTGAGGGCAGACCCAATTTCCTAACTGGCTACACAGTCTGGTGCCCAGCAATGACATGGGGGGCCTGGGGAGGGAAATCTGGGTGGAGGAGAGCATGCATGTAATTCTGTGCTTCTCCAGGGGGCACCTGACAGCCCGGCCCGGGCCAGCGGACCTGGGGGCTCAGACCTCCAGTGGTCAGTTTACCTCTGTCCAGCGAGCTCCCCATGAGTGCAAGGAGGCCCAGGTCTCCCTGCTCACCGGGAGATGTCCTCTTCTACCTATTTCCCAGGATGCCCGTTCCTTCTCTGTTCGTGGAGTCTCCACATCCCAAAGCTGTAGCTCTCCCTCCGTTCCTCCCCTCCCCTGGTAGAATGATGGGTCCCAAGGGCAGTTCAGGAAAGAAGGTTGGGGAGGCTGGGGTGCTCACCTTGTGGGTTTCTGGGTGTTGCGATGTGGTGTGGTAGTCTGTGTCTGTCAGCTGGTTGACCCGAGCTGAAAACCCCAAAGCCAGTTAGTGATGCCCCCAGACAATCCCCCCACGGCCCTCCTGCCCCATCCCCATGAGATGCAGAGACCACACAGGATGACGCCTCTCTCCTTCTCGTTGCCCCTGGCTGGGACCCTGCCCCACGCCTGTTCCTGGCCCAGACTGGCACTGTCACTTGCCATCTGAGCCCTGTGGAGGACCCCTGGGGCTCATCCCCCCGCGCTGACAGGAGGGTCATCTCCAAGGGGACTGGGGAGTCCTAAACAGCAGTTCTCTTCTCCCTCCTGCTACCTTCTGGGACCAGATTCCCTTTTTTTCCCACCTGCCTCAACAATCTCACTGGCCCAGCAGCTTCTCACCACTTCCAAGCAGAGCTCTGGGAGCCAGGGTGGGGGCTGCCTTTATATTGGCCCCCACACCCTTTAGCCCTCATTTCCCAGAGGGGCCTCTTATCTCCTATATCAATTGCCAGCACTTAAGTCCAGTTGACAGTAAACAGGTCCCCTTCCAGGGCTCCCCAACCAAGACCTTGGACAAGCCCAGGAAGGTTTCCTCAGGTCTCTCTGCCCTGAGGATCCCCGCAGCCCCCCATTTTCAGGACTTCTGGACTTCCAAACAGAACAATGTTCTCAGAACAGGCCCAGCACCTGGCCCGGAAGCTGGATGGGCACAAATGGCATGGGGGCTCATGTCCTCGTTCCAGACAAGGCTGACTGCCCGCTCACAATTCTACGGGGCACAGTAATGGGTGACTGGTCCTGCCCTCCCACCGCCCCTAGTCACCTCCTGTGATCATTTCAAACAAAACTCTGTTTATCCTTCAATCAGCCAGGATTGTGGGAGAACTGGCCCTGGGGCTGGGCTGGTGGAGAGGGGAAAGAAGGCAAATACAAACTCCCCACCTGTCAGTGATAGGGTTCAGAGGGTTCAGCAGCTCATCCCAACAGGAGAGCTGGAGATGGGCTCACCTTCTGCCTCCTCTTCCTGAATTGTGTCACCTTCTGCCTCTTCCATTGGGATACTGACGGAATCATGGTCTTCATATTCCTTTTGCTCTAGAGTCTCCTCCAGTTGATCTTCATACTCCTGTGAGAAGCTGCCATCAGGGCTGGGCTGCAGGGGGCTCTGAAGGTGGGAGTCCAGGGCTGGGTTCCCAGAGCCCCCAGGTAGGAGCCCTGCAGACACCACCAAAGACTCACCTCCGGATCCCCCATGGCGCTGTCCTGATTGTTCAATTGTCTGCAGTGATCTGAGCCCCCAGCATAACCCACACTCGGAGTTCCTATGGTGGATTGGGGGGAAGGTACAGGCTGGGTGAGGCATGGGGCAACCTGGGGTCTCCCCTAGGTCCCCCAAGGGGACCCCCCCCAGGGGGCTGCATTTGATCAAAGTGGGATCCCGAGATAGGAGATAAGGGAGATTAGGAGATATCTCCTAATTAGATATCTCCTAATCCCGAGATTAGGAGATAAGGGAGGGTCAGAGGAAAGAAGTGTAAGTGGGAGGTTGAGGGGAGGGAGGAGCTGGGTTTGCAGGAGTGAGGGCAGGTGTGCAGGGGCCGCAGACAGTGAAGTGCAGGGAAGGTGAAACTTGGCTGGCATCAATCTCAGGGTGTTTGGGAGGACGGGGGTTGTTCTTCAAATAAGCTCCTTCCTCCATCCACCAGTCCTCACCTGACTTCCTTTTCTGCCCCTCCCCAGGAATCAGCTAACTTCAGGAGATGACCCGTCCCTCTTTCAGGGAGCTTAGCTGAGAGTCTCCACAAAACACCGTCTTCTCCCAGAAATGGCTGCTTCCTGCTGGGCATAGGGCTGCGGTATCCTTAGGAGTGGCTCACAGGCCCTGAATGATGCAGCCTTGCTTCTCTTCCCTACACCATCTTGACCTCCATCTCTCTTGCTCTCTCACCACCTATCCCACTGGCCTGCTTACCAAGCCCTTTCCTGCCCCAGGGCCCTTGCACCTGCTTTGTCCATGTCATGGATGTCCCTCCCCCGACTTCAGCCCTTCCCACCCCTCAGCTCACACACCAGCTCTTCAGAGTCCCTTCCTGACCTTCCTGACAACAATCACTAACGCAGTCTGTCATTTTCTGGTTTCTTGATTCATTTGTGTATATATGGTCTGAGTGAGTATTAGTCATTTAGTCATGTTATTCTCTTTGCGACCTCATGGACTGTATCCCACCAGTTTCCTCTGTCCATAGAGTTCTCTAGGCAAGAAGACTGGAGTGGGTAGCCAGTCCCTCCTCCAGGGGATCTTCCCAACTCAGGTCTCTTGCATTGCAGGTGAGTTCTTTACTGTCTAAGCCACCAGGGAAGCCCATGTATGGTCTGAGGATGCTTCTAAAAGGGAAGCCACATGAGCACTGAGATCCTGCACGTCTCAATCCCCACCAGATCCACCACTCCTAGCAGAGTGGTTGCCATATAGTAGGCACTCAATAAATACCTGTTGATCACTGTGTATAAAATAGATAACTACTGAGAACCTATTGTATTGCACAGTGGACTCTACTCGATGATCTGAGGTGACCTAAATGGGAAGGGAATTTAAAAGAGAGAGGCTCTATGTATACATATAACTGATTCACTTTGCTGTAAATCAGAAATTAATGCAACGTGGTAAAGCAATTATAATAAATTTTTTTTAAAAAAGCGTGTTGAAAGAGTGGAAGAATGGCTCCTTCTTGCAGGCTTGGGGCTCTGGGGCTGGGGAGCCAGGATGACTAGGAGGCCAGGAGGCCATGGAGTCCTGCACCTCCGTTTTCTCAGTTGTGTCTCTAGTGGAAAGGAAGGACACCCACCCCAGGAATGTGAGGATCAGCCCAAGAGAACACAGAGGTGCCCTGCTATGGCCCAGACTGGGTGTGGAGGGACATCCTTCTCCCCTTCACCCACGGCAGGCTGCATAGCGTGTTGTAGTGACACGGATTTGAGTCAGATTGACAACTGTGCCCCTCCACGCCTGGCATAGAGCCTGGGAAGCTGAGATGAACAAGACACTGTTCAGCTCTCCAGAAGCTCACAGCCCTGGCTGGGGAGACCAGCCAGGAACACGTGACAGGTGAAGAGGTTCAGGAGAAAACACGTGCCCCAAACAAAAGCAAGCAGTGAGCAGACTGTGCTGGTTGCCAAGGATGTTTGTTGCAGGAGGGAGAGTAGGACTTGCTGATGGGGTAGAAGGCAGAGTGTCCCTGAAGGAGGCGACACTGGCGCTTGCCCCAGAGCACTGGTGGGATTTGAAGGGCTGAGAGATGGGAAGGGCTAGTCCAGGTGTTAGGAATGGTGGCAAGAGGCAGACAGAAGACCATGCCAGAGAAGGCTGGGCACTGTGGAAGGGAACAGGACAGGGAGTATGTACAGAAAGAACTGTACACAGAGCTCTGTTTCTGAGGAATGGATAGTCCTGCAGTCCTTAGAGATAGAGAAAGGGCATGAGTGAGCCCCTGGCCCAAACTGAGGAAGGCAAGGGTCCCTGCCTTGGGGTGGTTGTAGGGCAAATGATGGCCATGGTGGGGAATTCTAAAGTCTGAGGATGGGGTGTCCCTACTGCAGGGGACTTGGCATTCGAGGTGTCTGGTATTGCAGAGAAAACCTTTTTTTTTTTTTTGAATTATGTTTTATTATTATTGTTATTTTAAAAATATTTATTTATTTATTTGGCTGCACTGGGTCTTAGTTGCGGCATGTGAGTTCTAGTTCCCTGACCAGGGATCAAACCAGGGCCCCCCTACACTGGGAGCACAGAGTCTTAGCCACTGGATTATCAGGGAAGTCCTCATGCACCTTTTTTCTCTCCCTCTTCTGCCTTTCCCTGTCCCCTTCTCCTTCCTCTTCTCCCATCTTTAACCTCTCTCTTCCATCTCTGGTCTTGTCGCCACCTGGGCCTCAGATCTCTAGCCGCTTCCACCTTGTCGACCCTGAGGTACTAAACACCGCCCTCCTCAGGCAGGCACTGTGGTCTTAGTTTCCCGTCTGAGAGGGGAGAGGGTCCCCCCAGAGCCAGAGCACCCAGAAACATCCAGGCTGCCTCTCTGCCACTGACTGGCAGCTCCCAGACTCTCTCTAGGGCTCAGTCACCCCATCTGTACAATGGGAAGCCCTCCTGCTGGGGTCCTGAGCCATCAGTGAGAGAGAAGAGGGGAGAACGTAGGTGTCTTGAGCTCCTCTGGGGCCTTAGAGGTGCACCCATGACCCAGATTGCTGCCTGCTCCAGGCCCAGCCACTCCCCAGCTGCAGGCCTTGCTCTGCGAGCACTGATAAGAGCCTGGACCCCGATGGCTGACTTGTGTCTGGAAGTACACCAAGCACCTGGCCGGCCCACCAGCCAGGGCCAGGCAGATAAAGGGGAGCAGGGCATCTGGGGCCTAGGAGGTGGAACACAGCTGGAAGAGACTGGGAGGGGGAGTACCAGATGACGGGGAAGGCTCCCTGGAAGCACAGGACACCACCTTTGTGTAATCACCCCGACACCATACATAGCTGCGCTGTCTTATCTCTGATGATCCACAAACCACTCTGAAGTGGGTAGTGTCATTAGCCACACTTTACAGATGAGAAAGCTGAGGTTCAGAGAGGCTTACCTGCCCTGGTTCCCTAGCAGGTAGATAGCAGAGGGAGCATTAAACCCTGGCCTATCTTGCTCCAGCTACCGCTCTAACCATGGTGCTTAATTGCCTCCCAGAATATAAAACATCTATTAACTGGTTTAGTATTTGTGACTAAGAGTATGGGTTCTGCAGTCAGGCTGCCTGGGTTCAAAGCCCAGCCCTGCCACTCACTGTGTGACCTTGGGCAAGTAACTCAACCTCTCTGTGCCTCAGTTTTCTCATCTATAAAATGGGGGTAATCATAATGCTACCTCATAGCTCAGTTGGTAGAGAATCTGCCTGCAATGCAGGAGACCTGGGTTCAATTCCTGGGTGGGAAGATCCTCTGGAGAAGGAAATGGCAACCCACTCCAGTATTCTTGCCTGGAGAGTCCCATGGACAGAGGAGCCTGGCAGGCTACAGTCCATGGGATCACAAGAGTAGGACATGACCTAGCGACTAAATCACCACCACCATAATGCTATCTACCCCATAGACCTGTTGCAGCATTAAGAAAGTTCATGCATATAAAGCACTCAGAATAGTGCCTGGCCAGCCTGGATGGGAAGGGAACTTGGAGGGAAATGGATACATGTATATGTATGGCTGCGTCCCTTTGCTGTTCGCTTGAAACTGTCACAATATTGTTAATCAGATATATCCCAATGTAAAATAAAAAGTTAAAATGAAAAAAGAGTAGTGCCTGGCACATAAAGAGCTCTCTTTGAATGCTTGCTATCATTAGCTCTGCTCCTAGAGATGAAAGGCAGACTTGCTGTCTTCATTCCCTTCTGATTTTCCTTCAGTTCCTATAGAATTAACCTGTGTTTGGAGACCTTCAGGTGATGGGGGACTCCTCCTTTCCCTCTCAACACCCCCGAAGATGGGGACAGCGCCAGGTCTCCTTGGCTAGAGTCCCTGGAAATGTTTCAAAATGAGCAGCGTCAGCTGACAATTTTCCTCCTAGGCAGGAGACAGAGTGGCTTGGGGATCCCCATACATGGAGGAAAGAGGGGGCTGGGCGGCTGGGAGACCCTAGCCTGTGTGATTCAAGGGGCTGGTAAATAGGAGCCTGACAAGGACCTACACCTGGAGGGGAATCAGGTTCGCCCCTCCACATACACACTCACACACCTCTGCTGCCACGTGCCAGCCTTTTTTCCCCTAACACCTGCCGCCCCACTCTTCCTGGCTGTAGGTGCCAATGGGCCTGTGCCCTGAAGGGTAAAAACACACATGGTAACATTCTCACCCCACCACTGGCACCCCTTGGGGGGCCAGCACCCATGCCCACTTGGGCCCAGATTCAGGTTGGGCACCTACAGAAACCTTCAGGACAGGAGCCTCAGGACCACCCCAGCCCCTCCCTGCCCTTCTCACCTGCTCACAAGCCTTGAGGGTCCCTCGGCGAGCTTCTGCAGCTGCCAGTGGCCTCTGCGCCCAGATGAGCTCACACCTGCTCCAGCCCGCAATAGGTCCCGGCTCCCGCGCCCCGGGGGCAGCTCCCAAACCCCTGACTCATGCCCCCGCCTCCTAATCTGCCCGCCCCACGGGCCCTGGGAGCCCCGTCCACCCCCCCTGCCCTGCTCCCGCTGGGTGCCTGGTAAACAGAGTTATCTCTCACCTACATCTGGACAGCTGTGAGTCCGGCCCACCCCACCCAAGCCCACTGGCCAGCCCCCAAGGCCTCCCAAGTCCCTCCTGGCCCCTCCGATTCTCCTGGATCTTCCTTCGTGGACTAGCCTTTGATGACTGGGTTCTTGGAGCACCCAGCCTCCCGGCAGGTCCGCCCCAACCTCTGGATGCACCTGTCCTGCCTCTGTCCATCCTCACTCTGGCCAGACCCCTCTGCTCAGGCCCCAAGCTGCACGGGTGCTTGCTTTCTCCTCCCTCTGTCCTGGTGCCCTCCCTCGGGGGTTCACTCACTCTTCCTCTGTAGCCATCCCCTCCACCCCCAGGGGAACCAGCTCAAGCAGCCCCTTCCCCTTCTTGTCCCAGGCTAGGGCAACCCAGCCACCATCTCCTCAAGACTGCAACTGGCTCTAAAGAACTGGCACCTGGATGCTAAGACGCTGCCCCTCCGTCAACCTGAAACAATCTCAGGTCAACACAAACAACGTCCCCACACGGTGCTCTGAGCTCACAAAGCCCCAATGTCTGGGCACACTGGCTCCTCTGTCGACAGCCCGGCCCAGGCCCCCAGGCCAGAGCAGCCGCATTCTCGGCCCCCGCCGTGGCCCTCCCCTCACCCCCCAGCAGGGCAGTCTCTGCTCTTGGGGAGTGAGGGTGTTGCTGGAGCTGGTCACCTGTTCCTGGGCTGAAAGATGAGTTCAGATCGGCAAGGATGAATAGAGGTTTGAAAGCAGACAGAAAGGGGGTTTTGTGGACACTGCAGAGAGGGAGGAAACCGTGTCCCAGGCCCCTTGGAACCAGCCTGGTTGTGGGACGTGGGACAAGTGCCTGTCCCTCTCTGGGCTTCTGTGACCTCATCTGTAAAGGGAGAATGCCGGTTCCGTGGCCGCCAGCCTGGGGATTTCCTGCTTGGGATTCGAACAATAGCAACCCAGAGACCAGGTCAGAGAGGTGGCATACCCAGCAATTCCACAGCCATTTCCTGGGTCTCACCACGAGCCTGCACGTGCCCAGCCCTGGCAGAGGGAGAAAGGGAATCCTGTTTGCTGAAGAATCTATCTGCTCCAGGCACTGCCCTGCGGGCCTTCACCTGATGGTCACACTTAATCCTTACAGCAGCACCCCCCCACCCCCCATTTGACAGAGAGGTAAAGTGGCTTCCCAGTAAAAAGAATAACCCATGACGGGACTTCCCTGGTGATTCAGTGGTTAAGACTCTGCACTCCCAAGGCAGGGGTCATGGGTTTGATCCCATATGTCACACCACTCAGTCAAAAAAAAAGAAAGAAAGAACAACCAATGAGCGGATACCCGCTCTGTTCAGGTTCCTGTGCCCGGGGCTTCACACACATCTCTCTCTGAGCTCTGCAAGCCCCTCTGAGGAAGGCGCTGTTTATTATTTCTCTTTCCCTCTTACAGATGGAGAAGCTGGGTGGAGAGGTGGACGAATTCCTCCAGGCCTCTCCACTGGTGTTCTGCCTGCTGCCAAGCCCTGGGCTCCCTCCTGCCACCCTTGGCCTTCATGCCAGTAGAAGCAGAGAGGTCCTGGTAAAGGGGCCTGGGGACGCCTCCCAGTGCTCCACGTTGATGCTCAGTCTCCCAGCTGGTGGCATGTGTCCCAAGGCCTGGTCCAGACTGGGCTGTTTCCTGTGGTGCATGGCAATGAATGAACGCCAAATGTAGGCCCTGCCTTCTCTGCACAGCCCAGAGGGCTCAGGCACCTAGCCCTCTGCCTGTCCCAGAAGCCGAGAGGCAGCCAAGTGAAGGAGGCAGCCAGAGAGCACCTCTTCCGGGGCCAGAAAGAACCAGCAGCTAGCTAGGTGGGAGGCAAGGAGATGGTAGATGACATGGGAATATCTGGCTTAGGAGGAGAATCTACCCAGCTGCAGGTACCAGCCCCTCGCAGCCCAAAAGTCACCCAGGCAGCATCAGAGCAGATGGGCCTCTGGTCCTTCCTCCTCACACCACTGCTGCTGATCATTCTTGTCACCTTGATTGAATTTGGCAGATGTTCCCCCCAAATCTGCTCAACGTCACATTTCTCTTGTTTTAAAGATTTTTCCAGGAAGAAGTGATGGCTCTTCTCGCTCATTTTATTCCAGTTTGGACTCGGGTCAGTTCAATTCATCTGAAGGTTCCAGTGCCAGGCACTGGGGAATAAGACAAGAGAGAGGCTCCCTTCCCTTTGCCATGCCCCTGGGCTGGATGGAGATAATCAGAGGCATGGACTCTGGGGGACTGAGCAGAGCTCCAGGACGTCTTGAGAGGACATCAGATTGGTCCACCCCGCAAGCCCCTCATCCTCATCACTTACAGCCCTTTTTGCCATCCCAACCCCACCATTTTCTACAGCCTGAAGGGAGGCACTTACCTGGTCCCTCTCCAAGGTCCATGGATGCCTTTGTCAAAGTTTGGGCTCATCAAAGTCAGTGCCAAGGTCAAATGTGGTGGAATGAGGTGAACCGAGGGTGGAGCTCCTAGCCAGGTCTGTGGAAGTCGTCTGGTGACTTGGTTGCAGACCCATCGTGGTTATTCCAGACCACGCAATTCAGATCCATGGGTTGGGACAGGTTGTCCCCGAGGGAGGCCCCGTGGACTGACTGTGACATTCTCCTGAAGAGAGAAGTCCTTATTTTCAATCAGCTTGGGACACGGTCAGTCCTCAGTGAGAAGTGAGGATTTGGCAGGGTACTGAGGAAGGGAAGGCTGCTTCCTTTCTCTTGGCCTGAAGAAACAGGCTGAGACTCTGTGAGGGGGTGGGGTGGGGTCGTGGTGGTGAGGTGACCTGCCTCGTACAATGGGCGCGGCAGCGAGGTGTTAGGTGGGCCAGCGACCACTAAAAGTAGACCCACCTAGTAATCTCACACCTGCTGTTCAGTCCCCAGCTGGTGATCCTCTGATGCTCTCCCTAGAAACCCAGCAAAGAAAGCTTTGCTGGACAGTTCCCCTGTGGGAACGGAAGGGAGGGTCTGGGCCCAAGTCCAGAGCAAAGCAGCCATGATGAGCAGTGGCAGCTAAGGTGAGTGGATGTCCAGATAGCATGGGGTGACCATTGAAGGGGACTGGCAGAGGGGACAAGTTCTGACCAGATGACCTGGACTCATGGGTATTGCCTAGTGAAGACGTGACTTCTTGTGCCTTCTCGGACTGGGGACTCAGACCACTGGGATTTTGCCCTAAAGGCACATGCCCCATGGCTAGGAGGACATCTAGGTTCAGTGTGAACTGCTACAGCAGGTGGCTCTGCCCTTGGTTAGGTGACCTTGAGCTGATCACCTCCTCTCTCCCGCGTTGGTTTTCACTCTGGGCCAACGTGTGGACCAAATGGGATGACAGATGGAAAGGGGCTTGAGACCATAATATGCTCTGGATGCAGGTCAGGGACTGAGTCGTGAATGGGGAAAATAAACCATGGAGATTGAAAGTCACCTGTGGCTCAGGTGACCAGGGCCACACAGCACCCATCCTCAAGGAGTTCAATGGAGACAGAAGATGTTAGCACATAACCAGAGTGTGACGACAACAAGGGGTGTGAACAAAGAATGGGGGCCCGAGGAAGGAGTAATTTAGGAAGTGAAGAGGTCTCCAAGGAGTCCTCTGAGCTGAATCTTAGAAAAGTCCATGAGACTTACCCTGGTGGTCCAGTGGTTAAGACTCCGCTCTTCCACTGCACATGGCACGGGTTCAATTCCTGGTCAGGGAATTAAGCTCCCTCATGCCTCACGGCATAGCCAAAAAAATTGAAATGGGTAAAATAACAATCCGAATAATAAAGTAATCTGAAAAAAATAAAGTTTTAAAGAAAAATCCATCAGGAGAAATGGAAGCAAGCCTTCTCAGGTGGGGGGAACAGAGCTATAAGGTTCAGCACGGGTTGAGGACTAGAGCAGTGTTGGGTGAATGGAAGTGGGGCAGTAATCCTTGTAGCTGTGAATGGACCAGTCATCCTTACAGAAAGGGGTGAGGGGTGAGGGGGTGGGGAAACAGGGGAATTGGACTGGAACTGGAAAGTTGCGTTCAGAGATGAGCTGGTCCAGCCCTCCTCTCCTGGAATCCTGTACCCTTGACTTGCATCCCCCCTTGACAGGCATCCTGCAAGGAAGCTTCTGTCTGTCTGGGGGCAGCCAGGTCAGATCTTGCAAATATAAGACACTCAGAGATATGAAATGGGAGTCAACAGGATCCCCTGAGAGCTGAATGCTCAAGGAAGAGGGGGAGGAGGGTTCCAGCAGGGCCTTGAAGGATGGGTGGGGTTTCTCCAAGAGTGGAGGAGGAGGGCAGTCAAAGTGGGCCCTTGGAGAGCTGGGAGGCCCACCTGGCTCTCCAGAAATCATGGGGTAGGGGGTGGCATGGGGGATGGCCCAGGGAATAGAATCTGTTCAAGGGGCCTCAAGTTGGGGCTGTGAGCTCTCTCAGAGTTTTGACACTTGCTCTTCTCAGAAGATTCTGTGTTCCCTAGGTTTCTAGGTCTTTTTTTTTCTTTTGGCCACATGGCTTGGCTTGCAGGATCTCAGTTCTATGACCAGAGGTTAAACACAGACCATAGCAGTGAAAGCCTGAAATCCTAACCACTAGGTCATCAGGGAACTCCCTAGGCTTCTGGGTCTTTACACATGCTGTTCCCTTGTCCTGAGGCTCCTTTCCTTTCTATATCTGCTGAACTGAAGCTTCAGGGCATAGCTCTTGCATCCCCAACTTTGTGAAGCCTCCCTCCTCCCACACCCCTCACCCCTGGCAGCTTGAAATGGCTCAGCCCAAGCCCACCTGTGTCACAGCCCGTCTGGGCTCTACTGGGATGATCCATGGCCCTGTCTTTCTCTTTCACAGATTGTAAGCCCTAAGGACAGAGACCATTGCTCAGTCCTTTAAACCTTGCCCAGAGCTCGGCCCGAAGTTGATAGTTCATATGTGTTGACTTTGAATGGAATCAATGCAAAAATCGGTCCCTTAGCCCACTGCTGAAACCATGGATGAGACAATTACTATTTGAAAAAGACCATATGGGTGATACGCGTTCACAATATTGTTTAATTCTAACCTTTACCTCTAAACACAAATAGGTAAAGAAACAAACTCTGGCCTCATCCAGTCTTCACTTGGTTCCTCATGCCCCAAATTGAGGCACTTCCTTGATTCTTCTCTTTCCCTCACCCCGCATCCAACCACAGCTCGTTCTATTGGCTCCACCTCCATGGTCCCATCCTCTTCTCTCCATCTCCACTGTTTTTCCCCAGGCCCACCGTCCTGCTCCTCCATCACCCCAGGAGCCTGGCACCTGGCCTCTTGGATTCACTCGGGGCCCTTACAATGCAGGAGCCACCTGGCATTCAGAGTGACCTTTGAGAAACAGAAATCAGAAGACATCACTCCCCTGGGTAAAATCCTTCACGAATTCCTCACACCCATTCCCTGCTCCAGGCTATTCCTGCCCTCCTCTCCCCGCTTGCCTTTCTGCTCTGTCAGGGCACCAGCATCATTCCTGCCTGGGTCTCCCCACCCTGCCTGGATGCTCCTCCCCAACCTCCCTCTGCCTATTCAGGTCTCAAATCAAATGTTACCCCCACATCTTTTATCACCCACTTAGAGAAAACCCCAGCCACTCTATCCCACATCAAGGAAAATCAGGGTGGGCCATGTATGAGAGAAAACCTCAAATCGTATTGGCTTACTCAAGACCAAAATTTATTTCTCTTTGATGTGAAAGCCTGGAAGTAGAAGGTCTAGGGGCTTCCCCGGTAGCTCAGCTGGTAAAGAATCTGCCTATAATGCAGGATACCCTGGTTCAATTCCTGGGTTGGGAAGTTCCCCTGGAGAAGGGATAGGCTACTTATTCCAGTATTCTTAGGCTTCCTTGGTGGCTCAGGTGGTAAAGAATCTACCTGCAATGCGGGAGACCTGGGCTTGATCCCTGGGTTGGGAAGATCCCCTGGAGGAAAGCAAGGCAATCTACTCCAGTATTCTTGCCTGGAGAATTCCATGGACAGAGGAGCCTGGTGGGCTACAGTCCACAGGGTCGCAGAGAGTCGAACACGACTGAGTGACTAAGCACAGAACAGCATAGGAGGTCTAGGCTGGGGCCCCATAGTATCAGGAGCCCTACCAGGTATCTTCCATCTGTGGCATTATCAGAGGATGTTGTCCTCCTCCTGTTCCAATATGGCTGCGTGAGCTTCACTTCTGCATTCCAGCCAGTAGGAAGACATGCCCCTTTCTTTAAGGACATTTCCCAGCGGTGGCTTCTGCTTACATCCCTTTAGTTAGAACTTAACCTCATGGCTACACTGAGCTTCAAGGGAGCCAGCCATCTGCCCAGAGTTACACAGGAAAAAGAGGAGTGGAACTGCCCAGTTCATTCCCTGGATGGGGAATCAAGATCTTGCAGTAAAAAAAAAAAAAGAGAATGAAAATGAGAGGACTCCCAGTAATCTCAGCCAGGATCACATCATCTACTTTTTCCTATCAGGTGATAATTTCCCATTCAATTTATTGTTCTCTCTCTCCACTAGACCATGAACTCCATGAGGATAAGTTCTTTTTATTTTTTTATTTATTAAAAAGTTACTGTAGTAATAGTTGACTTAAAATAATATGTAAGTTTTAGGCGTACAACATGGTAATTCACAATTTTTAAAGACTATATGCCCTTTATAGTTATTATAAAATGTTAGCTATATCCCCTGTGGAGTATAATATATCCTTGTAGCCTATTTATTTTATACATAGTAGCTTGTTGAAGACAAATTCTTTGCTAGGCTTGTCCATCACTGTACCTTGCACAGGGAAGGCTCTGACTTTTTATTAAATGAAAGATTGGAAGGCTCCCCACAATAATTATATGAAGGAGGCATTCTCATTCCCATTTTTCAGATGGTGAAAATGAGGCTCAGAGAGATTAAGTAACCCGCCTAAGGTCACACAGTAGGCAATAGGGCCAAGATCTCTGGGGTTCCAGTGTTCTTTCAACTTTCACTCACATGCTGGCTTCCCCGATCCTTCAGCTCCACCCTGAATTAGTTAGAAGCCAGGACACAAACACGTGGAGTCTGTAAATGCCATTTCCCTAGGAAATTCTGTCTCAAACTCTCATTTATGCTGCCTTTAGCCTCAATGGGATAAACACAAAAAATGATTGGGATAAGTTTCTGTAACCTTTCTGCTACTCACTAGGTGAGGCTGTTACATAGGATCCATGAGATAAATGCCTCCTTGAATTAAGCACATTTCATCCTTCCCTCCCAGGGCTGTTAGGAGGATTAAAAGAGATAACACATGGGAAAGCTCTTTGAAAAAGACTCCGTGGTGACTAGATGGTCGGCCCCTACCATATGCAGAAACATGGAACACAGCTCACCGAGGCTAAGCTGCAGCTTCTTAGGCCCCAAGAACTCTCTAGTAAGAGAATGAAGCGGTCAGGGAAGGCTTCAAGGAGGAAGCATTCATCCCCACCCCCCAGCCCCTTGTGTTGCCCGGCTTGTGGGATCTTAGTTTCCGGACCTGGGGTCGAACCTGGGCCCTCGTCACTGAAAGCAGAGTCAATTCCCAAGGAGGAGGCATCTTGAAAGGTGGTACTCTAGTGTAGAACATTTGACCAAATTATCTCTGTTCCCTGTGTGCAGACCCCTGAGGTCACTACCTTTTTCCAAACTAGTCCACAGAAGCCTGCATCTTCCCACACTTGCCAGGACTATCTCATCCATCTCTAATCCCACCATCTAGCCCCAGGGGTGACAGCACAAACCACAAGTGGAGACAGCAGCTCTAGGATACTCACACATCCCCAGAGACCACAGGGCTTTGAAATGAGGAAGAGCTGGGGACTTCCCTGGCAGTCCAGCAGTTAGAACTTTGCCTTCCCGTGCAGGAGGTGTGGGTTCAATCCCTGGTTGGGGAGCTAAGATCTCATGTGCCTCACAGCCACCTCCCCAAAACATAAAACAGAGCAATATTGTAATAAATTCAATAAAGACTAAAAAAAAAAAGACTGTAAAAATTGCTGTTGTTTTCAGTCACTGAGTCGTATCTGACTCTTTGCAACCTCATGGACTGCAGTACACCAGGCTTTCCTGTCCTTCAGTATCTCCCGGAGTTTTCTCAAATTCATGTCCATCGAGTCCGTGATGCTATCTCCCCATTTCATCCTCTGCCGTCCTCTTCTCCTTTTGCCTTCAGTCTTTCCCAGTATCAGGTCTACATTTTTATAAATCTTAAAAAAAAAAAAAGGAAGAGTTTAGTCTTAGAATAAGCCCCAGCCCAGGGTGGGACACTGAGGTGGGACACTCCACCTCATCTTTTTCCCATTAAGTAGCAACCCCTGACCCTCTGCTTCCTCATCCAGACAGGAATATTTGATTGCAGGGCATAAAGACCACCTTTCCTAAGGTCAGCTATCGTTACTCACAGGCTGTGCAATTGTTGATCCTCACAAAACTGGAGGAAAAGGGAGGACACAGAGAGGTCATGTAACCAGAGGTCACACAACTCATCGGCAGCCACCTGGAGCAGGATTCGCTCACAGACAGCCAGGGTCCACAGCTTGGGATGGGGACAGGGAGGGAAACCTCTCAAGGAAATGGCTCTTATGGGTCAGTGAGAGTTCAAGGCCACACCGGCCAGGGCCCAGGAGCAGGGCAGGGGCGGGGCTGCAACAGACTGGAAACTGCCGCCCACTGGACTGACCCAGGCCTGCAGGGCGGGCAGGCCAGAGTTCCTTGGATCCACTGGGAGAGGCTCAACACCCTACTCTCACCACTGGGGGCCCAGGTGACCCCAGACACAGGCCTGGGTGGGGCGCTCTATACCCCAAGGACCTGCGGGGAGGTACAGAGAGCCTGAGGGCTGGGGGAGAACCTGCTGGAGTCCAGGGAGCAGGGGGCCTCCAGGGGGGAGACATGTCCTGCGGCCTCTGTGCATAGGAGCAGGGGTCCAGGCGTGGGGAACTCTGTGTGGGCAGAGAGCCTGTAGAGAGGGTCCTCTCTTCCTTCCCACATGCTCTAGGGACCCGCTGACCGCGCACACCTACCCTGCCCCTGCCGCCAGCCACTCCTGGTGCCTAAGAATAAAGTCCAAATTCTTCCTTCCGACCTCCTGGCTTGGTCTTCCTGTCTGTGAACTTGCGCCTGATCCCAGGCCTTGCCCAACTGGTCCTAGCCTCCATGCTCTCCCTTGAACTTGTTAAAGGTTAAAATTGAGCTCAGTCCCTTCTCCTGTCCAGGCAGCTACCCTTCGGTTGACCCAGCACAGACGACCGCCAGTCCTCTTGCGGGGATCTCCTCCCCTCCCTGTGGGCCCCCATGTGATTGTCGCCCTCTGCTTTCAGGGCGGGCCTGCGCCCAATAGGAGCTCAGGGCCAGGGGTAGCAGGGACTGACCACGGCTATCCAGGCTGTCAGTCACCCAGTTGGAAACTGCCTCTGCCCTCCCTCTTTCTCACCCTTTGGAGTACTCAGAACCAGGGGCTTCCCTGGTGGTCCACTGCTTAAGACTTCATGTCCTTCCAATGCAGGGGGCCTGGGTTCGATCCTTGGTTGGGGAGCTAAGATCCCACACGGTGCGCGGTGTATTTAGAAAAGTAAAATGGAATGAAATAGAACTACGGAGGGGCCACTTCTGCCGGGTGAGAAGGGGTGGGAGAGGGTGGGGGGATTTGTGCCTGCTGTTTCTGTGATCACTAGTGAGTGTCTGTGTGACAGAACAGGTGTTGGTGGACCCTGGGGGAGAGGAAGAAGGTGGGAGGGTATGAGCTTCCACCCTCCCTCTGTCTTGCCCCTGGCACGTCTCTCACTTATATCCTCTAGGATACACGGTAGACCCACCCCTCCTCTGGGCAGGTGGGTCTCCCTGTCAGTCCGGGCCTCCCCTGAGCCCCAGTCCGTGAAAGCTTCTCTCTCCATCCCTGCTGGAGGAGGGGTCAGATGGCTTCTTCAGAAAAGAGCCCAGCCTGACTTGGGGGACTGCCCCTCCCTCAGAGAACAGCTCCACCCCTTCTTGGCCTCTTCTATCTGCTGAGACAGATGTGTGGGGCCTCTGCCTGACAGCTGAGGGCAGAGTCTTTCTCTGGGGGCCTGGGCTCATGGGTGTGTCTCCCACTGGGTATGTGTCTGTGTGTGTGTGTGTGCAGGCAGCGGGGCGGTGGTGGGAGGAGTTGTAGTTAAACCAATGGCTTTGGAGTCAAACCAGCTGGGTCTGGCCTCTTACTAGCTGTGTGACCTTGAGTAAGTTTCCAGATGTCTTTCAAGTCTCAGACTCTTCATCCATAACATCCAGTCTCCTGGAGAGGCTGTGCAGGTGGAATGAGATGTGGTCCAGGAAGCGCTTAGCACAGCTGCAGTCACATCGTAAAGTCTGCTAAACGGTAGATTTGGAGGTTAAGAGAAAATCCCAGTCAGCACCACGGTCCTTTGATATGTGGGACCCTGAGGTCTGATGCTCCTGACAGGTGAGCGTAGATGCCCAAAGGCCTGGCTGATAGGGAAGAGGGGAAGCAAGGCCACTGGGTCACCCAGACCCTGACCTTGCTTCTCCTCCTTCGGAAACTATTCCTGTCAGAGGACCTTGAGCTGCCCACCTCCCACTCCCAGCAGGAAGGCTGAACTCTGGGGACCTCAGGAGGGAAACCTCTGTTCTTTCCACGAGCCCATGGTCTTCCTTGAGGGTAAGCCAGCCGGGTCCAGCAGACCCAGCTTAATGACTCAACTGTCCCTCTGAGAGCCTGGACGAGGGCAGGGAGCCCCAAAATGCAAACTGCTTCTTTTAAATTTTTTTTAAGTAGCACTTTTTAATTTGATTTTATATTCAAGTTGATTTACAATGTTGTGTTAGTTTCAAGCGTACAGCAAAGTGATCCAGTTATACCTATACATGTATCCATTCTTCTTCTGATCCTTTTCTCATATAGGTTATTAGAGAATATTGAGTTCCCTGTGCTATACAATAGGTCCTTGTTGATTATCTATTTTGTATATAGTAGTGTGTATATGTTTATCCCAAACTCCTAAGCTCCCAGACTCCCCCCTTCTTTCTTTTTGAATAGACCTGGAGCAGCCAATCAGGAACCAGAGCCTCAGCTCTACACTTCCACTGGTTAATTTCAAGTGGGGCCTTACCAGTGGTGCTGAAGGGTCCTGGGTGGGGCAGGGTGGGGAGTACAAAGCAGTGTCTGCACAGGCCTGGGCCCCTATCTCAGGATCCAGTGTTGTCAGCTGGGCGATTTGGGAGGGGACCACATGAACTCATCTTGTCTGGGAGGAAAACAACACTGGCTCTGAAACCTGAGGGGAGAGAAGGATGGGGGAAGGGTTTACAGTCTGTGCCTTAGTTTTTATTTAATTTATCTGGCTATGCCTGCTCTTATTGTGGCACGTGGGAGCTTCCGCTGTGGCATGTGAACACTTAGTTGTGGCATGTGGGATCTAGTTCCCTGACCAGGGATTGAACCTGGGCCCCGTGGACTGAGAGCACAGGGTTTTAGCCACTGGACCACCAGGGAAGCCCCTGTGTCTCAGTTTTCCTTTGGATAACTGGAGGAGATGGGGTTTTCTAAGCCTCAATTTTGAGAAGATGAGGAAGTTCACTTATTCATCTAAGAAGCAGGTCTACAGCATTTATTTTGCATCTATTAATGTGTCAGGCACCCTGCTAGGTGCTTGGGGATATAGAAAGCCAGGCAGACAGGCCTGGTAACCTCAGAGTCTGGGGGAGAGTGAAGACTGCAGTCCTGGGACTGTGCGGAGAATGGCAAAAGCCCAGAACCCATGGGAGCCTCCTGTGTAAAAAAATCACTTCATTTTGGCCAGTAAAACCCAGGAGGGAGCAGGGATTCCCTGTTGAGGTTTAGCAGAGAGGTAAACAGATGTGCTCAAAGCAATATAGCAGGTGTGTCTGTGAAGGAATGAGCCCACAGCGTGGGGCATCTGCCGTCTCTGTATCTCAGTTGGGAAGCCCTAGAGGGCTTACACAGAATACACAGAGGGAATACATAGAAGAACTGTACAAAAAAGATCTTCACAACCAAGATAATCACGATCGTGTGATCACTCACCTAGAGCCAGACATCCTGGAATGTGAAGTCAAGTGGGCCTTAGAAAGCATTACTACGAACAAAGCTAGTGGAGATGATGGAATTCCAGTTGAGCTATTCCAAATCCTGAAAGATGATGCTGTGAAAGTGCTGCACTCAATATGTCAGCAAATTTGGAAAACTCAGCAGTGGCCACAGGACTGGAAAAGGTCCATTTTCATTCCAATCCCAAAGGAAGGCAATGCCAAAGAATGCTCAGACTACCACATAATTGCACTCATCTCACACACTAGTAAAGTAATGCTCAAAATTCTCCAAGCCAGGCTTCAGCAATATGTGAACCGTGAACTTCCAGATGTTCAAGCTGGTTTTAGAAAAGGCAGAGGAACCAGAGACCAAATTGCCAACATCCGCTGGATCATGGAAAAAGCAAGAGAGTTCCAGAAAAACATCTATTTCTGCTTTATTGACT
Organism: Bos indicus x Bos taurus; assembly: GCF_003369695.1. Taxonomy (NCBI): domain Eukaryota; kingdom Metazoa; phylum Chordata; class Mammalia; order Artiodactyla; family Bovidae; genus Bos; species Bos indicus x Bos taurus. The sequence goes on from NC_040094.1 coordinate 45,154,127, forward strand.
ATGCCAAAGCCTTTGACTGTGTGGATCACAATAAACTGTGGGAAATTCTGAAAGAGATGGGAATACCAGACCACCTGACTGGCCTCTTGAGAAACCTATATGCAGGTCAGGAAGCAACAGTTAGAACTGGACATGGAACAACAGACTGGTTCCAAATAGGAAAAGGAGTTCGTCAAGGCTGTATATTGTCACCCTGTTTATTTAACTTATATGCAGAGTACATCATGAGAAACGCTGGGCTGGAAGAAGCACAAGCTGGAATCAAGATTGCCAGGAGAAATATCAATAACCTCAGATATGCAGATGACACCACCCTTATGGCAGAAAGTGAAGAGGAACTAAAAAGCCCCTTGATGAAAGTGAAAGAGGAGAGTGAAAAAGTTGGCTTAAACCTCAACATTCAGAAAACTAAGATCATGGCATCTGGTCCTATCACTTCATGGGAAATAGATGGGGAAACAGTGGAAACAGTGTCAGACTTTATTTTTTGGGGCTCCAAAATCAGTGCAGATGGTGATTGCAGCCATGAAATTAAAAGACTCTTACTCCTTGGAAGGAAAGTTATGACCAACCTAGATAGCATATTCAAAAGCTGAGACATTACTTTGCCAACAAAGGTCCGTCTAGTCAAGGCTATGGTTTTTCCTGTGGTCGTGTATGGATGTGAGAGTTGGACTGTGAAGAAAGCTAAGCGCCAAAGAATTGATGCTTTTGAACTGTGGTGTTGGAGAAGACTCTTGAGAGTCCTTTGGACTGCAAGGAGATCCAACCAGTCCATCCTAAAGGAGATCAGTCCTGGATGTTCTTTGGAAGGAGTGATCCTAAAGCTGAAACTCCAGTAATTTAGCCACCTCATGCAAAGAGTTGACTCATTGGAAAAGACCCTGATGCTGGGAGGGATTGGGGGCAGGAGGAGAAGGGGATGACAGAGGATGAGATGGCTGGATAGCATCACCGACTCGATGGACGTGAGTTTGAATGAACTCTGGGAGTGGGTGATAGACAGGGAGGCCTGGCGTGCTGCAATTCATGGGGTCGCAAAGAGTTGGACACGACTGAGCAACTGAACTGAACTGAACTGAGAGGGTGGATTCTAAGAAAGCCTGCCGGTACCTGTGGTGCATGGGCACCCTCATCCTTCTGCCTCATCTGCCCACAGATCCCAAGCCTTGCATGACCAGAGGGCGTCCTCTCACACCCCAGGCTCTGGTGCTGGAGGATATCACTCAGACCAAACATGGCCCAACTCCTGGGTTTGGCTCCAATAAGCTCTTGAGTCTGTGTGTGTGTGTGTGCTCAGTCGCTCAGTTGTGTCCGGCTCTTTGGGACGCTATGGACTGTAGCCTGCCAGGCTCCTCTGTCTGCGGAATTTTCTAGGTGAGACTACTAGAGTGGGTTGCCATTTCCTTCTCCAGGAAATCTTCTCGGCCCAGAGATTGAACCTGAGTCTCTCGCATCTCCTGCATTGTCAAGCGCACTTAAGTTCTTTGACCAAAGGAGATATGATTCCCAGGGTGACAGTGGCTTCCATGTCCTGGGGTAGCCAGAAAACTTTCAAGGATGTCAAGGGCTGTGTTGAGAAGTCCTTCTGTTGGGCAAGGACAGGGTGAGCATCAGAAAGAAAGGTACAATTAGGCTAACTTGAAATAAACCAGGTGTGAGACACAGCAAGGCACCACAGACAGGATGCCTTGTGGGTCAAAACATGCTTATGGCACTGGACAGATCAGTGCAGGAGAAATGGCCCTCCTTGTGCCCAAGCGGGGCAGAAAATGAAGTTAAAAACATGAGCACGGACATAAGATGCCTCTACCTGCTGGCTGTAATTTCCCTCTTTTCATTTTGTACTTAAAAAACAGAGTTTAGGGACTTCCCTGGTAATCCAGTGGTTAGGTTAGGACCTTGCACTTTTACTTCAGGGACCCGGGTTCGATTCCTGGTCAGGGAACTAAAATCCTGCAAGCCACATGGCACAGCCCCCAAACCCCACAAAACACAGAGTTTAGATCATCAGGAAATGACCATTCCAAACAGAACCTTCAATTTGCCTGATAACCAGACATAATACTTTTCGAAATAATCATTTTGTGTATGTTTTGAGAATCATTTAAGTGTTCAGAGAAGTCAGCCATGTTTTCATTATAGTATGTAATTGTATTAATAGTAACATCTCTATAGCTCAAGTGACTGAGTACAAATCTAACACTTACCAACTCTGTGACCTTGGGCAAGTGACTTCACCTCTCTGGGCTTCAGTCACCTCAGCTGCAAAATGGAACGAGTTAGTTGCTCAGTCGTATCTGACTCTTTGTGACCCTGTGGACTGTAGTCCATCAGGCTCCTCTGTCCATGGAGTTCTCCACGCAAGAGTACTGGAGTGGGTAGACATTCCCTTCTCCAGGGGATCTTCCCGACCCAGGGATCGAACCCAGGTCCCCTGCATGGCAGGCAGATTGTTTACCATCTGAGCCATCATACTTACCTTCCTTGAAGGGCTGTTGTGAGGATTAATGAAGTAATATATGTAAGTGCTTCAGGCATAATAAAGACAATATTCAGTGTTACCAATTTTTATCATCATTGTATTGGTAATTCGTGTTTAAAATGTTAGGAGAAATTTAATTTGTCAAATTCCTAAATGTTAATTTGTGCTTGAGTGACTATCAGAGAGGTTGGTTGTTTATTTTTATTTGCCTTATTCATTTATTTTTTGTCTACACTGTGTGGCTTGTGGGATCTTAGTTCCCTGACCAGGGACTGAACCCAGGGCCACAGCAGTGAAAGTGCCAAGTCCTAACCATTGGCCCACCAGGGAATTCCCTTTTTATTTTATTTATTCTATTTTTTGATTGTTTAAAGTGATGTCAATTATTTAGTAGATACAGAAGGTTAATAAACTGGACGCAAAACAAAGTTCAGGTAATAGTGAGGATTTCTCTCCATCAGTAAAGATTCTTAAAGGTTGAAGTTTCTAATAAACAACCTCTCCTCCCTGGAGAATCCCAGGGACGAGAGCCTGGTGGGCTGCCGTCTATGGGGTCGCACAGAGTCGGACACGACTGAAGCGACTTGGCATGAGCAGCCTCCCACAAGGCCTGTAAACTTGTCTGCAGTGACACCACCGATCCTCTAGGGGGCTCAGGCTGTTCCACAGGACACTCAACTTCTCTGGATCACTCCACTCCCACCCTGAGGCACAGGCCACTCTGGACTTCCTCCCTATTCTCCTTCCCCAACTTATTCCTTCCCCATAGCCCTGAAGGAGCTCAAGTCTGTCCATGGAAATAACCAGACAAGCTTCTCTTGACCCTAGAGAGGTTGCTCTGTTGCTCTCCTCACCTTCAAATGCATAGTACTCTCCTCAATTCTCTCACCTCTCATTCCCTCCTCTGCCCAAGACAACTCAGCTTCTCCTCTATCTCCCCTTTCCACTAATAACCTGCAAGCTGTCAAGTCTCATGAACACTGCCCAGCTCCCCAGCTGGGTTTCTTCATAGCATTTGACATGTGCAGCGTCTCCCTTCTTAGAGGTATCTGCTCTCACTTCCTCTCCTGTCTGTTGGATGGTTTCTGCTCTATCTTCTTGGCTGGCTCATCTTCCTCCTATCACCTCCCTCCATGTTGATGCTCCCCCAAGTTCATCTTTCTTGGGCTATCTTCTTGCTCCACTCTGCATGCTCTTGCAACTTGGCCTTCATCCAAGGTGAACTAGCTCAGCCAGTGACAACCCAGTCTACCCAGTGCTCAAGCCAGAAACCTGGAAATGACTGCAAAGCCTCCACCTTATCTGGCCAGTTACCAAGGAACTGCCCATTGACTTGTCTATAACTAATGACCTTTTAAAAACCCAACCTGGAGCCTGTCACTCCTTGCTAATGTTCAGAACTCACAGTTGGGGGTGGGGGAGAGAGGAGAGGGGATAGTTAGGGAATTGGGGATTGACATGTACATACTACTGTGTTTAAAATGGATAACCAACAAGGACTTACTCTATAGCAGAGAGAACTCGCTCAATATTATGTAATAACCTAAATGGGGAAAGAATTTAAAAAAAGAGATATATGTATATGTAAAACAGATCACTTTTCTGTACACTTGAGACTGTCACAACATTGTTGATCAACTATACTTCAATAGAAAATAAAAAGTTAATAAAAATCCCACTAATGTTCAGGAACTTCCCTAGTGGTCCAGAGGTTGAGACTCTGGGCTTTAGCTCCTGGGTTGGGAAACTAAGATCCTATATACCCTGTGGCTCGGCCAAAAAATATTTTTTTTAAATGCTAATGTTCAAATCCTGTAGCTCTGTATAACCTTGAGTTTCATTCTTCCTCTTCATTCTCTCCACTTATATACTAAACTACATGTAGATTCTATATGATTAGCACAGGCCATGGCACACAGTAGGTACTCAATAAATGTTTGTTGAATGTGCATGCTGAAAGGTGAAGATAAGAAGATGGGAAATACATATACCATGCAGTTTCCAGTGGCCAAAGCTAGAATAATTTGAACAACAAAATAGAATATCCATGAGTCCATATTGATATACTTAAGTAATTGCATAAATTAATAAGTGGAGCAGAAGACAAATTTCCCATGTGGAAGAATTACAAATAATGTAGCAATATATTGATGATACTCCTCTCTCAAGGATGGGGAGCTTGACTCCTCTCATCCCCCTTTTAAACCATTTTTAAAAGTTTTTATTGAACTGGTTATTAATATGATACTGCTTCTGATTTGGTTTTTTGGCCCCTGAGGTGAGTGGGTCTTAGCTTCCTGACCAGGGATTGAACCTGCAGCCCTTGCACTGGAAGGTATATTCTTAATCACTGGACCAGGAAAGTCTCATGACTCCCCCTGCTTTAAGTGTGGGCTGCACATAATGATTACTTAAAAAAACAAAACAAAACCCTGCAAATTACAGTGGAATAACTTGATAAACACTAGCTTAGCCAGCAACAGAGTCAACATCATCAACCATAAATTATGTTGATATTATGTACACTTGAGATGATGGGATGAAAATGGGACTCTGTGATCTTCCTCCTCAAAATTCATAACTGAGTCTAATCATGAGAGAAGTATCAGACAGACAACAGCATGATGGTTAATTCCATGTGTCAACTTGGTTAGTCCACAGTACTCAGTTATTCCATCAAACCACTAATCTAGACATCGCTATGAAGGTATGGGATTAATATCTACAATCTGTTGACTTTAAGGATATTATGGATGATTCTCATCCAATCAGCTGAAAGCCCATAAGAGAAAAACTAAGGGTTCCTTGAGGAAGGAGAAATTCTGTGAACTGCAATGTCAGTGCCTGCCCTACAGATTTCAGACTTGTCTAACCAGCCCTCACAATTGACTAAGTCAATTCCTTGGCAATAAAACAGTAAATCAATCAATCAATCAATCTTCTCTCTTTCTCTGTAAGTATTTATCTATAAATATATCTAGAAATACACAAATATATCTATGCTGCTGCTGCTGCGGCTAAGTCGCTTCAGTTGTGTCCGACTCTGTGTGACCCCATAGATGGCAGCCCACCAGGCTCCCCCATCCCTGGGATTCTCCAGGCAAGAACACTGGAGTGGGTTGCCATTTCCTTCTCCAATGCATGAAAGGGAAAAGTGAAAGTAAAGTCGCTCAGTCATGTCCGACTCTTCACGAGCCCAAGGTCTGCAGCCTACCAGGCTCCTCCATCCATGGGATTTTCCAGGCAAGAGTACTGGAGTGGGGTGCATACAAATATCTATCTATATTTACATATATATGTCTGCCTATATATATATATAGAGAGAGATGTTTATATATCTATATGTGTCCACCTATTTGATCTGCTGGTTCTCATGGGTTAAAGAAGAAACCATAAGGAAATTATACAATGTTTTGAAATGAATGAAAAAAAATTGTGGGATATGGCTAAAGCAATATTCACAGAAAAATTTATAGCCTTAATTGTATATGTTAGAAAATAAGTATATAATGGACAATCTAAATTACCCATTTCTTTTTTAAAAATTACTTTAGATATTTATTGGGAATTAATCCTTGAGAAGAACCAGACTTATTCTTTCTTGTATCCTCAGCCTACTTCTTGGGGCTTTCTTTCCTTTTTTTTCTTTGCAGGATCTTAGTTCCCTGACAAGGAATCAAACCTGTGTCCCCTACAATGGGGATGCAGAGTCCTAATGACTGGACCAAGGAATTCCCTAAATTACCCATTTCTATAATTTAGCAGGACCTTCCAAGTGGCGCTAGTGGTAAAGAACCCACCTGCCATTGCAGGTTAGACATAACGGACACTCATTTGATTCCTGGATTGGGAAGATCCTCTGGTGGAGGGCATGGCAACCCACTCCAGTATTCTTGTCTGGAGAATTCCGTGAACAGAGGAGCCTGGCAGGCTGCAGTCCATGTAGATGCACAGAGTCGTACACGGGGGAAGTGACTTAGCATGCACACGTAACTCAGCAGAAAAACAAAATGAGTCCCTTAAAAGTAGAAAGAAGAAAAATAATAATAAAAATATATAAAATATAGAATGAAATATCAATAAAGGGAATCAATGAAGACAAAAGTAGTTCTTTAAGTAGATTAATAAAATGTAGAAATCTCTAGTGTGATTTATCATGAAAGAAAAAGATCACATACTGCAAATATCAGAATGAAAAGAGTTTCATTACCAAATTTAGGGACATTTGAAAAAATAAGAGGATATCACAGATACATTTATCTTATACCGAAGAATTTAAAAGTTTCAATAAAACAAACAAAGTCCTAGAGTTATGATATCACAAACCAACTCAAGAAGAAATAAGGGAATTATATCTCATCATGATGGAATTATAGGGACTTGCTGTCTTGCAAGTGGAAACAGTGGCAGACTTTATTTATTTGGGCTCCAAAATCACTGCAGATGGTGACTGTAGCCATGAAAGTAAAAGACACTTACTCCTTGGAAGGAAAGTTATGACCAACCTAGACAGCATATTAAAAAGCAGAGACATTACTTTGCCAAGAAAGGTCTGTCTAGTCAAGGCTATGGTTTTTCCAGTGGTCATGTATGGATGTGAGAGTTGGACTATAAAGAAAGCTGAGCACTGAAGAATTGATGCTTTTGAACTGTGGTGTTGGAGAAGACTCTTGAGAGTCCCTTGGACTGCAGGGAGATCCAACCAGTCCATCCTAAAGGAGATCAGTCCTGGGTGTTCACTGGAAGGACTGATGTTGAAGCTGAAACTCCAATACTTTGGCCACCTGATGCGAAGAGCTGACTCATTTGAAAAGACCCTGATGCTGGGAAAGATTGAGGGCAGGAGGAGAAGGGGACGACAGAGGATGAGATGGCTGGATGGCATCACCGACTCGGTGGACATGAGTTTGGGTAAACTCCAGCAGTTGGTGATGGACAGGGAGGCCTGGCATGCTGCAGTCCACGGGGTCACAAAGAGTCGGACACGACTGAACTGAACTGAACTGCCTTTTTGCTTAAACAAAAAACTAGATAAAATATATGAAACAACTGTTGTAGACATTGGATGACAGGCAGTACAGGGCTGAGATATCTAAAAGAAAGGGAACAAGCAAAGTGAGCCCAATGATTGCCTCAAGTTCTGCCTGAAGGCACTCTCTAAACCACAGTGTCAGGAAAGGGTCCCAATGTCAGGAAGGGGTCCCAGTGTCAGGAAGGGGTCCCAAAGCAGTAGGTTTGCTGGATTGGGATGAGAGATCACAGCTTAAGGAGGCTGTAACACTTGGAATTTACAAAGTAGAATATTAAAGAAAAGGAAGCCATGTAGAGAGAGAGCTCCAGTGACATGCATGAGTGTTCTTGAGAGAGTCTTTGAGTTAACTAAACCACTCCTGTGAGGGTCAAACACTGCACATCTCAGAGAATCGGACAAGCTGTGAGCTACAGGATTCCTGGAGTTTACAGAAGGCTAGGATATAATCAAGTTTTGATCACCCAGAATGGAGAATATTCCTTAAAATATCCAGGTCATTCAGCAGAGACCCCAGAAAGTTAACACTTCAGTAGTTAATGACAGCTATTTCAGCTTTATTAAGTTTGGACTGTATATTGTCACCCTGTTTATTTAACTTATATGCAGAGTACATCATGAGAAATGCCAGGCTGGATGAATCACAAACTGAAATCAAGATTGCTGGGAGAAATATCAACAACCTCAGATATGCAGATGATACCACTCTAAAGGCAGAAAGTGAAGAGGAACTAAAGAGCCTCTTGATGAGGGTTAAAGTGAAGAGTGAAAAAGCTGGCTTGAAATTCAACATTTTAAAAACTAAGATCATGGTATTTGGTCCCATCACTTCATGGCAAATGGAAGGAAAAAAAGTGGAAGCAGTGACAGATTTTATTTTCTTGGGCTCCAAAATCACTGTGGACAGGGACTGCAGCCATGAAATTAAAAGATGCTTGCTCCTGGGAAGGAAAGCTCTGATAAACCCAGGCATCATGTTAAAAACCTCACTTCTCTGACAAAGGTCTGTCTAGTCAAAGCTATGGTTTCACCAGTAGTCATGCATGGATGTGAGAGTTGTACCATAAAGAAAGCTGAGTGCCGAAGAATTGATGTTTTTGAATGGTGGTGCTGGAGAAGACTCTTGAGAGTCCTTGGACTGCAAGGAGATCAAACCAGTTAAACCTAAAAGAAATCAACCTTGAATATTCATTGGTTGGAAGGACTGAACTGAAGCTGAAACTCCAATAATTTGGCCGCCTGATGCAAAGAGCTGACTAATAGGCAAAGACTCTGATGCTGAGAAAAATTGAAGGTAAAAGGAGAAGAGGGCAGCAGAGGATGAGATGGTTGGGTGGCATCACTGACTCAATGGGCATGAATTTGAGCAAACTCTGGGAGCTAGAGGAGGATAGAGAAGCCTGGCGTGCTGTAATCCATGGGATCACAGAGTCAGACATGACTTAGCGACTAAACAACAACAAGTTTAGATCTTCCCTAACACCTTAAAAATAAACTTCAAATGAATTAAGTTGATCATGGATAATTTCGAGACTAGCCTGTTAGAACAAAGTTCAGTAATCTTGGAAAACAACAAAACGCAACACCTCAGTCCTTACAGCAAATCATGGTCTGGGTAAAAATGTTTGCAATGCTTTTATCTGATAAAAGATTTACATCTAGAATACATAAAGAACCCCTGCAATTCAATTATAAGAAGAGGCAAATTGGTCAATTAAAATGTTAATGAAAGACCTGGACACTTTGCAAAAGAAAATACACAATGGGCTAATAAGCTCATGAAAAAACATCTAATGATGGCTAATGTTGATATCTTTAGTCATCAGAGAATGCAAATTAAGTCCACAATGAGATACTACTACAGACCCGCTTAATGGCTAAAATTCAAAAAGACTGGTGGTCCAGTGGTTAGAGCTCAGCACTTTTACTGCTGTGGGTCCAGGTTCAATCATTTGTTGGGGAACTAAGATCTTACAACCCACATGGCATGGCCCCCCCCAAAAAAAGATTGAGAACACAGAGCGTCAGAAAAGAGATGGAACAATCTTACACATGTGTACATTGTACAAATGGAAAAATCACTTTGAAAAAGAGTTTGGCAGTTTCTTAAAAGTTAATCACATCAATCATATACTTATCCTGTGATTTATTCACATGCTCTTGGTATTTATCTAAGAGAAATAAAATATATGTCTACAAAAATCTTTAATGAGAATTTTCATGGAAGTTTTTTCATAGTAGCCAAAAAGCTAGAAACAGCTCAAATATCTATCAATAAGGGACTGAATGGACAAACTGTGGTACATTTCTCATTGATAAAAATAAACAAATTACTTATACATACTACAGCATTAATGAATCTCAAAAAGTTTATACTTAAGGAAAAAAGCCAGTGCCAAAGAGTATTTATTATATGATTCCATCTGTAGAAAGTTCTAGAATAAGGAAAACAAGTCTGTGGTCCTAGAAATCAAAGCAATGGTTGCTTCTGGTGATGGTGGGGATTGACTGGGAAGAGGCAGAGGAGAGCTTCCTGGGAACGATGGAAATGTTTTGTCTCTTAATTGGTGTGTGGGATACATGAGCACATGTATTTATTAAATCATTAAATGACAGTGATTAAAATCGAAACATTTGGCTGTATGTAAATTGCACTTCAATAAAGAAGAACCACACTGACATACTGAAATGACTAAAATTAAAAAAATAATAAATAGAATGGATAAACAACAAAGTCCTACTGTATAGCACAAGGAGCTGTATTCAATTGCCTATGATAAACCATAATGGAAAAATGTATATATGTGTATACTTGAATCACTTGGCTGTACAGCAGAAATTAATACAACATTATAAATCAACTAGACTTCAATAAAATAAATTTTAAAAAGAGAGTAAAAATACTGGATATTGGGGAGTATGTGAAATAACTAGACCTCCCCTACATTGATGATGAGTATGTAAAATGGTACAACCGCTTTGCAAGTCTGGGAGTTTCTTACAAATGTAAATATGTACTTCTCACGTGACCCGGTGTTTCCACTTTTAGGTACTTACCCAACTGGAATGAAACACCTCTTTACACAATACTTTATACAACGCCATTTTTAGCAACTTATACTAGTAAGAAGAACTGAAAAAATCCTAAAGTCCAGCAACAAGTGAATGGACAACTAAATTGCAGTACATTTATATAATAGACTATCACATAGCACTAGGCGCTAGTCATAAAGAACCCACCAATACAGGAGATGTAAGAGACGCAGGTTCAATCCCTGGGTGGGGAAGATCCCCTGGAAGACAGCATGGCATCCCACTCCAGTTTTCTTGCCTGGGGAATCCCATGGACAGAGGAGCCTCGCGGGCTAATGTCCATAGGGTCGCAAAGAGTCAGACGTGACTGAAGCAACTTAGCACACAAGTAATGAATTAACAACATAAATGAATTTCCAGAATGTTGTGCTGAGTATGAGAAGCCACACACAACGTAGCAAATCCATGATTCCTTTTAGATGAAGTTCTAAAAAAGCCTAGTCTGCAGCAACAGGGAGTAGATAAATAGTTGCCTGGGGTCAGGGTTGGGCAGAGTGTTGACTAGGAAGAAGCACTGAAGAGACTTTCCCAGTGATGGAAACATTCCCTGTCTTAATGGTGGGTATATGTGTTGCTCAGAACTCATTGACTGGTCCAGTTAACCTAGGTCCATTTATTGTGTGTAAATTATACTTCAGTAATGCTGATTTTATAGTGGAGAAATTAACTGACAAAAACCTTCTAGGATTGAAAAAGAATAGAATACCTACATAGTCTACAATCATAAAATAAATTGAATATGCAGTCAAAAATACTCCCACAAAGCAAATTCCATGATCAGAGAACTTCATCACTAAATTTAATCATATAATCAAGAAGGAAATACTTGCAAACAGTCACAAATGGCTCCACATTATAGAAAACGTATCATTTAACATATTCTTAGTACCAATGCCTGGCATGGAAGGTACAAGGAAGAAAAATAACAGGTCAGTCTTACTCATGAACATAAATTCAAAAGTCCTAAATGAATAAAGCTTAACAAACCAGTAATAAAAGAAAAAGGTAATACATCATGACCAAATGGGTTATCCCAGATATAGAGTTTAGTAACATTAGAAAAATCAATTAATCTAATCCTCCACATGAACAGGAATGAAGAATTAAAACATATATTCATCTCAGAAACAAAGAAAGTATTTGATAATATTGCCACCCATTAATGATTAACATTTTGAGCAAATTAAGAATAGAAGGGAACTTCTATAACTTGATTAGAGATATTTATAAAAAGCCTATAGCAAACATCATATCTAAGATTGAAATCTTTCCCTCTGAGGTCAGAAACTGGACAAGGATGCTTGTTATTTGGTGAGAAAGAAAATACCTATTATTTGCAAAAAATCTGATCATGTAGCAAGAAAAATTGTTACAAATAAATTATTTCAATTTATAAAAATGCTCAATAAATTAAAAGAATCAACTTCAAAATTAATTGCACAAACAACCCAATTTAAAAATGGTCAAGGTACACGGATAGATATTTCTCCAAAGAAGATATACAAGTGGCCAATAAATATGAAAAGATCCATAATACAATATTGTAAAGTTTAAAAATAAAATAAAAGTTAAAAAAAAAAAAGAAAAGATCCTCAACATCATTAGGTATTAAGAAAACAGAAATCTGAACTACAATGAGATACTACTTCACACCTTCTAGGAGGCCTATTACGAAAATTGAAAGATAGTAAGTATTGGTGAGGCTGTAGAGAAATTGGAACCCCTGTATGTTACTGGGAATGCAAAATGGTTCAGCCACCGTGGAAACAGTTTGGCTGTTCCTCAAAAAGTTAAACATAGAATTACCATATGACACAGCAGTTCAAAAAAATTGAAAACAGGGACTCAAACAGATAGTTGTACCCAAATGTTCATAGCAGCCTGATGAAGGGTGATGGAAATATTTTGCAAATAGATAGTGGCGATGGTTTGCATAACACTGTGAATGTCATTAATGCCACTGAATTGTACACTGAAAAATAGTTAAAATGGCAACTTTTATGTTATGTATATATTTTAGCACAATAAAAAAAACCATCAACTGCTCATCTACCCCAGCAAGAATTCGAAAATGAAATTTTAACAAAGTACCTTTCAAAATAGCATAAAACTTATGAATAACCTAGAATAAACCTAACAAAGTATGTAGAAGGCTTCTTTGAATAAAATGAGAAAATTTTATTGATAAATTTTTAAGGTGAACTAAGTAAAAAGAGAAATATACTATATCCAATGATTGGAAGACTCAGAATTATACAGATGTAAGTTTTATACCAATTAAGCTACAGATTCAATATAATCACAATTCCAATATATATCCTATTAAGTTTAGTTTTTAATCCATAATTTTAAATTTGTCAGTCATACCTCAACAAAGCTTGTTTTTGTTGCACCAAAACACAAGGGAAACACAAGTGGCCAAGAAAAAAACAAGACACACTTGAAGAAAAATAAGTAAGATGGCAGGACTTGCTCTACTATTCCTCAAGGCTCATAAAGTTTTAATAAGTAAGACATTATAATTTGGTACAAGGATAGACAAAGAGACCACTAAAGCCGAACACAGCCGAGAAACAGACCCACATATGCACAGATACTTGATTAGAGACAGAAAAGCAGTGGGGAACGTACTTTAAAAAAAAATCATGAATGGAGCTGGATCAAACTGAAATTGGATCCCCACCTCACACCATACACAAAATGTACTCCAGGTAAATTACAGACTTTGAAGTAAAACAACACTACAAAACTCTTGTAAGATGATTTAAGAAAAAAATATCATAACCTCAAAATAAGAAAGACTTCTTTAAAAAAAAATATTTATTTATTGGTTGCGTTGGGTCGCTGCAAGCGAGATTTTATTGCATCATGCAGGATCTTTCACTGTGGCCGGTGCCCCAGCTTAGCTGCATCCTTCGTGGCTGACTATAATCATTGTCATTCCACCTGGGATGTGGTAGTGCTTCTGATTTAATATCTTGGCAGGGGTAGGGGGTACTTTCTGCTTGGTCTTTTCTACTTTGATGGTTCTTGTTTCAGGAAACCGATATGGGAGTTCTGCTTTCTGCCAAGTACATCTATTTCAATTATGTATCCAGGGACCAGGAAACTAACCACCAGGTAAGTCTGTGGGCCTATTGGACCCACTGTGGGAATGACTTTGCCAGGTCTCCTTTCATCACTTGGCCTCTGGATGCCCCCACTCTAATACATGTCCATGATGGCATTTTGATCCCCGTTATATCTGTCAGCTCAGATCCTGTACCCAAAAGCCTTGAAAGAGCTGAATCTTTTGCTAGTGTACAATTGCTCTGAGAAATGGCTTTGGAGGAGGAGTGAGATAATTACTGTGAGATAAGCTTGTTGTGGAATTCCAAGATTCTTCCTGAAGGGCACTGTCCTCCCCTTTGATTAACGGATTCTGTAGCTAAAAAAATGGCTAGGGTCTGGAAACTGGGTGATGGATTGTGATTTTTTTCCTTCACAGTGGCTGACATCAGCCTTCTGTTTACACATTCTTGCTTTTTAGACATAAAAAAATATTTATTTGGCTGCGCCAGGTCTCATTTGAGGTACATGGGATCTGCAATCTTCACTGAGGCATGTGGAATCTTTAGTTAACGCATGCAAACTCTAAATTACGGCATGTGGAATTTAGTTCCCTGACCAGGGACTGAACCCAGGGCCCCTGCACTGGGGGCAAGGAGTCTTACCCACTGGACCACCATAGAAATCTCAACTTGTTTTTGGTTATATAAATCCAGAAATACCTTCATTGGCTGTCCATCTACCTAGGAATACCATGGTCTTCCCTGTGAAGACCATTAGCGATCACAGTAGATTGCAGTTTTCCATTTTGGTCTTTTTGCACATATAATTACATCCACCTTGACTCAGATGACTGAGTGCCATCACCTGGCCTCTGTTCTGAGTTCCAGTCATACCCACTGACTTTATGAAGCCCTGTTCCATCGCCATGTCCCCTACTATCAACTTTGGCCTGCAGAGAATAGCCCCTACTGAGTGGCAAATGATGCCGGTGTGTTTCCAACAACTGGCACGTTTCTTTTGTTTTTTTGGTTAAATTTTATTATTGACTGCCCTGGGTCTTTGATGTGGCACACAGGCCCTTCATTACTGTGTGTGGGCTTTCTCTGGTTGCGGTGAGCAGGGGCTACTGTCTAGCTGTGGGGCGTGGACTTCTCCTTGCAGTGGCTTTCCTTGTTTCGGAGCATGGGCTCTAGGCTCTTGGGCTTCAGTAGTTGCAGCACAAGGACTCAGTAGTTGTGGCGCATGGGCTTAATTGCCCCATTGCATGTGGCATCTTCCTGGACGAGGGATTGAACCAGTGTACCCTGCATTGACAGGCAGATTCTTAACCACTGGACGACTAGGAAAGTCCCAATAAAGCACGTGTCTTCTCACTTTATTTAAGGGAGTGTCTTTGGGTCCTCATGAGGAACACAGGAAGCTGGAGGGTTCTCTGGTCTTATATAATGATAATAATTTCATTCTGGTGAGCTCATCTTTCTGAACCTTTTGACCTTTCCCCAGTACTCTGTCAAGGAAATGCCAGCATCTCCACCTCATTTGCTGTAACACATGGTTTCCTCCAAACTTTGATGCTCTATCCCAGTAGCATATTGCAACTGGCTTCAAATGTCCTTTCTAGGGCTTTAAAATATTAAATGCTTAGTCATGGCAGAGTATCCAGATCAATATAAAGTCTCCACTCTCCAGCCTTTTATTCCACTCTCTGACTCTAGGCTAACACCCTCAAGAACTGTTCTCAAGCATGTTCTCCCAATTTCTGCTGCTACCTTTGCCAGATCCTGCAGCACTTTTTGGTAAATAATCCCTCTCTCCCCTTGGTTAGGATAGTACTTCTCCACTTGTTCCAGGTTGAGACTTGCCCACGGTCATGTCTCTAGAATCCTGGAGTGGGGTCAGGGCCAGATCTTGAAGAGAACAAGTATCATCTTGTGAGGCATCTGCCTCAGGTGAGGACCTGGCATCTTATCTGACAAGGAGACACTGCTCTCTTCCATCAAGGGAGAGAGGCCATGTCTACTGGCCCTATTGGTTCAGGATAATATGGGGATTCTAGAACAGATGTTTCCATACCAGGCCTCAGCATCCCACTCCTTCCCTCCCTCCTGCTACTTCCACAGCATCATGGGATTGATTTTCAGCACAGTGCAGCCACAGTGGCTACAGATGAGCACTTCCTTGAGTGCTGCCCTAGAAGACTCCTGGGTTTTACACTGTATCCTGAGTTAATCGCCATTGTGAGTCTGTTGTGTTTTTTTCTTTTAGCAATTCAATGGCATTTACCAAAGACTGACTGACTCCACAATCCTTCTAATTCCCATCTCCCTCCCACATCACAATTACTAGAAATATGCACAGGTGGTGTGTCCCTATATTCACCAGAGTGAGAGTTTTAGTAATCGTGCTGGTGCTCTGGGTATTTACCCCAGCCATGGAATTCTTATTGTCATTTGGATGGTGAGTGATCCAATTCCAGAATCCCATGCAGGGGATCTGCTTCCTAGGATCACTTTAGATACCAACTGGGTTTGGCAGAGGAGGGAGGTCCCCCTAGGAATAAAACCTCAGTTCAAGATTTGAAGGCATGTACATTTTTTGAGGTTTTTTTGGTTTTGTTTTGGCCACACCATGAGGCATGTAAAAAATTTAGTTCCCCAATGAGGGATAGAACCCAAGCTCCCTGAAGTGGAAGTTCAGAGTCCTAACCACTAGACCATCAGGGAATTCCCATATTTGAGAACTGATGCTAGTGGTAAAAAACCCACCTGCCAATGCAGGAGAGGTAATATCCCTAGTTTGGGAAGATCCCCTGGAGGAGGGCATGGTAATCCACCCCAGTATTCTTGCCTGGAGAATCCCATGGACAGAGGAGCTTTGCGGGCTATGGTCCAGAGGGTTGCAAAGAGTCAGACACGACTAAAATGACTTAGCATGCACACACATGAGGAACCACCTCCAAGTGAGAAAGTGACACAGAAAAGAGAAGAAGGCTGATAAAGGCTGCACTGCTGCTGCTGCTGCTAAGTCGCTTCAGTTGTGTCTGACTCTGTGCGACCCCATAGATGGCAGCCCACGAGGCTCCCCTATCCCTGGGATTCTGGGCAAGTGGGTTGCCATTTCCTTCTCCAACGCATGAAAGTGAAAAGTGAAAATGAAGTTGCTCAGTTGTGTCCGACTCTTTGCGACCCCATGGACTGCAGCCTACCAGGCTCCTCCATCCATGGGATTTTCCAGGCAAGAGTACTGGAGCAGGGTGCCATTGCCTTCTCCGAAAGGCTGCACTATCAAGGAAATTAAGCTTGTGGGCTGGAAATGAGTCCTGCTGGGGACTCAGGAAGTCAGTAATGATGAAGCCTCAGGACTATCCCACCAGATGGCTGAGAGAACTGGGATATTTATCCACCAGTCACCATCAGTTATTGCCTGAGGGTTGTTGAAGATTGGAGTAGAATTCCTCAGAATGTTCTGCCTGCCTAGCATCTGAGTAGTTCAGCTTCAGTGGCCAGAGAGAGGAGCCCTCGGGTATCGTTGCAGTTTTCTGGCAGCTGGAAGTTTGCCCACCGTACCCCAGTGCTTAGGGAGTGTGGGAAGGATGCTGATAACATCTGCTATACCAAGGGAGGAATCCTTTCACTAGATACAACAATGGTTCTACTCAACTGACAGCAATCCAATTCTGAGGATCTTGATTCTTCACAAACGAAGTGGTCACCTGACATGGTTTAAAAAACAACAGCTAACTGAAGTGCTGGCTAAGGGTAAAGTGAAAATGAAATGAGTAGTGAAACAGGAAATTAAAAATATCAACTTCTAACCAGTTACAGAAATAAGGACTGTAGAAGCTATGGGTATTTTCTTGCTTGCTTGTTTTATATTATATACTCTGTGTGCATATGTATATATGTATGTATATAATTTTTTCCCTTCCTTCCTTTCCTTTATCATCTTATAAAAAGATTGTTGTTGGTAGTGAGCTTTCTTATTTAGTCTTTAGGTTCCTTTAGAGAAAAATGGAAGTTTCCCTGGTGGCTCAGTGGTAAAGAATCTATCTGCCAATGCAGGAGACGTGGGCTTGATCCCTGGCCAGGAAGAGTCCCCTGGAGAAGAAATTGGCAACCCACTCCAGTATTCTTGCCTGGGAAATCCCATGGACATTGAAGCCTGGTAGGCTATAGTCCATGGGGTCTCAAAGGGGTCAGATGTAACAGCAACTGCTGCTGCTGCTGGTAAGTCGCTTCAGTTGTGTCTGACTCTTCGCAGTCCCATAGACGGCAGCCCACCAGGCTCCCCTGTCCCTGGGATTCTCCAGGCAAGAACACTGGAGTGGGTTGCCATTTCCTTCTCCAATGCATGAAAGTGAAAAGTGAAAGTGAAGTTGCTCAGTCATGTCCAACTCTTAGCAACCCCATGGACTGCAGCCCATCAGGCTCCTCCGTCCATGGGATTTGCCAGGCAAGAGTACTGGAGTGGGGTGCCATTGCCTTCTCCGTAAAAGCAACTAAATAACAACAAAAGAGAAAATGTGGCTGAACTCAGAAAGGTGTTACTATAACCCAGAGATGGATATTGTTACTGCAGAGACTTTGCAACTCCACTTTGTGGGAGTTGAGCACGGACTCCCTGTGCTCGCTAGACAACAGACCTTTGTACCAATGACAATTACATCTTTTTTTTTTTTGGACAATTGCATCTTAATGGGCAAAGGCATGAAGTTGTTATTGTTCAAATATGTATAGAAAAGATGTGTGCACATGCTGAGCAGAAGGCCCCTGCTTTTTCTGTGCAGATTATTTAGTTCTTGCTTTCCCTGGTGGCTCAGACAGTAAAGAGTCTGCCTGCAATGTGGGAGACCAGGGTTGCATCCCTGGGTTGGGAAGATCAAATTCCAGTATTCTTGCCTAGAGAATTCCATGGACAGAGGAGCCTGGCAGGCTACAAATCATGGGGTTGCAAAGAGTCGGACACGACTGAATGATTAACACTAACACTTTTCTGCTCCAAATTTGTCCTTCATGACTCTCTTTTCACTGATGCTGGTAAGAGAGAGCAAAACTCTGCAAATTTGTTTCCCAGACTTCATTACTAACTGACTTCCCATTAGGTTCTAGTAGGAGGCACTAGAGGGAGACGGAAGGCAGGAGAAGAGAAGGGACATCTTCCTGTTTGAGGGGTTTTGTTCAGGGTCACTCTGTCATTGGAAGTTGGCTCCAGCCTTCAGCTTTTTCTGTATTCTGAGAACCAGCTTTCTAGATGGCTCTTTTTTGTGGATGGCACCAGCGGCAGGCCACTGGTGGCTTTAGCTGAGTCAGCCCTACCTGTGGGCTCCCGCCTCTTCCCTCGTATTCTCTCAGCCCTGCTTCTTTCTCTAGTTATGAGTTCCACTACTTCCATGGTATCTATGCTTTCTCTTTTCGCTGTTTTAGTCTTCCAGTGTGACCAAATCTCATCTATTTAAAATCATATGGTTTCTGTTTTTCTGACCTGGCCCTGTCTGATGCACAAAGTGACCCTCAATGGTAAAACAGATAAATTGTGGTAGAGATATACACTGGAATAGTATATAGGGGAAATGAATCTTGCTAATGTGATACTGAAAGAAGCAAATTACAACTGAATTCATATGAATTCAGAAATGACTCCATTTCTTCAAAGCCTAAACACTGGCAACGTTGAACTGTATTTTTTTTTTTAAACTGATGGATGGGTAGGTGGTAAAACTATAAAGAAAAGCAAGAAAATGCTCATTGCAAAAGTCTGGATAGTGGTTATCTCTCACAGGGATGGATGAAGATGAGATCTGGGAAAAGCATTATGAGAGGTCCTGTGGGGCTGGTGATGTCCTATTTCTTGATCATTGAGGCTATGACATAGCTGTGTGCTTTGTAAATATTCTTTAAGCTGCACATATGTGATTTAGATGCTCTTTCATGCATCTGATATATCTTGCAATTGAAAAGCAAAAGAACAAACATCATGATTGCCCCTGGCAATGAATCTGGAGGAAGGAAGACGAAGGTGAGGTGAGAGGGAAAAAGCAGAGAGGAGGGGCTGAAAAGACTAAGTCTGAGCCCCCAGAAGCCAAGAATTGAGGCTGAGGTTGAGTGAACAGGAGATCTGTTCTGGAGTCAGGACCTTCTCCCCAGTCCCCAGGGAGTCAGACCAAGATTGGAAATTTCTACAGGTCTTTCATCTCTTCCTCCTCTGTTTGTGCTAATGGAGGGTCCCTGCCTTCTGGTCATTTTCAGATGTGGGTATCCATCTGGATCAATGTGGAGACACTGACCAGCCACTATCGAGCAGCGTCAACCCAGAGAGTGGGCAGAGTTGGAGAATGGACATTCCTGAGGCCAGATGGAGAAACTGGGTGAAGCTCTTGTGATCAACACAGAAAGCCTTTCTGTGGGAGCTGGGGATTTCAGTGGTTGAAAGAGAACAGGCTAAATAGAGGAATAGAGGAATGGAGCATGTGGGAGCAGTGATGTGAGAGAGCAACGGGTAGTATGGGAAGCTAGACTGTCCCTCTGTTTGTTTCCCCCACCTTCCCTAAAAGATGCAACCAGCACTGTAAATCAACTATATTTCAATTAAAAAACAAAAACACGGAAAATGGATGCAACCAGCTTTTCTGGCCTTGAAGAGAGGGTTGATGGACCCTGCAGCAGTTCTAGCAGCCAAGGGGTTAATCCTCAAACCAGCTGCCTCTGGGGTGGTGTGAGGAGGTAGGACTCAGAAGCAGTTACTTGGCACCACTATGGGCATCAGCTCTACGGCTGGGAACCTCCACAGAGCCCAGGCCTTTAGCTGCCAGTCTACTCTCCACTCTGTCCCGAGGGGTTCCAGGCGCAGGGCTCCTACGGCTTATTCTGGATTCCCATCCCCCACCCTACAGCGGTGGACTCTGCCGGCTGGCGCAGACGAACCAAGCCCGGGGGCAGACAGATACGCAGTTTCCGACTGCTCCTTGGTCTCCAGGGTCTCTGAACGCAGACCTGGCCTGGCCTCGCTGGGAAAGCCGATAGACAACGGGTGGGCGGAGGGGGCCGGGATAAAGGTGAGGAGAAATGAGAAGACATCTGAGATAGACACCACTAATCAGAGGTCAGAAACAAGGGAGTAGAGACGTCGGGACGCAGAGACGCGAGACGTGGGGTCCTGGGCTCTGAGCCTGGAGGTGGAGGGCAAGCCAGAAGCCCCCTTTCTTCCTTCCCATCGCTGCCTCTTCCTGGGACCCTCTAGGCGCTCCCTGAGGCCCCTTCCCCCTCCCCTACTCGCCCCCTCCAAATCCTGCACCCTCTGCGGATTGGTCCCCGGCCTGCCGGGGGGCGGGGCTCGAGGGCTTTGACGTCACCGGCCGAGGGGGGCGGGCAGCTAGGGGAGGGGGTGACGGGCCCCGGCTCAGCACCTCGGAGAGTTCCCTCCCCGGCCTTGTTTTGCTTCGGAATCGCCGCCGGGGGAGGGAGCCAGGGGGCCGGGCAACACGCGCAGCGGCTGAAGGATGGCCGTGGAGGGGTCGATGTGCCCCGGCGGGCAGAAGGCCCAGCGGTGATCCGGCGGTGGGGGGGCCGGGGCGCCGGGCAGGGTGAGGGGCAGCTGGCGGCGGCAGCAGTGGCCACACATCTGGATGGAAGCGAGCTTTGTCCAGACCACCATGGCTCTGGGGTTGTCCTCCAAGAAAGCGTCTTCCCGCAATGTGGCCGTGGAGCGCAGGAACCTGATCACCGTGTGCAGGTGGGCACCGCCGGCGGGCGGGGGTGGGGTGGTCAAGGAGAGGCAACGGGGCCTGCTGGATGCGAGGATGCACAGCAGACGCGAAGAAAAGGGAAGCAGCACAGGGTTGAGGAGCACGCGTCCGCTATCCTCAGACCCAGGCTTGGAGAGGGTCTGGAGGTCTGGTCCCTACCCTTCTAGGCCAGGCCAGGCCAGGCCTGTGCCCAGCCTGGGGCCTGGAGGGTGAGGGGTGTTTAATTGGCACTGCAGCTTCCTGTGAGAACCAGGAAGTGACATTGTCTGTGAGGGGGAGGGGTGGGGAGGGCTGGCTCCCTTGCTGGGGGCGGGAGCTGGGTGGGCAGAGGAGAACTGATGGGAGAGGGGAATGAACGCCCTCCAAGCATGTCCTCACTCCCACCCCTTCCAACCTGGCCTCTGTGGGGTAGGGCTTTTCTGGGAGATTTCCCAATGCTCAAATCCTGGAGCAGGGGTGGTGCCCTCCTCCATCTCTGGGCAGTTGCAGCCCATGGCAGGGTCAGCCGGGCATGTAGGTGAAGTCCTGGCATCCATCCACTGAAGACACAGCACTGCCCCTGTGGTGGGAAGGAGTGAGGGCCTGACCACAGAAGCTGGGTTCTCCCGGGTTCAAGGGGAAGAGATTGGGAGGGCCGAGCCCTTGGTTCCCAAGGGTGGGGTTGTCGCAGTGTTGGGAAGACTTGCCCGCTTTCTTGGGGCCCAGAAAGTGAACCTTCCCACTCCCCAGCCCTGCAGTGGCTCACTCTCCCTGCCCTGAAGCCAGGAATGACCAGTCCTCACCCCCTACCTGCACTCATCTCCCCCTTGGAGCCCCCTGCCAGCTGCCTTCTCCACCTGCAATCTCTCCTCTGCCCAACGCCACCTCTGAGGGCTCAGCTGTCTTCCCTTGCCAGACCCACCTGCCTGCATACCAGTCTTGGTCCTGCTCCTTCCCCCAGGGATCAGTGCCCACCTGATGCCCTGGGTCAGTCTCCTATAACTCTCCCAGGTTCTTGGGTGCACACTCAGCTCTACTACGTCTGTCTCATACCATTATATCCCCAGTGCCTAGCATGGTGCTGTGCACACATGACCTCTGTAAAAATGCCTGGAACGTTAGAGAAGGAATGAGTGTGGCAGTGGCCCAGCCCAAATGCAGGCCTCTGCCTCCATGCTCACCTCCCAGGCCCTGCCAGTGTAAAACACAGACGGTCCTGGGTTCAGGCTCTTCTTCAGTTATTAGCTGTACCACCTTGTGGAAGTCTCCTAACCACTCTGAGCCTTGGGTGTCTCACCATCTCCATCGTAGATGTAACAGTCACACCAAGGAATGGTCATGACACGATGCATGTTGGAACCTAGTACAGAACCTGGCACATGAAAACAGCCTGTTCCGATGCCATCCTTCCTGTCCCTCTCATCTTTCTTGAGCTCCTAGGTTCTTCTTCCTTCTCTTGCCTTCCAGGACAGCTGGGACTGTTGAAAGTGTAGGGAAGAGACAAACGCCCCTGGGCCTCAGCTGTAGAAGCAGACGTTTTGGGGGACTGGAAGTGGGGTTAGAGCTGGAATGTGAGGGACAGAGTTGGCAGGGGGGATTGGGAGCATGACAGAGGCTCAGAAACCCCTCCGGCCCCTGCCGCCTCATCACAGTCACGTGGTTTGCCTCCAGCTCCGGGAACAGTTCCCTTTAGCAGGCCGAGGGCTCCCCTGGGCCCTGGTTGCCCTGTCTCCATGGTAACCTGCAGCAGCCACTGCACCTCTGAGCAGGGAACACACCATGGGGCTCCTGGGGGCAATGACCAGCACCACAGCACCCCTGAGGACAGATGGCAGATGGCTGCCATGCTGAAACCAGCCACAGGCCCCCACTGAGGTCTGACCCAAATGACCAGAAGACATCACAGGAGCAGGGCTGTATAATAAAGTCCAGATAATGCCCTAAACACAGACTCCTTCTGGCTATGCCATTAATGGCCCAGTACTTTACCACCCCTGCCCCATGGCTTGCTCACTCACCTTCTCCCAGACTTTTCCCAGAATTTGAACCAAAATTTGATGAGACAGGTACTATTATTCTTGTTTACACCTGGGGAATATGGGCCTTGGAGAGACTGAGTGACGTGTCCAAGGCCACAAAGGCACCACCAGGACACAGGATTTGAGTCCATCCAGGCTGCCTCCCTTGGTACAACCCCAGCACTGACCTGACTCTTATCTCAGGCCAGACCAACTCAAAGGAAGGGAGTGAGGTCTGTGGGCTTAGTTGTGCCATTGGCCTAGAGCCGTGGAGGCCAGTGTTTGAGGGCTGGAGCACGGAGTGGAGGACAGAGTGTGGAGGAGGCAGGGGCTGCTTGGGGCCTCACTGATCCTGACATCCACCAGGAGGCCCCAGAAAGAGCAAGGGCATTGGGATCAGACATACTTGTTGACGCCTCACAAGTGGTGTAACTTTGAACAGATCAGGCAATCTCTTAGACCGTTCAGTTATCTTATCTGTAAAATCGGGGTGATGGTGATACTAACAGGGCCTTCCTCCCAAGGCTGTCGGGATAGATGAAATGACATACAGAGTACAGCGCTGGCACATTACAGGACTGGATGAGCTTAGAGAAAGAAGGATGGTTCCAAGCAGCCCCCATGTCCCTGGACACATCCCCCCTGCTGTACCACCCACAGAGGGGCCATGATGGGATGCTGGGAACCACGTCCTCATCCCTGCCCCACCCCACTGCAGCGATGGCAGGTGGAGACTGCAGGCGTAGGGACTGCAGAGGGAGCCCAGGCTCTGGGTGGATTGGAGGGAGGGTGGGGGCTGCTGGGCTCCAGTCTCTCAGCCCCATTGGCTTCCCTTGGCTTCTTTCCTCTCTGAGAGGCCAGGTGTCCAGGCCCTCAAGCCCCCTTCTAGAGATGCTGCCAGTAACCCCTCCCACCCACTGTGTGTGTCAGACCCGCACCCTGCGCCTCCCCCAGCCCAGCTCTGCACTGCCTGGTTCTGGGCAGCTGGTGTGTGGGTGGCCGAGCTAGGAAGGAAAAGGGGGAAGGGGAGCATCCGTGTGCTGGGGGTCCACCTGGCCACCCATCCATGCCCACGCTCCATGTGCTTGGTGCAACTCACATGCTCTGGCACAGGTGACCCCACCCCCACCCCAGAAGGGACTGGAGACGTTCTAGCAATGGCAGAAGGCAGCTCAGGACAGGGGCACAAAGCAGCTCCCACCTCCGAGCCAACCCCCACCCTTCTCTGACAGAGAGAATGCAACTCCAAAGGGTGGGTGATCAGGAAGAGGCTCTGGGCTGGCCCCCTGGCTCTAGGCGCCTCATCCTTCTACCTGTTGTTTCATCCCCTCTCATACCTTGTTCCTGAAGCTTCCCTTCTCTGCCTGTCACCTCTCCATCACCCACTCTGTCAATCAATCTCCCATCTGCCACCCTACTCACTCACATCACAGCCCCTCTCTGGTCACTACAGCCTCACTTGTCCCCCACCCTCTTTCCCTCTGCCTCCCTACCACATCCATGCTCCTGGTGATCTCTTCTTATCCTGCCTTTTACCCCCATTACCCTGTCTTCTCACCTGACACCCCACTGCCCCTTCTCCCTCCCTCTCACCCAGGTTCTCCGTGAAAACCCTGCTGGAGAAGTACACAACGGAGCCCATCGATGACTCATCCGAGGAGTTTGTGAATTTTGCAGCCATCTTAGAGCAGATCCTCAGTCACCGTTTCAAAGGTGGGTCCAGGTTCCTGTCCCCTATTGCTCCCAGCTACCCTCTTCTGATCTACTCTGTGGCTGTCTGAACCCCTTCATTGACCCTGGTCCCAATTCTAGATCATGCACAGAAGCTCAAGCACAGAGCTGGGAAGGGGGGGCACAATACAAGGGGTACCCACAAGCCCCAGCAGTGAGCCTTGTGTGTATATGCATGTGTGGGTATGTCTGTTTGGGGTAGGCGTGATGCATGTGCATGGCTGCTTTTATTTATGCATGTGGATGCCCCATTACATGGACCCTCTCCAAACTCCCTGGTCTTGCTGAGCCCGCTCCCTGCCCTGGCTCAGCCTGTGCCCCAGCAGGTCCGGTGAGCTGGTTCAGCTCAGATGGGCAGCGAGGCTTTTGGGACTACATCCGCCTGGCCTGCAGCAAAGTGCCCAACAACTGTGTGAGCAGCATTGAGAACATGGAAAACATCAGTACTGCCCGGGCCAAGGTGAGGGGCCTGCAGCGGGCAGGAGGGCAGCTGCCCCCTCCTCTGGATACAGAGGGGCTGCTTGCTCCTTGGTCCTCGCCCCAGCCCACAGGCACTGGGGAGAAGGGCCACAGGAGGTCCAGACCCAGGGACACACACGTGGGTCCCTCTGGGGCAGCCGGTAAAAGTGAATGTGCTTTCCAGGGCCGGGCATGGATCCGGGTGGCACTGATGGAGAAACGCATGTCGGAATACATCACCACAGCCCTGCGGGACACTCGGACCACCAGGTCAGACCCCCTCAATCAGTGTGGACCACAAGTCTCAGGGTGTACATTCATTGCCTAAACACATTTGATCCTTAAGTTGCCACAGCAACCTTCAGTATCTGGACTACAACTACCAGCATGCACTGCTAGTTTCCCTCTCCCAGACCATCCACCTGTCAGCTGGGCCAGCCCTTCCCAGAACACACTTTCAGCACCACCATCATCTCTTCCAAGTCAAGTTCATTATCCCCCATGACCCCAGTGCTGGTCTCACACACACAGCTCTGGACAAGCCTCAACTATGTATTATTTTACTTGTTGGCCTCGTTCCATGACCTATAGCACACAGCTCTACCTGCTCTGCAAACAGCAGCAGTACTGTACTTGCTACCCATGGACTACAGAGTTCCGGTCCGTGCACTGTGGGTCTGCAGAGACATTGGGTCTGGGAGGCAGGGTCACAGGCAAGATGTGCCAAAGGGGAAAATGGGTACAGTGGGGCCATGTGCTTTGCTACCCGCCACGTGGTCACACCCAACCTGATGTTTTTAGCTGCACTGTATCTCTGGTGTGTCCTCACATTTCAGGATTCACATTATTTTTAAAAATCGACTGTATGCCAGAATACTTCCCTGGTAGCTCAGATGGTAGAGAATCTGCTTACAATGCAGGAAACCTGGGTTCTATTCCTGGGTCGCGAAGATCCCCTGGAGAAGGGAATGGCAACCCACTCCAGTATTCTTGCCTGGAGAATCCCATGGACAGAGGAGCCTGGTAGGCTATAGTCCATGGGGTTGCAAAGAGTGGGACACGACTGAGAGACTAACATTTCACTATATGCCAAGCACTGTTTAGGACTTGTTTCCTGATTTTAAGGATCTGGGTGACTCTGTACTTGGTGGAGAAGGGGTAGTTCAGAGGGATGGAGGTCGAATCTCCCGGGACACGCGTTTTAATAGGTGGGAGACACAGGCGCTATCCCCAGTGGGCCCCAGCCTGAGGAGGAGACACAGTGAGGGGTGAGCAGGAAAAAAGACACCTCCTTCCTCCCGGCAAGGTTTGTGATAAACCAACAGAAGCCCTGAGGTGTGGGGCTCCTTGGGAAGACTACATTGCCGGTACCTCCCTCCTCCCCACAGACGCTTCTACGACTCAGGAGCCATCATGATGCGGGAGGAAGCCACGGTCCTCACTGGGATGCTGATCGGACTGAGCGCCATAGACTTCAGGTGGCGTCTGGGTGGCGGTGGCGGTCGCCGTGACGGTGGGATTGGGGTTGTTTCTCTGCGAAAGTCCACACTCCCATCCTCTCATACCTGCCCCCTACCCTGTGGCTGCTCTGCCTCCAGCTTCTGCCTAAAGGGCGAAGTGCTGGACGGGAAGACCCCAGTGGTCATCGACTATACGCCCTACCTAAAGTTCACTCAGAGGTGAGCAGCCCGATTGTTACGGAGGTGGGTGGGTGCGGACAGACAACCGCCCTGAGGGGTGGGGATGGCGGCCGGGAGGCAAGCGGTCTGGGCATCATGCCGCCCCCCTCCCCGCCCCCCGCCCCCGGCCCAGGAGGCTTGTCGGTGTAACTGTGTAACCTTGGCTGTGTAACTGCTTCCTCCCTCAAGCTACGACTACTTGACGGACGAGGAGGAGCGGCACAGCGCCGAGAGCAGCACGAGCGAGGACAACTCGCCCGAGCACCCGTACCTGCCGCTCGTCACCGACGAGGACAGCTGGTACAGCAAGTGGCACAAGATGGAACAGAAGTTCCGCATTGTCTACGCGCAGAAGGTGCGCGGCGCGCGGTGTGGGCGGGGCGTGAGCGGGGCGAGCCGGGCAGAAGGCGGGGCGGGCGGCCGCGGGGACCCCCTTCTTTCGCCGCCCGGGCTGAGCCGGCGCCCCGCAGGGCTACCTGGAGGAGCTGGTGCGTCTGCGCGAGTCGCAGCTGAAGGACCTGGAGGCGGAGAACCGGCGGCTGCAACTACAGCTGGAGGAGGCGGCGGCGCAGAACCAGCGGGAGAAGCGGGAGCTGGAAGGCGTGATCCTGGAGCTCCAGGAGCAGCTGTGAGTGCCGCCGTCGCGGCCCTGACCCCGGTCCCCCGCCACCCCGACCACATCGCCCCCGCTGACTCTAACATCACCTTTCCTGATACCATCCACCAACATCAGACCACTGAGCCCGATACCACCACCCTGAGATTCCCCCTCCCCGGGCAACCTAGCTTTATTCTCAACATTAAGACCCGCCCCACCCCCTCCCCCACCCCCGCCCCAAGCCGGCTCCCCACTTCATCCTCAGCTACGCGACACCAGCTAGAATGGCCACTCAGCAGTACTCCTGGGATTCCGGCACTACAGGAGCCCCAATATTACTCACAAGCATCTCTAATTAATAGTATTCAACGCCCTTCAACATGATTGCATCATTCCCTCTGTTCAACACATCTGAACAGCAATGTAGGCCCACTGAGCATCATCAGGCACAGTGACCCCCAACCTCACTTCTACCCATCCTTCTAACAGTTCCTCTTTAAACGTTTTCATCACCTGAGGCCTCCCAGCCTGATCCCCTGACACCCCATTATTCTTCATGATCCCTGCCCTGCTCTGCACCCCCCTGCCCACCACCCTGACTCCACATCTCATTATTCCGCTAAACCTCAACATAAGTGCACTAATTCCTATCACCCCTGTGACCCCCCAGTACACTCCACTGACTCCCAGGATCTGCCCCACTGACTCTCAACATTCGCAATGTTTCTGCCACCCAGGTTTCAATCCTAGCCCCTCCCCGCACCTCTCTCTGAGCCCCTCTTCCCCACTTCTGCTCCCTCTTCCAGCCAGGCCTGACCCCCACTCCCCATCCCAGGACAGGTCTGATCCCTGGTGACCACGCTCCCCTGGCCCAGGGTTCCAAGGACCTCACCACACGCCTGGTCAACCAATGGCCATCACTGGGCACACTCAGTGGGGCCGAGGGTGCCAACAACCCCAAGCTCTACCGGAGGTAAGCCCCAGCCAGACTCAGCCTGGGCTCAGTGCTGGTCCCGCCTCTCCTACAGAAGAGGGGCGCTAGGGGCTGTGGGCCTCTGTCCGCCCACTGGCTCTCTCTCTGCTTTGTCACAGACACAGTTTCATGAGCACGGAGCCCCTATCTGCTGAAGCCAGTCTAAGCTCGGACTCTCAGCGCCTGGGAGAGGGCAAGCGGGACGAGGAGCCCTGGGGCCCCATCGGTGAGCCCCCCAATCCAGCACCCAGTACCCACTCCAGAAGGGCTGAGGCCAGGCCTTGGGGCTTGTAGTCAGGCCCTAGCCATTTCCCTCATTCACTCCACCCTGCCTGGGAGCTTAGCACAGCAACTGAGAGCTTGGTTTGGGGTATCAGGCAGACCCTGGCACAAATCCCAGCCGTGCCTTCTCTGGTCATGGGAGCTTGGTCATTGAGTCCACCTTGCTGAGCCCTTCTTATCTGTAAAATGGGGGTGCTGATTAGAACAGTCACCAGTGTTGGCAAATGGTGAGGGCCCCATTACATCCTCAAAGGCCCCACAAAGGCCCTACAGATCCTTCGGGAGTTCTCTGCCTAACTATTTTGCTCTTATTTCCTGCGCTCTATGAACCAGTTGCCTGACCATTGTTTCCCCCTTCTCTTTGGCTGCCAGGAAGCTCAGAAACAAATTAGTGGCTCCCTTCAAGCGAATGTCCAGGACTTCAACGCATGCATTTTGTGTTGCCCTCCCTCCTTGGCTTCACCTGGCTTTCCCACCCTAGTTTCCCTGGTGCCTGGACCGCCTGTCTTTTCTTTCTAAAATCCACACCGCACTGGATGACCCTAGAACTTCTTTGAGACGAGGCAGGCTATGGACCGTGGAACCCCGCCACACTGTGTCTGTGATTGTCCGTGTGTCTGTCTCCCCACCAGACTGTGAGCTCCGTGAGGGCAGGGACCGTGTCTCGTCCGCTCTCTGTATCCCCCGCACTTGGAACCGAACAAGTGCTCACCACGTGTTTAATAAACGGACAAAGAGACGATGAACCCTCAGGGGGAGACAGAGACAGAAACTGACGATTCCAATACAGTGTCTGTCCCCAGCTCTGTGCATGACAGCGCCAGGTGCTGTTCCCGGGCTTCACTGCAAAAGGCCAGCGCTCCAGGAATGAGGGTCTCCTGGCGGGTGACCCGAGGGCTGTCCCTTCGCTGCCTGCACCCGAGCACCGCCCACCACTCACTTGCGGAGGCCTCACCCGCCCTCTCTCCCCAGGGAAGGACCCCACGCCCTCCATGCTGGGCCTCTGCGGCTCCCTGGCCTCCATCCCCAGCTGCAAGTCCCTGGCGAGCTTCAAATCCAACGAGTGCCTGGTGAGCGACAGTCCCGAGGGCAGCCCGGCACTGAGCCCCAGCTGAGGAGCGGCGTGGGCAGCGCCAGCCCCACCTGCTGCCCTTCCTCAGAGCCTCCCCAACCCAGGCCACCCTCCAGAGAACGCTGCCACTCAGCCAGGAGTCTCTCTGGAGACACCCTTTGCTTCTAGCCCAGTTCAGCTTCTTGCCCACGGAGGCCGGAGCTGCAGAGGGAGGCCGCTGGGGCTGAGAGGCAGGGGCACCAAGGCCACGGGGAGCCCTCAGGAAGCTGCTTCTTCCGGTGACCCCGATGCCTGGTTAGCTCCCAGCTGGACTCTCCTTCGCTCATCACCCCACCCTCCTCGGGCTGGCGGCCCAGCCTCAGCAGCCCCACCTCCCATGCCTCTTTCGTCTGCCCCTGTGTATGCCCTGGAGTCACTCCTTTCTCAGCCCCCTGGCTGGGGGCGGGGGGCAGCTATGAGGGTATCAGGCAAATAAAAACCAGAGGACTGAGGGCGGCCTTGTCTGTGGAGGGGCTGGGACAGGGGGCCCGCTCCTGAGGTTGGCAGAATGTGGTGGAGTTAGTGCTGGGCCCACACCCAGGTGATGCCGGACCCGCTAAACCCTAGGAACAGACTGGTTGGAATAATTCAGGGAGCGGGCGGCTTTTGGTATGAAGTGTCTGAAATAGTAGGCCAGCCCAGGGAAACACCAAAATGTGTTAAGGGCCCCTTGGATAACTCATCTACCCCAGGCAGAGAAGATGTTGGACATCCTGGGCAGGGAGTTGGAGGTGGGGCAGAGATGGAGAAGGCAAGCCCTGGCAGGGCCCCATTTCCCATCCATTATCCTGAGCAATTCAGCTTTGGCCTACAGGTCCAGACTCTTCCATTAGGCCAAAGCCTGGCATTGAAGCCACCTTCCTTCCTGGGTTATCACTTAAGTGTGCTCTTGGGTAAAGGTCTCACCCCCACCAGTTCTCATAACATCGCAGGAGGGCTCCTCTACAGGGATGCCACCTGGTCAGCCAAAGCCAACGTCAAGGTCCCTTCCAGGCCTCTTCCATGCAAATCGCTCACCAAGCCCTGTTTTCCCACCCACCCCAGACACCTCCTGCAATCACAAGCACTGGAAAGAAGTTTATCATCTTTAGACTCAACAAATTAACAGGGGTGGATACAGACTACACCAGCCCAGGGTTTTGTGGCTCCTAGAGACAAGCTCACTTACAGCAAACCCACAGGGAAAGGAGGGGAGAAGTGAGCAGATTTGGTCTTGAACTTGAGGGGACAGAGTGATGATTCTCAGGGCCGGGGAATGGGGAAGAACAGGAAGCAGTTGGGGTTGGGGGGGTGCTCTGGGTGGGTGCAGAGGGGCATTCCCCTACCCCTGGGGCTGAGTGGGGAGGAAAGAGAAATGAGCCCCTCCCCTCAGTGCTGAAGGAAAAGGCACTTGGCTCAGTCTCCTCCTGCCCCACCCTGTCCATGGAAGAGGCAGGGTCCTTGTCCCCTCACTCCTTTCAAGGGCTCAGAAGCTGTTCCCTGTTGAGCCTCTGGAAGAAGTTTTTGCCGAACTCATAAGTGCTGATCATGATGGCGCAGGAAGGGGCGGCCTTGATGATCCTCGGGAGGAAGCCTGCAGTCACGGGGGGAGGCTAGGGTCAGAGGTCGAGTCCCAGGGAGCACCAACTTCACCAGGGTGTGGACAGACGCACAAAGACGCCCACCTGCAAAGAGGCCCCTGGTGCCTGACTCAGCCAGGATCCTCCGTAGCAGCAGCCAAGTGGAGTCGGTGTTCAGGGGCATCACTGCAAATCCAGGCCCAGTAAGACCCCGCTGGGCACCCCCAACCCCGCCTGCCCTGCCCCACACTAGCCAGGGCTCCTCACCTCTCAGAGCCTCCACTGCTCCTAGTGCGACCTGGCGTTGAGTCTTCACCACGTCGAAGGGTAGAGTCAGGGTGGCCGCCACCTGGTGGGGTAGGGACAGGCTTGTCTCCATTCCCAGAACCCTCATCCCTTGCATCCAACCAGGGCCTCCTGGCCTTAGCTAGAATATCACTAGGGGAATGGAGTGAGCATACCCCTGGACAGGCACGCAAAGATTCTTTTCCAGAACATCTCCAACAACCCTTTGGTCACTTCAAGCACACATCAATGGCCTCACTCCCAGCATGATCGACTCACCATCCCTGAGATGCCGCCAGCGACAAAGCTGATGCCCACGGAGGTCTGGTCCTTTGGCCTGAGCCCGCTCAGCCAGCTCTTCACCAGCTCATAGTTGAACCAGTACAGAGCTTGGGGGCATGGGGGTGCACTCGTTAGAGACTGGGAGGGCAGTGGGGTAGGCGCAGACCTCCCATCTCCCACGGACCTACATCACAACTACTCCCTCCCAATTATGAAGCCTGCATGCTATGTGCCACTGGATTTCACAGGCCCTGGGCAGGAAGCGTCTCATGAAAACGTGGGGTCCACTTCACACGTGAGATGGATACTCATGGCTCAGAGAAGTTACATGACTTATAGATTAGTAGTAGCAAAACTGGGCTTTAGTTGTAGTCCTTCTAGGGCCCCTCCTCAACCCCTGCACTCCAGGTGCCTACCTGAGAAGGGCACATCCCGAAGGGCAGTGGGACCCCAGCCCAGCCAGAGTGAGCGCCAGCCACCCTGAGCCACAGCTGCTCGGACACAGGTGCCCAGCTCCCGGTATGATAGATGCTGAGCCTGCAGCTTTGTCCGCACCAGCTCTAGGGGGCTGATCACAGTCACGGTGCCCACTGCGGGGAATGGGAAGATGGGTCAGCTCACAGGTCCCAGTGGCAGCCCTCCCAGAGTCTGCGGGCCTTGAACATCCCCCCACCCCAAGGCTGGCATAGGTTGGGAGTCTGGACTGGGCTCCTGCACGGGGGGATGGTCAAAGGGAGATGGCGGGCCCAGGGCTGTGCTCACGGCGGGCCAGTGCGCCAGCCACCATGGGAGCGTAGAGGTCAGAGGTCAGGGCTCGACCACACAGGAAGGCCTTGAGTTGGTCATAGGCGGTGAAGTAGGCGGCAGTGGCTGGCACAGTCATCACCCTGGGGGTGTGTATAGGTTAGGCAAAACTCTCCAAAGCTCCCAAACCTCCCAAGGTTCCCTGGCCCCACTCAGCCAGCCAACATTGGGAGTAAGAAGTCGGAATGGGGGGATCGGGGGAGGTAAGCCGCAGAACTGGGGTGCTCACAGGGTGGCTGGGAGGCCGCTCCACAGGGTCCTGGTACCCTCATGTCGCACAATCTTCACAAAAGCATCCTGGTCATGCAGACAGCAGCCCAAAAGGAGGAAGGATGAAATGAACAAGGCTCGTGGCAGGGGTGGCCCAGGCTGGGTCCTCCCAACGCCCTTGCTTCTACCCAGGAGCCCTTCGGGCCTGCACACGTGTAACTCCCTAACTGACTCCAGACAGACTCCTACTTGGGCTTCCCAGGTAGTGCTACTGGTAAGAATATGCCTGCCAATGAGAGAGACATAAGAGACGTGGGTTCAAGCCCTGGGTTGGAAAGATAACCTGGGACAGGAAAGAGCAACCCACTCCAGTACTGGTGCCTGGAATACTCCATGGGCAGAGCAGCCTGGTGGGCTACAGTCGATGGGGTCTCAAAGAGTCAGACACAACTGAGCATCGAACAGGAGAGACTCCTAATCACCTTTCAAACCTCGTGAAGGCCCTGCCCGCTCAGGGGAGCGCTTCCCAAAATGAACTAGCCATCTCTACGTGCTTTAGGCTACCCACTGTTTTCTGGGTCTGCTGCCCTACCAATCTGTATCCCTCCGAATGCCTATAGACCCATCCAGGGGCACAGCTGCTCCTCACCATGGTACCAGTGAAGCGAGTGGGGTCCTGAAACCAGGTGGCACAGCGGGCACCATTTGGGCACAGGTAGAGGGGCTCTAGGACACCATTGCAGTACAGGAGGCACTTCCCTGTGGATCGGAGAGAGGAGGGCACTGGGGAAGGGGTGGGGGCGTCAGAAAGACAGGGCCCTGGAACCTCACAGAGAGGTGGTGAGCTCCCATCCCTGGAAGGAGCCTGGGGTCCCTGGGTGGACATTCTAGTGTAGGACAGAGGGCTGGCTGATAAGATCTAGAAGTGTGTGCCAGTCCACAGCTGTGAAACCCCCATGTGCCCTGAGAGACTGGGACACTCCCTCCCCTGAACCCTTACAGGCTCACCGTGGTGAAGGCACTCACATTTGGCGTAGGAGAGGCTCCATAGTCTGGAGGGAGGCATTAGCTCTAAAACACAAGACGGTACCTCAAGTCAGAAGTGTCCCCCACCTGCCCCCAGGCACCCCATCCCCTGGGGAACCCTGTACCCCCATTGGCTCCAAAGTCAGACACTCACCACTGGCCACTGAGGGGCGCTGAGACTGCAAGCGTACCTTCACCACATCCAGGGGGGTCACTAAGGGAGAAGGGCAGGACTGGAGGCTCCTTCAGGACCCCTCCCTGAGCCCTCATCCAGAGCCAAGTCACTTGTCAACGTCTGGTTGGCCCAAGCCCCCAGCTGCTCCCACCCCACCTTCCCAGGTCTTACTGAAGAGGGAGGTGACCACAGCCCCCGCGCCGGATGCCACCATTTGTTGGAGAGGGCTGATGCCCCCTGGGTCCTGGTCAGCCATCTTGTAGCTTCAGTTCTGAAAAGCAAGTGTCAACTAGAGCAAAAACCAGAGTCAGGAAGGGGAAGAAAGGAAGCAGGGGTGCCTGGGGACACTACGGGGACTCTCACCCCATTCACTCACTGAGCATGAGTTTCTCACAACCACTTTCTAAAGCAGTTATTCTCAGCTTCACTTTGCTGGGGGCGTGGGGGTGGGGAACATACTCAGAGAGGTGAGTTGACCGGGCCAAGGTCATACTGGGAATAGTCAGCAAGGAAACTGGGAGAGTCACCCATCAGTTAATGGACATTAACGGCCCACCGCCATTCCCTCTCCCTCGCCACACCGGCACACTGTGATCCAGTTCAGTGCAGGTGCCCTGGCAAGCCTGGGGACCAACGATCAAAGCTCCTGAGCCGCCCCCAACTCCAGCGCCCAGGCCCGAGATGGGTGCATGCCAGCCTCGAGTCACGCACACAGCGTGGAGAGGTGAGGCCGCGCGGCGAGGGAAAGGTAACAAATCTGAGGGCGGCGAAGGGTCCATCCCCTTTCCTGGGACTGAAGGTGAGGACTCCCAGACCTCCCCCGCACCCGTCCTCTCGAGGCCCGAAGGGCTAGGCCCCGGGTCCGAAGGGTAAAGACAAATTTCTCTGCTTTCTCTTGCGAGCGGGGGCGGTGGCGTGGGGGTGGGGGTAGGCTAGGCCGAAAGTGCTAGAAGTAGGGATAGGACGACAAGATCGCTCTTCACCCCTCAGAGACATTCTGTTCCGACTCCTCG
Source organism: Bos indicus x Bos taurus (assembly GCF_003369695.1). NCBI lineage: Eukaryota > Metazoa > Chordata > Mammalia > Artiodactyla > Bovidae > Bos > Bos indicus x Bos taurus. Next base: position 45,189,710 of record NC_040094.1, read on the forward strand.
CGCAGGGAGCGCCGGGTGGGGCCGACTAGGTCGGCCCGCGACTCCCGGCCCCCAGCCCAGGCCCGCCCGGCTCAGGCTCCCTCGGACCCCTAGGAACCCAACTCCCGCCTCTGCCTCCCGCTTGGCCCTCAGCCTTGGTCCAGTCCCGCCCACCTGGCTCTAGGCCGGTGCTCGAGCGGCGCGGTGCCCTGGGCCGGGCGGACCCATTGCGGCTCCGCCGCCGGTGCGGGCTCCGCGCGCGCTCACTCGGCACCGAGGCCGACTCGGAAAGCTGCCGAGCTCGCCCCGCCCCCGGCTGGCCCTGTGAGGCCCCGCCCCCCGGGCCGACCGACCGTTTGCCCGGAGTGACGCCGTCCCGCCCACTCGCGGCCTCCTCCCAGTCCCGCGCTAGCCTGAACCCGCGCGGCTGATGCCCAGTCCCGCCCGCGCGCCAAGGTCGCGTGTCTCCATGCCGCGCTCGACCTGGCGGCAGGGCTGTACTCGACAACTTATTGTCCCAAACACCACCCCACCATTACCCCGGCAGAGCGCTGCTCCCGCAAACTTTCCAGACAAGCATAGGTAAAGCACTCCCCCGGTTTTCTTCATTCGCGGGCCGGAAGAGATTTGAATCAATTCTTCCACGATCGCGAGGGCGATCAGATAGTGATGGCGAACATCAACCCACCCGGCTCTTTTTTGAGGTTTTTACAACTTCATGACGACCGTATCAAACAGGGTCGTCCCCGTTTAACAGACAATCCACCGAGGTTGCAACGCCAAAACCACTTGGCAAACTGCGGGGTACCATGCGGGTGTGGGCGATGGAGTTAATGAGTAAGCAACTGGAGCCAGACAGGCTGGCCCGAGGAACGGCTGGCCCGGGAGCCCCTGGGAGATCTGGATTTAACCTGGGCTTCGTCCCACCTCCTTGTGACCCTAGGCAAGTTACAACGCCGCTCTGGGCCTCGGATTTCTTCTTTGTACTGAGATAGGATCGAGTAGGGGGAAAGGGGACCGACATTTCTGTGTTGGTTACTCTCACAAAACCTATTTCTACGTCTCAACACTTTTAGAAATAGATTATTATTCGCCTTCCCCATTTTACGGAAGACGAAACTGAGGGTCAAAGTTAAGAACCCGGAATTCGAAGTTGACAAATACCAAACCCCTCCCCTCAAGTTGTCTCTCTGGGGTGACGTGAATTCACGGGTTGGCGTGAATCCTGTAACGACGTCTCCGATCCTGCTTCTCAGGAGACTCAGTTTTTCTCCCAGGCCAGCCCCGTTAGCCGAGACTCCACCAACTGCCTCGCCTTTAAAACTTTTCTTTCGCTTACTGATTATTTGCTCTACAGAAAAACGAACACGGGCCTGCGCCTTTAAGAAGGGTAGGCCGTGACTCTGACGTCACTTGCTTCTCCACCCCCTCACCCCCAGAACGGTTTCTTCCCGGCCGGGAGTAACCCAGCCAGCCTGTGCACGCCGGATTAGCACGTGGATTCCATGGGGCCAACCATGCGCTTTCCCTGAGAAAAGTCTTTGGGGCTCTCCGAGGCTAGGAAACCCGAAGTGGGGGGTGGGGAGTGACCGGTGAAGTGCTGCTGGTCTAAAGGGCCCCGAGAGAAGGCGCCATTCACATTCCCTTCTTATACCAAGTGAATTTTGAAACGACACAAAATTATTTTATCAAGTGTCAGGGAGAGAGCCCAGCCCCAGTTAAGGTCCTTTACCGCCTTAAAGACATGGCTTACAAACAGTTTCACAGCCATCAGCCAAGAGATATCTCTTCCCATTTTACAGAGGAGGAAACTGAAGTCCTTGTGTGTAATGACTCCTGGTGTGGATTAGAATCCAGACTTCTCCCATGCACTCTTCCCATTTTACGGTGAGAAAATGAGGACCCTAGAGGTCGAGTTGCATCAAAATCACATGAATGCAAGAGCTTGAGTTCAAACTCCCACCTTCCTCTGTCCAGAGGACCTCCCACCGCAGCCCATTCTCGACCAGGGCTCTCTGCTCCCGGCAAAGGTTTACTCAGGCCTTAGGTCCCAAGAACTCTAAGATACAGCATGTGCAGGCCCACACCACTTACCTGCCTAAGATCAGAGTTCTGGGACTCCAGGAAGTGGTTCCAGTCTGAGCTGCCTCCTGCAGCAGCTGTGGGACATCTAGCAAATATCTAGGGGTCTTTAAGCCATTTATAAAATGAGCTGATGGGGATCAAAATACCTGCACCTCCCAGGAATTTTGTATTTTATGAGTTAATAGCTCTAAAGTACATAGAGCCCTGTCTGGCACTTGGCAAGCAGTCAGTGACTGTTACTATTACTGTTGTTGTTTAGTTGCTAAGTCCTGTCTGACTCTTTGTAACCCCATGGACTGTAGCCTGCCAGGCTCCTCTGTCCATGGGATTTCCCAGGCAAGAATACTGGAGTGGGTTGCGATGTCCTTCTCCAAGGGATCTTCCCAACACAGGAATCAATCCTGGGTCTCCTGCATTAGCAGGCGAATTCTTTACCACTGAGCCAGCTGGGGAAAGCACTGTTATTATTCATTGTCCCCTCCCCCTTGGCACAGAAATTTCTGGAAAGGGTCTTTAGAGCAACCAGGGATTCTGATCCTACTTCTGCCTCTAAATACAGACGCAGATAGTGATGACTCCTCACATGCCTTCTTCCCCAGAGCAACCAGGAATCAAACCTGGTGATCTCTGAGCCTCAGTTTCCTTCACAGTAGAAGGAGGGGCTTGCACTCCTTGCATTTCTGAGTTTCTTCTTACAAAAGGATGCCTTTGAGGTTTGTCACTACACTTCAGTTTCCTCGACTGAAAATAAAGATGAGGCCACCTGCCTGCTGATTTACAGACTCTTAGCTGAAGACAAGACTGTAAAAAGCTAAGTAAAGAGTTGACAAATAGTTCTGTGGCCCCACCCAGAGCTGAGCAGATCACAGCCCCTGCCATACCCTACAAGTAAATGCTTTGAGGCTGAGAAAACCTTGGGCACCGAAGGTCAGCACACTGGCAGCAGTGTGGGTAGCTGGGAGACGTTATCTACCACTGGAGCTGATGGAGGTGCCATCCAAGGGCAATCAGAGCAACTTCAGGGTGGAGCCACAGCTTGAGATGCTCATAACTGTGGGACCCTGGCTAGACTGGCCTGTCCTGAGAAGCAAGCCTAGAGTCCTGAGGAGGAGACGGCCACTGTCCTGGCTGACTCAGCCATGGTTCACACTGACCAGGCACCCAAAAGTCCTAGAGGCAGCATGTGGCCATCACCAGCCTCCTTGCCAGATGGGAAAAACAGATACTCCTTTCAACTGTAAAAGGGGAGAAAACAGTACCAGCGCCAGGGGTTATCTCAGGGACTGATGGGCAAGTCCTTGCCTGGCACTGGGGAAGGGATATAAACAGAAGATAGTTTATTGTGAGGCTCAGTTCTTCCAGGGCAAGCCCCAGCTTGCACCCCTAGGGCCTAGGAAGACATTTAGGGCCCTGAAGTAGGGTTCAGGTCCCTCCCATGGACTCTACCAGCACCTCTGAGTTTAGAGCCGGAACTGTTCCCACCAGAAGTGCCTTGCTGGAGGCCAGTCCCCAGGCTGCTGGATCACAGAACCAGAGAAAAGAGATCCAAATTCTGGTGGTGGTGGCTTAGCTTCTAAGTTGTGTCTGACTCTTGTGACCCCATGGACTGTAGCCTGTCTGGCTCCTCTGCTGAATTCTAGGCCCCCAGCTAAATGCCAAGTCAGAGCTTTGATTAAGCCCAGTGGGCAGGGAGAGGTGGGGAAGTTAGTGTTGTATTGTGTGTTGTTTAGTCAAGCCCGACTCTTTTGCAACCCCGCGGACTGTAGCCCACCAGGCTCCTCTGTCCTTGGGATTTCCCAGGCAAGAATATGGAGTGTGTTGACATTTCCTCCTCCAGGGACTCTTCCCGACCCAGGGATTGAACGCACGTCTCCTACATTGGCAGGAGGATTCTTTACTACTGAGCCACCAGGGAAGCCCGGGGGAGTTAGAGAGGGCTTTATTATGACAACTGGAGGAAGCTGAGGAAGGCCTGTATGGTCAATATTATTTTATCAACATTGAATTTCTTGAGTGTGATAATCATACAGCCGGTTTGTAGGAGCATGCCCTTGTTCTCAGGAAATGTTCTTAGGAGTGCTGAGGGGTGAATATCTGCAACTTAGTCTCAAATGATTCAGCAAAAAGAAAGAAATAAGGCCAATGTAGCAGAAAGTGAGGAGAAGCCAATGGCACCCCACTCCAGTACTCTTGCCTGGAAAATCCCATGGACGGAGGAGCCTGGTAGGCTGCAGTCCATGGGGTCGCGAAGAGTCTGACACGACTGAAGTGACTTAGGAGCAGCAGCAACAAAATGTGAACAACTGTGGATCAAAGCAAAGGGTATATGCTGCTCACTGTACCGTTCTCAAAATTTTTCTGAAGTTTTAAAAGGTTTCAAAATTAAAAGCTGGTGGGGAAAAGGATTTCTCCCTCTGAAATATATATGTATGGTATATGTGTGTGTGTGTGTGTATATATATACATATAGTGCTAGTGGTAAAGAACCCACCTGCCAATGCAGGTAAACATAAGAGACCTGGGTTCGATCTGGGTTGGGAAGATCCCCTGGAGAAGGAAATGGCAGCCAATTCCAGTTTTCTTGCCTGAAGAATCCCATGGACAGAGGAGCCTGGCAGGCTGCAGTCCATAGCGTCGCAAAGAGTCAGACGTGACTGAAGGGACTTAGCACACATGTACAGAATCAGAAGGCAACGAAGCTGGAAATTCCCTGCAGGTCCAGAGGTTGGGACTCCGCTTTCACTGTGGAGGGCTTGGGTTCAATCCCTGTTCGTGGAACTGTGCATAAGAAAAAACAAAAAACATACAACAAAACTGTCTTTCATTTTCTGAAGGTTAAAAAAAAATAAGAAATAAATGTAATAGCTAGAATCAGCCCACCTACAGAGAGTCCTCTATCTGACCCCCACCCCAGACCTCCCTGGCCTGAATAGGGGGCCCTGGGTGTGGTCTGAGGGGGTGGCCTCTAGAGGGGAATAGTCCTGGCTAAGACTCTGTAGAATTGCCTTCCCCCATCCTGCCGGGAACTCGGACAGGCTCTTTGTACTCTGCTGGAGGAATGTGGATTAAGCTACCTTGGAGGAGGGCAGTTTTGAGCCATAACTATCAAAATTCCACATACCCAAGCCTGGCGCTAAAGTCGAGAATCCGCCTGCCAATTCAGGTTAGAAGATGAGGAAGATCCTCTGGAGAGGGGAATGGCAATCCACTCAAGTATTCTTGCCTGGAGAATCCCATGGACTCAGCCAGGCCACTTGTGAGCATTCCTCTGCTGATTGGCTTGCTGCTGTTCCCAGCAAGTTTCCTTCATCGTAGCCCTGTGTGTAACGGCAGAAAGCCGTGGAAGGGGACTGCCTGACAATATCCCCGTATAACAAACACCACCCTGAAAGGGATGCTGATATTCACCTCCGAGTGTAAAACAACCTCAAAGGTGTTATATTGAAAAGCAGGCAGTTGTTCTCGATCGGAGCTCTACCGCCCCCTAGGGGAAGTTTGGGGAATTTAAGGGGCCGTCTCTGGTTTTCACAAGTTCCCGAAGCCCTGGCATTTTGATAGAGCGCGGGGCAGGGATGCTCAATGTCCTGTAAAGAATAGGACTGACTGACATAACAAGAATTTATCCCCATACACCTCTCAGCTTTCCTCGGTCTTTCTGGACAACCGCATACATTCTTCCCTCGGTGTTCATGGAGGACTGGTCCCAAGAGCCCCTGCAGATACCAAAATCCAGGGATGGTCGAATTCCTTATATAAAATGGCCTAGGAGAGTGAATACAGCCGGCCCTTTGTATCCGCGGGTTTCACCTCTGTGGATTCAAAAAATCTGTTGGTAATTATCTGACCTGGAAGCCAGCTCTATTTCACCCGTGCCATGAAGTGCTAAGTCGCTTCAGTTGTGTCCAACTCCATGCAAACCTATGAACTGTAGCCCACCAGGCTCCTCTGTCCATGGGATTCTCCAGGCAAGAATACTGGAGTTGATTGCCATTCCCTTCTCCAGGGGACCTTCCAGACCCAGGGATCGAACTGGTGTGTCTTACATCTAACCTTCATTGGCAGGCGGGTTCTTTACCATTCGTGCCACCTCACCCACATCTTCTTAAATGATTTTATAATATGTTGAATTTCCCAGGAATAAAACAATCATGCAGTCTTCAGGAAGACACGTCTTTGTCTCCGTTAGAACTTTACCAACGATCACTGACCGTTCAGAATTTCTGGTCTGTTGGCCACCTGGCCGGTGTGAGCTGAGAAGCTGACACAATACTCCAGCCCAGTCTCCATTTCTGGTTCTCCATCACCAGAGATTCATGGGCATCTACAAATTTCTTTTCTTACATGGAGTCAAGCCTGAGCTTTCACGCACAGAAAATACATAATATTTTATTCTAAATTACTTTCTTTTATTTTTCCTCTCTATTACAGTTTGCATTTCATACAGATTTTTTTAATGTGAATAGGAAATATACTATCTGTACATTTCACTTCTGAAAATGTATTGCAGGAGATATAAAACTATTACCAGAAGAAGACTTCGGATCTGACTCTGCTGAGAACCTCAGAAAGGACCAGGAGCTAACCAAGCACCAGTAGTCCCGTGTAGTGTCATTGCCTCCTGGGAGCTGCAGGCTCTGCTTCTCACTGTGACCGAGTCTGCCAGGAATATGTCAGCCTCCAGAACAGGGTGGCCATGGTGCAGGGCTGAGCCCATGTCTCATCAACCCAAACAGAGGAAGTGCTGTCCCAGCTGGGCCCAGACCAAAGGCCTGACCTGTGTTCCTCTCTCTCCCCTTCTCTCTCTTTGATTTTTTTTGGTGTTTGTCTTTTTCTCTCTTTAAAAATATTTGGGACTTCCCAGTGTTTAACATTCCACACTTCCAAGGCAGGGAGTGTTGGTTTGATTCCTGATTGGGGAACCAAGATCCCATATAGCTCAAAGTGCCATGAAAAAAAAAAAAAAAGAAAGTTTGAGTGTACTGTTGTAAGCCCTGGGATATAGCAGGGAACAAGCCATTTGGGGTCCCTGCTAATACTTCTAATACAGGAGACACACACAAACAAGTAAATAAGACAACTGCAGACCTGGAGGACATCTGCAATTTAGTGAAAGCACTGAAACACGTCATGTGATGGAGAGGCCCTGAGTTAGCCTAGAAAAAGGGAGAAGTAGGGGTCAGGGAACATCAATGGAGATTAACCCATGGTGAAGGCCAAGGGAGAGCAGGGCAGGCTGGGTTGAAGGGGAGTGCTCAGATGACGGCTCAGATGTCATAGTAACTTACACTGAAAGAACAACTATGATGGTTACAAACATAGGCTCCAGACCAGACCTGGGTCCAGTTTCTGGTTTCACCCCCTCCCAACTACAGAGCCCCAGGAAAGTTGCTTAACCTCTCTGAGTCTTTCTCCTTTCATCGTAAGATGAGACTGATAACTGTACCTCCCTCACAAGGCTGTGTTAAAGATTAAAGGAGAGCTTAGTATGGAACCTTACACAACCTGAGTCTCCATAAACATTAGCCAGAACTACTTTTTAAAAACAGGAAATCCAGTATACCAGTGACCATCCTAACATAAGAAATTGAATTATCATGTCCTCTGATGTGTATGTGAGCACAGATTTCTCTGCTAACTTGTTGGGGAAATTTGTCTCTTTTCTGGGCTTCATTTTCGTCATTTTTGAAATGGAAACAATAATTCTCTCAGCCCTACTTCCCTTTCAGGACTGCTGAGAGGTTTAAGATGACAGATGAGGCTTGTGAAGGAGGTTTGTGACCCGGAAAGGGTGACCTGGGTTGAGGAGGGGGGAGTTCCCTCCTGTCCTGCCTCCTCTCTCTGTTCCTCCTCGGGCTCCTGGACATGACACTGACCTGACTTCTCTGAGTTTTCTGGGGAAGGCAGTTTTCCTTACTGAAGCCCTGGCCCTATGCTTCAGAGGCAGATCATTAGATTAACAAGAGGAACCTCTTTGATGTCCTAAAAAGAATTCCTCCTCCCATTTAATGCGCTACTTTACAAGGTTTCTTTACATCCGTCATCCCATGTGAGTCTCTCATGACTGTGTAAGAGAGCATGTGGGGGTTACTGTGTACCCATCTTACAGATGAGGAAACAATCTCAGAGGAGTGAAGTGGCCTGTCCAAGTGACTCAGAGCGGGTGTCTCCTGACGCGTAGGGGGACTGCCTGGAGAAGGGACAGAGAACTCAGGTGGGCTGGAAGGGCTTGGGGTGGGGGGAAGGACCTGGTTGAACTGGCGTCAGCATCCAGGAGAGCCTGGAGATGCAGGCAAAGCTCTGAGGCCTGATCAGCTTGAACTCGGATACTGTCACCACTGCTCAGCAGCTGGCTGACCCTGGACAAGACCCTAGTGTCTCATACATCCGTGAGATGGAGCTAACACTCTGCGGTGTTGTTAGAAGGACTCAGTGATGTGGCAGACATGAGCCAGGCAAAACGTGGTCTTGATTCTTCCCTCCACTCCCCCCACCCAAGTTCATGAACATCCCAGCCCTAATTGTCAATGAGTCAGCCGTGCCCACAAGTTGTCCTTTCACTTCTGTGACCCAACCTGTCCACCTGCCCCCCTTGACAACAGCTAGGAGCCAAGTCTGGGAGTCCACAGGCAGTGAAGCAACCACTCAGGGCCACAGCTGCCCCCAGGGCATTCTCAAGTTCAGAAAAAGGCACCAGGTGGGGAAAGTTTCTCCCTGTACCCACAGGGAGGCATAACTCTGGCCAGACCACCATTGTTGCCCAGCCTTTCCCAAGCCTTCCAGGGGAGGGGTGGGGTGTCCTTAGATGTGGGTGCAGGGCAGTCACCCTGAAGGAGCTTCGGAAGGGTTTGGTGGAACCTTAGCCTCTGTCTTAGGTTTGGCTGGATGTTTTCTTTTTCACTTGAGTGGCGTCAGATTTTTACATTGTTGATTTTGTAATTTTTGTTTGTTTCTTGTTTGGGTCATGCTGAGCAGCTGATGGGATCATAGTTCCCTGACCAGAGATCGAACCTGGGCCCTCAGCAGTAAAAGCATGGAGTCCTAACCACTGGACCTCCAGGGAGTTCTGTGATTTTGTACATTTTATTTGGAAAACAAATTTTAGTCCTGAATAAATGTGCTTTAATCAGAATTCTCTCAAGCATAGGAGTTGTGGAGAAGGAGATGACAGCTTATAAAGGACGACTGTGTGCTTGGCAATTTTCATACGTCTGTGAGCACGTTCCATTCTCTCGAAGCCCTGGCAGGTAATTACGATTACTCCATTTGATAGATGAAGGCATTTGGGGTCAAAGAAATAAGCCAAAGTCACCCAGCTGGCAAGAGGCTGAGCTGGAACTTGAGATCAACAGGCAAAGATGAGGTCCTGCTGTCCCAATCCCAGGCCACCACCCAGGTTTCCCGAAAAAGCTAATTCCCATCTCTGGCCCCGGGCACCTGCCTCTCCCGGACACCACTCTGGCTTCCTGGAGAGTCGCAGAGGTCAGTCCTTGCCTCAACCAGGAAGTTCTTCTCCAGGTCACCCCCCTGCTCTCAGCACGTTAGAAACAAACTTTACCTGGGAAGGTGCCCTCCTCTCCCTCAGAAGCTGGGTGCTGACTCCACGTCCTGATGGGAGAAGTCAGCCCAGCTCACCCTACCCCGTGTCTCTCTGTCCGGACCCCGTTCCTGAGGGGCTGATACTTCCTCTGCCCCCTCCATCCTGGTCTGGCTGAGAGATCCTGATGGTTTCAGCCTGAGGGATGCCCTTCTCAGGAGTCTGAAATGGACAAGGTGCAAAGAGCCCCTATTGGACAGGGTCCTGGACCCTGGACCAAGAGGATGCCATGGGGTGCAGCCAGGCATGTGGGGGATCCAGGTGAATTTCTGGGAAGAAAGATACCTGGAAGGAGAGGGTGAGGTGGGCTGAAGGATGGGTGGGCAGCTGCCCATGCTAAGGTGTGTGTGTGTTGCGGGGGAGCGGGGCCTGAGAGGGTCCAAGGGGAAGTATCTCCGTTACAGTGGCAGCTTCGTGAACTGAGCATATTCATGGCTCAGGCCCCACGCTGAGGGCTCCTCGGACAATACCTCATGGGGAGGGAAGTGGTCGATGTCCTCAATGTACAGACCATGACGCTGAGGCAGAGAGGTTAAGCCAAGTCACACAGCTTATAAGAGGAAACGGGACTAGAAGAGAATGTCCTCACTGGTTCTTCATTGCATCAAAAGGGTGTCTGGTGAGATGAGGGGCTCTCAGACCTGCACCTCAGCCCTCTGCTGCTGCTGAAGCTCCTTGAGTGACAGGCGCTCGAGCTGTGAACCCTGGGCCAGAGGATCCCTGAAGCTCCCTCCATCCAGGGCCTCTGCAAAGCCAAGTAATCGACTTCCCATAGCTGCCTTCCTTTCCTGCTTCCTTCCCTTCTCTCCCTCTGTATCCCTACCCTGCATCCTGTGTCCCGAGAGCTGGATTTAAAGGTATCAGTATCAGCCTGCCTGCACAGAGGGGTGGTCCTACCCCTCCACCCCACCCCGGGGCCAGGTGGAGAAGCCACCACCCTGTGTAGACTCTGAATCTCCTAACTGACAGAGGGCAGGGCAATGCTCACTCACTGCCCAGATGAGCACATTGAGGCCAAAGAAAAATTAAGAACTCATATACAAGCACACAGGGGAAAATCACAGAAGCAACTGTTAGAGGATTTGAAAGTGGAAGTCTGGGGTGGGAAAAGAGAGGATAGCAATGCTGTTTCGTGTGGGGCCTTCCCTGGTGGTCTAGTGGTTAGGACTCTGAGCTTCCACTGCAGGGAACCTGGGTCGGGGAACTAAGATCCTGCAGGTGTGCGGCACAGCCAAAAAAAGAGTGCTGCTTTGTGTTATAACTTGACTATAATTTATTTGCATGTTATACTTTGTTAAAAAATAGTCATGGATTAAAAAACAACAAGGGAAGTGCCCTGCCCACTGGCACTGGGCAAGTTCAGGGCCTCTGCTCGGGCAGGAGTCCAGATCTGGCGCCTCTATTGCCAACTATCCCGCCACAGACTTGGGCCTGGGTGCTGGCCAGTTCCTGCCTCCCCTCCCCCACACCTACCCAGCTAGGCTGGAGGGCCAAGCTGAGCCCTACAGACACCAGTCAGGTGCCCCATGATGAGGGCCGGCGCCACAGGAACTGGGCAACAATTGCTCACCCTAAGGTGACTCAGGCAGGAAAGGGAAGGAAGGAGTAGGTGTGTGTGAGACAGAGGCCATTTCTATGCCCTTACCCAGGCCTCACTGTTCAGGGCTGACAGATTTAGGAAATAAAAATACAAGATGCCCAGTCAAATCTGCATTTCAGAAACACAAGGGATAAAATGTTTTTTAGCCACAGCCCCACACAACTTGTGGGATCTCAGCTACCTGACCAAGGATTGAACCCAGAGAACTCCCAAGGAATAATTTTTAAGTGTAAGTATGTGTCGAATAAGGCTTCCCTGATGGCTCAGATGGTAAAGAATCTGCCAGTAATGTGGGAGACCTGGGTTCAATCCCTGGGTCAGGAAGATCCCCTGCAGAAGGGAATGGCAACCCATTCCAGTATTCTTGCCTGGGAATCCCATGGGTAGAGGAGCCTGGTGAGCTACAGTCCGTGGTCTTGCAAAGAGTCAGACATGACTGAGCAGCTAACACACACACATGTCAAATATTGCATGGGACATACTTATGCTTAAAAAGTGTGTCTTTAATCTGGAATTCAAATTTAACAAGGCATCTGATGTTTTATTGCACAACTCAAGATCTTGGTGGGGGGCTTCCCTGGTGGCTCAGTGGTAAAGAACCTGCTTGCTAACGCAGGAGACGCAGGTTTGATCCCTGATCTGGGAATATCCCACATGGCTTGAGCAATTACAACAGTGCACCACAGCTACGGAGCCTGTGCCCTGGAGCCCGGGAGCCATAACTACTCAAGCCTGCATGCCCTAGAGCGCATATTCTGCAATAAGAGAAGCCACTGTAATGAGGAACCTACAGATGACAACTAAAGACTAGCCCCGGCTACCACAACTAGAGAAACGTCTGAGAAGTAACAAAGACTCAGCACAGCCAAAGATTAATAAATTAAATAAAAAAACAATCCTGCGGGGAAAGGCCCCTGCTCTGGGGCGGCTGTGGGGCAGAACTGGAAGTCTGAATGAAGAAAATCCTGAAGGGGTGATGGGCAGAATTGGAGAGAGGCTGAGAGTAGCAAAAGGAGGGAGAGAAAGGGATGCTGTCCGACCCTGTATCCAGACCACCACCTCTGAAAGCAGCCTTGGGGCTGAGCCGGAGGGACTTCTTAGCCAGAGTCACATCCAGGCTTTTCTTTGTGTCTGATCACAGGGATCTCCTGTCCCTGTGGTGCCTCAGTCAAGGGCAGTGCTGGCATTTGAGGTGGGACTACAGCAGGAAGAACATATTTCTAACTTCTTAAGCAAGTAGGGGGTGGTGGGGAGGGAGAAGCCACAAAGGAAAAGATCGATTGCTAGATTTCAGATGACATAACAACACGACTTCTGACCACAAAAGACACCAAAAACAAAGATAAAAGACAAATGACAGACTGGGAAGAGATGTGTGCAACGCATATAACATCCAGATTATAAACGAAACTCCCGCAGTTCAGTGAGCAAAAGAGAAACATGGGAGAAAAACGAACAAAGGATAATGTGATGGTTAGTTTATTTATTATTGAACTACCGTTGATGTACAATATCATGTAAGTTACAGGTATCAGTTCAGTTCAGTCGCTCAGTCATGTCCGACTCTTTGCGACCCCATGAATCGCAGCACGCCAGGCCTCCCTGTCTGTCACCAACTCCCGGAGTTCACTCAAACTCACGTCCATCCAGTCGGTGATGCCATCCAGTCATCTCATCCTCTGTCGTCCCCTTCTCCTCCTGCCCCCAGTCCCTCCCAGCATCAGGGTCTTTTCCAATGAGTCAACTCTTCGCATGAGGTGGCCAAAATATTGGAGTTTCAGCCTCAGCATCAGTCCTTCCAATGAACACCCAGGACTAGTCTCCTTTAGGATGGACTGGTTGGATCTCCTTGCAGTCCAAGGGACTCGCAAGAGTCTTCTCCAACACCACAGTTCAAAAGCATCAATTCTTTGGCGCTCAGGTATACAATGTAGTGATTCACAGTTTTGGAAGGTTATACTTCATTTACAGTTATTATGAAATATTTGGGGGCCTTCCTGGTGGCTCAGTGGTATAGAACCTGCCTACCAATGTGGATTTGACATGAGCTTGATCAAATTCGGACACGAGTTTGATCCCTGAACTGGGAAGATCCCACATGCGGCGGAGCAACTAAGCCTGGGCACCACAACTACTGAGTCTCTGCTCTGGGGCCCTGGAGCCGCAACTACAAAGCTCACGAGCTGCAACCACTGAAGCCCGTGTGCCCAAGAGCCTTGCTCCACAAGAAGAGAAGCCGCCACAATGAGAAGCCTGTGTACTGTAACTAGAGAATAGTCTCTGATCTCTGTAACCTGCAGACCTAGCACAGCCCAAAATAAAGTATTTTTTTTTAAATATTAGCTATATCTTCTGTGTTGTACATTATGTCCTTGTAGATTATTTTATGTTTGCACCTCTTAATCCCCTATATTGTCCTTTCCCTTTTCCTCTCCCCACTGATGACCACTCGGTTGTTCTCCGTATCTGTGAATCCATCGTGTGATGACTAGTTTTGTGTGTCAACATGGCAGGTGTTTCGGATGAGATTAACATCTAAATCGGGCTTCCCTTGTGGCTCTGTGGGTAAAGAATCTGCCTGCAATGTGGGAGACCTGGGTTCGATCCCTGGGTTGGGCAGATCCCCTGGAGAAGGGAAAGGCTACCCACTCCCATATTCTGGCCTGGAGAATTTCATGGACTGTATAGTTCAAGGGGTCATAAAAAGTTGATGCGACTGAGTGATTTTCACTTTCACTTCAACATCTAAATCACTGTATTTTGGCTTTAGCAAATTGCCCTCCATAATGTGGGTGGGTCTCATCCAATCAGGTAAAGGCCTGAATTGAACAAAAAGACTGGCCCCTCCTGGTAAGAGGAATTTCTCCAGCAACTGTCTTCAGCCTTCCTCTGCTCCATCGGCTCTTCTGAATCTCCAGTCTGCTGGTTCACACTGTGGATTCTGGACTCACTAGCTTCCTGAACCATGTGAGCCAGTTCCTTTTAATAAATCTTTTTCTATACACACATCAACTGGTTCTGTTTCTTTGGAGAACCCTGACTAACATGGATAAGAACAGGCATTTCACAGAAGAAATACACGTGCAGAATAAACATATATAAAAATGCTCAGCTTCCCTAGAGATCAAGGAGATGCAGATAAAACAACCATGAAATATCCTCCGTCATTAGATTGGCAAAAATTTTTTTGATTTCCTGGGTCAGGAAGATGCCCTGAAGGAGGGGATGGCAACCTACTCCCGTATTCTTGCCTCAGAATCCCATCGACAGAGGAGCCTGGCAGGCTACAGTCCATAGGCTCGCAAAGAGAAGAACATGACTGAAGTGACTTAGCACCCCACACACGCACATCCAACGTTAGCGAGTATATGGGAAAAAAGTTCCCCCAAATACTGAGCCTAGGAGTGTACACTGGAAAATGTTGAGGCTTAGGCATAAACGTTTCAAATGTGCATATTCAGGTAGCCAGCAACGTTAACAAGTTAACATTCCTAAAAATGTTAGTTTTAGGAATTTAACCCCCATATGTGTACTCAGACCCATGTTCAGAAATATTCGTTGTATAATAATTTGTAACCGCAAAAATTGGAAACACATAAAAGTCCACAGTGACACTGTTTAAGGGAATTCCTTGGTAGTCCAATGGTTAAGACTCTGTGTTTCCATTGCAGGGAGCATGGGTTTGATCCCTGATTGGGAAACTAAGTTCCCACAAGCCACATGGAGTGGCCAAAAAAACTTAAAAAAGAGAGACTAGTTAAATAAACATGTAACACCTATAGTGTGGAATACTTGGCAATTGTCAGAAAGAAACTGATAAATAAGTCAAAAGACATCTCATGTTCATGGGCAGGAAGATTTAATAACTTAATATTGTTAAGATGGTAATATACCCCAAATACAGTGTATTCTCTGTCAGAATCTCAGCTGTCTTTGCAGAAACAGATTCTAAATTTCACACAGAAATTCAGGAGGCTTAGAATAGCCAAGATAATCTTGAAAAAGAAGTTAGAGGACTCCTACTTCTCCTCATTTCAAAATTTGCTACAAAGCTATAGCAATTAAGACAGTGTAATACTGACCTTAAGGATGGACCTATACCTCAATACAATAGAACTAATTGTCTAGAGTCCATTCCTCATATTTACAGCCAGTTGATTCTATCAAAATAAAAAATCAAAAGGCCTGACCAAAGGAACCTGGGAGGAGTCAGGGAATAGGGTAAAAAGGGATGGACCTTTTGATATCAAATCTTTCTGTGACCCTGGAAATTTTTGCTTCTTCTCAGTCTACCCTGTTCACAAAATGACGCTTCCTCCTTAAAAGCAAAAAGCAGAGGGAGAGAGATTCCTGACTTGGGAGGTTTAAGGACATGCGTGTTTGTTGAGGAATGTGGGAGAGATTTTTTTTCAGTCTTTGGGGGAACTGTACCCTCTCCACTGACGTGGAGGTTCGCTGCATCCATTTTGACAAGACCTTTAGTAAAGATACTTTAAGTAAATATCTTATGTTTCTTTGCCACAGTAATCAAAGTAACTGCATATGACTAAAACTCTCCTAACTGCTCAGGCTCGTACCTTAACTGTTAATTACCATTCTTTAAGAGCGGCATAAGATCCATTGAGTTGACCAGGACTGTTTGTCCCTAAACTCAATGTCCCCAGGACATTTGGCTTCTAAGTTCTTCAGGCTGCTTTTTGTACTTTTTCCTATTGAATGCTTTTAATCCTTGCTAAACTGCAAGTGACTGCTTCTAAAAAACTTCAACGCATAAATCCCCTGATCTTTCGGTAATCTACCGTTGCTGGGAAGTCAGGTGACAGCATTTATTAAAAGTATATAAAATAAAAGAAGCACTGCATGAGGGACACTAGTGCTTTCATGGAGAACATTTATGATCCTTCAGAGAGGGTTTCTTAGCCTCAGCACACCTGACATTTTGTTGTTCTTCCCTGGTGGCTTAGATGGTAAAGAATCTGCCTGCAATGCAGGAGACCTGGGTTCGATCCCTGGGCTGGAAGATCCACTGGAGAAGGGCATAGCAACCCACTCCAGTATTCTTGCCTGGAAAATCCCATGGACAGAGGAGCCTGGGGGGCCACAGTCCATGGGATCACAAAGAGTCGGACACAGCTGAGCAACTAACACTTTCAGTCCTTGTTGTGGGGGCCATCCTGTGCACTGTAGGCTGTTCAGAACATCCCTGTGTCCTGCCCACTAGATGCCAGTAGCATCTCTCCGCAACTGTGACAATTTAGAATGTCTCCAAACACTGCCTAATATCCCCAGTGGGCAAATCACTCTGTTATGGATTTTGTGATATTTGTTTCAGTCATTCTAGGTGTTGTTTTTTTTTCCCTCTTTGTGTATTTTTTTTCTGGTTCCGTGTAGTCATGATTATAGGTTCATGTATTGATTTGCCAAACATTGCATGGTATTTGTGTATCTGTGCTTGCTGTGTCCATAGAAGCATATGGATATATGAGAATAAGCATACAGTCACCAGTATACAGAATAGTCCTGATTCTCAGCAGGATCCTTATCCACCTTTTGGACCCTCTGCAGGCCCAGGCTGAGCACCGCTGTTACACAGTTCCTCAACTCTGCCACTTCTTCCCTACACAGACTCCCACCACCCCTGAGTTTGCCTGTTTGTTCCCAACCCCAGTCTCACCCGCACCCCAAGCTCTCTGCTTAACCTACAGTGCTTCCCATCCACTTGGCAACCAAACACTGCCCTTCCTCCAAGTTACGGCATCAGGCTTCCTTTAGTATCTCCTGGTACATCTCCCATCACCCATCTCTGCCTGGGCCAGGCCCCATAAAGGGCACCGAGCACTCTAGCTCCTGCTACTGGTGAATCTGTTCTGTGTGGTTTATTTTCTCTCCCTCACTGGCTTCCCTGATGGCTAAGATGGTAAAGAATCTGCCTGCAATGTGCAAGACATGGGTTTGATCCCTGAGTTGAGAAGATCCCCTAGAGAAGGATCCCCTACCCACTCCAGTATTTTTTCCTGGAGAATTACATGGACAGAAGAGCCTAGAAAGCTACAGTCCATGGGGTCGCAAAAAGTCGGACACAACTGAGCGACTAACACTTTCACTTTGGGGCTTCCCTGGTGGCTCAGTGGTAAAGAATCTGCTTGCAATGCAGGAGATGCAGGAGACTGCGGTTTCATTCCTGGAGAAGGGAATGGCAATCCACTCCTATATTCTTGCCTGGAAAATTCCATGGACAGAGGAGACTTGTGGGCTATATAGTTTATGGGGTCGCAGAGTCGGATACGACTGAGTACACACGCGCGCGCGCACACACACACATCAACAAGTCAGTTCCTGAAAGGTAGGGCTTGGCTGAAACTAAGGAGCTACTTCCGGTATGCACCCACACCCACAGTCAGCCCAGGCTGGTGCCACACACCCAGCAACTCCACAAGTCCACTCCACTGAACCTGGCATTCAATCCCTGCCCAAGGCTGCCCTTCCATCTGGTTTTCTAATGCTTTTCCCAATACCCGCTGGTCTAGCCCCTTCTCCAACCCCTCTCCACTTGCCACTTATAATCCTCCCAGACTCAGCTTCAAAAAGTGCCCCCAAGGTGGCACTTTTTTCCTGCTCAGATCTAACCTACTACGTCTTCTCTACACACACCTGGAGCACCTGGAACCCGATTCTCCAACCCCCTCCCCATCCCCTGCTGTGAGCACCTTGAGGAAAGGGCCTGAGGTCTGTTTATCCTTGCCCTCACAACTCTCCTTCAGTCCTCTTTGGGGCCCGGCTGCTGAGCATTAAATCTGCATGGGATGAACAGAATAGAGACAGGATGCACAAATGTTCTAAATCCAAGAGACACCCCTTAAACGCTCTTGAACGCACCCATTACGGGACAGATCTCTTGGCTCTCAATGTCCCCGAAAAGGAGCTGACTCTCGGGATGGGTTAACAGAAGGCAGCGGGCACCCGCAAGCAGGCTGAGCCGGCCCAGGGCGTCACATGATTCTCCAATCACATGATCCCTAGAAATGGGGGGTTGGGGAGAGAGAGGAAAGAGGGAGGGGAGTGAATTGAGTAGGAAAAGAAACACAGGATTCCAGGTTGGCCCCGCCTTTACGTCGACCAGTAGCCAATGGGAGTGCGACATTCCGGACACCTGACCAATGGAAATTGAGGTGGGTGGGCCATCGAGCCGAGTGGCCCAAGTGGATGAGCTGCCTGACCGCTGCTACCCAGAGATCGCGGACCCCGACGCAGGTAAGGAGGGTGGACTTCGCTTGCTCCTTCCCAGGGGCCCAGCCTGGAGGACATGGGAGATGGGGCTCCTCTGGAGTTTCAGCGGGGATACAAAAAAAGATTCCCTTATAGAAACTCCGATGCATTGGAGGGAGTTTTATGGGTGGTGGGAGTAAACGGTAATTGCAGTGACCCCCATTAGAAGGGGCTCTCTCTCTCTCGAGCACCCCTGGAAGCTGCAGCCCCTTCTCCCAAAGCAGAGATCACTGTTCTTGAGTCGACTCCGCCCCCGTCGGCAGGTGCTGGCAGTGGTGCTGGTGGGCAGTCCCCGCTGCGGCTGGCAACAAGCGAGGCGCCCGCCCCGGCCCCGGAGCTCAGAGGGCTGGGAGTGGGGCTTGAGACCCTGGCCTCCTCAAAGACAGCAGGGACTCGGGAGTGGTGATTGAACCCCTGGGTCGTGTCTGACTCTCTCTAACTTCCTCTCGTGGGGCTAACTTCCGCCTCCCCCGGCCACTTTTTCCTGCTCTCTCCGCTGTTGGGTTGGCTCACCTTTTGGGAAATCTTTCTCCTGGCACTCGAAGTGGGGGGCTGCCACCTAGTGGAAGATGACGGAGCTGGGGGCTTGAAGAGGCTCCTGTCCTCCCTCTCTGTAGTGGCAGTGTCGGGTGGGGGTGAGAGGTCACCACTTGGAACCCTACTGAGATGAATTGGGTTCCCTCTTCCCCATTCTAGTCCGGAGTGTGTGTTTTTGCGCGTGTGCGTACATGTGTATTCAGTAGAAGTGTACACTATTCCGAACCTCAGGATACCCAGGAAGGAGGATGTACCTAAATGAATCACTAGGGTGCTGAGTAGTCAGAGATGTGTGCAGACAGGCATTCCTTCTGGCCAGGGCAGCCCAGCGAGCCTGCAGAGGGTTATGGTTGGACTCCTAAAAAGCAGGGCGGCCAGCTCCCTTTCCAGGGAGCTGTAGGCATTGGGGAAGAGAGTGAAAGGGGCCAAGGTCCAGGACCAGTCTTCTTCAGCCTCACCTGTACAGGAGATAAGCTCCTGGGGATGGTCTTTGAGTTGGAGAGAGGGCAGTGAGGAAAGCCAGGTGAGGGAAAGAGGATGTGAGTGACCCTGTGTGTGCTATTCCCTGCCACACAAAGTGTGCAGTGTCCACACTGAGAACTGAGGCCTAAAGACAGGAAGCAACTTCTGAGGCCTTCCTTCTAGCACTCATGTGCAGTATCCAGACAGCCCCTGTACCCCCACATTTCTGTCTGGGTCCAGTCCACTTGCCCAGAGAAACATTTCTATCCCTCTTCTCTGCTTGGACACCAGGCCTCTATCCTCCTTGGGTTTGGGGGGGTCCATTCCCATGCACTGTCCATGGTACCACTTGTGAACCCAGGTGCAATATACTCTGGAGCCATCAGAGCCTGTCATCTCTATGTCTTGATATATGACATGGGCGGGTTACTTCCTATCTCTGAGCCTCACTTTGGATGGTTGTTACAGAAAAAGAAAAGAAAATACATAGAATGTTGTCACTGGCTTCTAAAAGGTTCAGCATACATGACTGTTTTGGCCCTTCTAGACAGGGTAAGATCTCCTGGGCCTGCCCCATTAAACTAGCAGGGCTGGCTGAGCTTGGGGGAAGAGTTGTTCAGGAAGTGAAAGGCCACTCCCCTTCAGAGAATGAGGCTTGCTTCCTTCTGCTGATGCAGATGGCAGCCTGGTGGGCACACGTTGAGCTCTCTACATGCAGCTGGGTTTCTGCTCCAGGATAGAGAGAGGTAGAGGGGAAGGGTGGTGGGTATGTTTGAAGATCCTGAAAGGGCCTGGTGTGGGGCTTCCCTGGCAGTCTGGTGGTTAAGACTCCGAGCTCCCAATGTAGGGGGCATGGGTTCAGTCCCTGATCAGGGAACTAAGAACCAACATGCTGCATGGGCATGGCCCCACAATTTTTTTAATTAAAAAAATTTTAAAAAAGAAAGGGCCTGGTGGTATTGGGGGCCCATGGAACACAGGTGCCCCAAAGGTTGACCAAGCCTGTGTGTCTCCTTTGGATGGGGAGGGGACAGTCAGCAGGCACATGGTGGCTGGCCTTTGGGGAAGGCAGCCCAGACTCCGTCAACATCATACTTCCTTTTTCACAACTTTCTCAACCCCGTGGTTGATCATGTCATCATGTGACCTCCCCTCCCCTGCCAACAGGCCTTAGCAGAGGGCAGGTGTGAACACAGCACTGGGTAAGAAGGCAACTGGAGGGGCTGGCTTGGGAAGTGAAACCCTGGCTTTCCTTCAAGGGGAGACTTCAGTTCTGTCTTCCTAGGGCAACTGATGTCTTTCCCACCCCCATGGAGGTGGCTTACGTCCCCACAGCTCAGGCCCACAAAACCCACAGGTCTTCCGGACTCTCACATACCCACATCTGCACACACTCAGCCACAGAGATTCAACTGTTAGGCCATGTATTGGGGACACAGATTCACACACGTACTCACGCCAGCATTCATGCTCATGGATGTACACTCGCTGGTGCATGTGTGACCCCCGCACAGGACACACGTAGGAAGCTGAGCCTCAAGCCCTGCATCTTTCTTCCTGCCCGGACAGGCTGTTGTTGTGGAGGCTCAGATGGTCCCGGGCCTTCGCAGGGGGGAGTGACTGGTCCCAGAATCAAGGGCGACCTCGGCTTAAGCCAGTTGCCAAATGCCTCTTGGCACTTTGCAGGTGGACCATGTGGACTTTGGTGAGCTGGGTGGCCTTAGTGACAGGGCTGGTGGTTGGAACACAGTGCCCAGACGGTCAGCTCTGCCCTGTGGCCTGCTGCCTGGACCCGAATGGAGCCACCTACGGCTGCTGCAATCCCGTTCAGGTGAGTGCCCTATGGCCCAGGCAAAGAGCTGGCAGCCTGGGATCCGGCCTCTTGGATTGGCTATAGGAGCGGGCCAAGCTCAGGTCCTTCGATTTATCTCCTCGTCTCGCTTCCCAGGACCAGCAGCCGTCTGTGCTGAGCCAGCGTCTGGGCCGACCCTGCCAGGCCGATGGCCACTGCGCTCCTGGCTACTCCTGCATCCTCACTGTCTCAGGGACCTCCAGCTGCTGCCCGTTCCCAGAGGTGAGGGTGCCATTAGGTCTATGGAGAAGCTTGGGTCTGCATTTACACTTTTCCTGCACTCTCCCACCCTCCCAGGGAAATGGGCCTCGGTAACCAAGGCACTTCTGTGTCCCATAGGCTGTGTCATGTGGGGATGGCCGCCACTGTTGCCCCCGGGGCTTCCACTGCAACGCTGACGGGCGGTCCTGCTTCCAAAGATCAGGTGCGGCAGAGGTGGAGGAGGAGGGCAGGGAGGTGGGAGCAGAAGAATCTGGAGCATCCAGGACCCAGCCAGCAGAGTGACCTTGATTCCTGCCTTTGTGCCCTCATGTGTATGACATCTGTACTAAGCAACACCCCTCCACACCCTGCTCTGGACAGAGGGGCGCGTAGGGGTCAGAAGAGAATGCAAGACCCCAGGCCCAGGACCAAGCACTGTGGGGGTGAGGACAGGCCAAGTTGAACTGTTTTTTGGGGTTTTTTTTAAGATTTTTTTTGACATGGACCGTTTTTAAAATCTTTATTGAATTTGTTATAATATTGTTTCTGATTTATATTATTTTGGTTTTGCTTGGTTTGAGGCATGTGGGATCTTAGCCCCCTGACCAGGGATCACCCCACAGCCCCTGCATTGTAAGGTGAAGTCTTAACCACTGGACTCCAGGAAAGTCCAAAAGCTGCACTGGTTTAATGCCTACCCAGTCAGTGGATGTCCTTGCCCTGAGGCATATTGCTGGCACAAGGACTGGCCTGGGGGAGAGTGAGTTAAGAGAGCCGGGGGAGCCCTGAGCCCTAGTGCCAGCCCCTGAATCCTCCTGTAGCTGGGCTGGAAGGCACTGGTGCCAGCAGCTCCTTGAGTGATGGGGGGAATGACAGTCACTGACTGGGCGGAGTCCTGGGTCATCCCGTCTACAGATACCAAGCCCCTGGATGCCGTCCAGTGCCCCGACAAACAGTTCCAGTGCCCCAACTCCTCCACGTGCTGCACCATGCCTGATGGCTCCTGGGGATGCTGCCCCATGCCCCAGGTACAACTTTGGGAAGATGGAGGGTGGCGGGGGAAGGCAGTGTGGGCAGAGGAAGGGGTGGAGGGAGCAAAGACAGAGTCAGGGCCATCTCTTCTCAGGCTTCTTGCTGTGAAGACAAGATACACTGCTGCCCCCATGGCACGTCCTGTGACCTGGCTCGTGGCCGCTGTCTCTCGGCCACAGGCACCCACCCCCTGGCTAAGAAGATGCCTGCACACAAGACTAAAAGTTCAGGTAAGGAGGTATGAGTCTGGGGTGAAGAGAGACCTTTTCTAACTCCTAGCTGGAGAGAGCTGAAGAGACTGTCCCCTCCACTCTGGCTGCCCCTCACCTTTCTTTCCCCTTCCAGTGATCTTATGCCCAGATGGACAGTCCCAGTGCCCCGATGGTTCTACCTGCTGCAAGCTGCCCACTGGAAAGTATGGCTGCTGCCCGATGCCCAATGTAAGTGAGGGGCTATAGTCAGCTGGACTGTGTGCCCGCAGTCACCTGGCCTGGACACCCACCTACCTACCCAGCAGTGACTCCAGGGGGTGGGGCTGGCTTGCTGGCAGCTGGGAGCCTGACTGCTCAGGACTCATGCCACCCCCTAGTGGTAGACTTGGGGAAGTGCCTGCTGTCAGCCTGGCTGCTCCCTGCACCAGGGAGACTGGAAATCCCAAAGACCCTGCCCTCACCCAGGCCATTTGCTGCTCCGACCACCTGCACTGCTGCCCCCAGAACACTGTGTGTGACCTGACCCAGAGTAAGTGCCTCTCCAAGGAGAACGCTACGGACCTCCTCACCAAGCTGCCCGCACACACAGGTACCGGGGAGACCGCAGACCCCATTCTACTTACACCATGAGGAGTGAACAGATATGGGGGTGAGGACTGACTGCCACATGCATGGAGGGGCTGAAGCAGGGACAGTCCCTTCCATCCACACTGGGCCTCGCCTTAGGATCACTGCCAGGGGTGGCCTGAGCCGTACCCTCCGTCCTCCGCATCTGGTTCTCACTGTGGAGCTGGCAGAGGGAGGGCACCCCCAAGGGTCCCCAGTGCCACTGCTGACCCACCGCCTCACCTGTCTCACAGTGCAGGATGTCAAGTGCGACATGGAGGTGAGCTGCCCAGACGACTACACCTGCTGCCGCCTACAGTCCGGGGCCTGGGGCTGCTGCCCTTTTGTGCAGGTACCGAGGAGTTGGGAGTGGCCCGGGCTGAGCAGAGGGCAGCCACCAGCCAGTCCCCCCAGGCCCACCATCCCCTCTCCCGCCACCCTAGGCCGTGTGCTGTGAGGACCATGTGCACTGCTGCCCGTCCGGGTTTAGGTGTGACACAGAGAAGGGTGTGTGTGAGCAGGGGACCCGCCAGGTGCCGTGGATGAAGAAAGCCCCAGCCCACCTCAGCCTGCTGGACCTCGGAGCCGTGGAGGGGGACGTCCCCTGTGATAACGTCACCAGCTGTCCTTCTTCCACTACCTGCTGTCGACTCAAGTCTGGGGAGTGGGCCTGCTGTCCTGCTCCAGAGGTGCCTGGGGAGGGGGATGATTTGGGGGAGGGGGCAGTGTCCTGGCCTGGGCACATGGCCAGGCTCCTGTTGCCTTGCTCTTCTACCTTCTGCCAGCCCACGGGGGACCCCAGCTCAGTCACAGTCATGCCCAGCTGGAGGAGCCGAGCAGGAGAGTCAGGTTGGAGGTTGCAGGGGCTCAGGGCCCAGAGTAGCTGCCTAGACCACCCTTTTCTGCCATCTCCCCAGGCTGTCTGCTGCTCGGACCACCAGCACTGCTGCCCGAAGGGCTACACGTGTGTGGCCAGAAGGCACTGTAAGAGGGGGAAACAGGTGGTGACCGGACTGGACAAAGTGCCTGCCCACAGGGCCTCCCCGTCCCACCCCAGAGACATGGGCTGTGACCAGCACACCAGCTGCCCGGTGGGGCAGACCTGCTGCCCGAGCCTGAGGGGGGCCTGGGCCTGCTGCAAGTTGCCGCACGTGAGTGCCCACCTGCCCACTCCTGGTCAGGACGGGGGCCCTGTCTCAGGTGGGAGGGGACGTTAGTGGGGGTGAGTGTGCCAGGCCCCTTTGTCCCCCGCAGGCCGTGTGCTGTGAGGACCGCCAGCACTGCTGCCCGGCTGGCTACACCTGCAACGTGAAGGCCCGATCCTGTGAGAAGGAGGTGGACCCTGTGCACCCTGCCGTCCGCCTGGCCAGCGGCCCTCCTGTGGGCATGGGGAACGTGGAGTGTGGGGCGAGGCACTTCTGCCACGATAACCAGACCTGCTGCCCAGACAGCCAGGGGGGCTGGGCCTGCTGCCCCTACCGCAAGGTCAGTGCCAACCCCCACCCAGGGGCTGGGTAAGGGCCTGGGCCGGGTCCTGCCACGTCCAACTCTCACCCCCTACTCTGACCATCAAGGGCACCTGTTGTGGGGACAAGCATCACTGCTGTCCCAGTGGCTTCCGCTGTGCAGCCAGGGGGACCAAGTGCTTACGTCGGGAGGCCCTGCGCTGGGACGCTCCTTGGAGGGACCCGACACCGAGACAGCTGCTGTGAGGAGGGCCTGAGGACTGAAGACACTTGGCAGCCCTCAGGACCCTGCTCAGAGGGTCCCCACTGCTCAGGCCTCCCCAGCACCTCTCCCCCACCACATTCTCCCAGACCCCCTTCTGAGTCCCCCATCACCCTGGGAGGTGGGGCCTCAATCTAAGGCCTCCCTTATGCCAAGGTGGTGGTTGGGGGGGGCTGTGGCAAAAGCCACGTTTCAAGCTGCCATCCCCTCCCCCAATTTCTGTCAACTCTGTGGCCAGGTGCTCTTCCTATCCACGGGTGTGCGTGCGTGTGTATGTGTGTGTGTGTGCGTGCTGCAATAAAGTTTGTACACTTTCTTAACAGTGTCTGATTTGGCCACTCTGCCTGCCCTCCCCTAGGGGGCCCCTGAGCCAGGGTCCCCATCCAGTGGCCACATTCCCCAACCCCAGACCACAGAAAGACACACAGCAGTTCATCTCACGTTTTATATTTGCTGTTGCCCACAGTGATCCCATCACATTACTCCCTAGTCCCCGGAGCCGCCCCAGCCTCCAGCCCTGCGACATCGCAGCCCAGAGGTGGGCTAGTCAGCAAGCAGCACCCCCTCCCCTCCCAGGGGTCCGCTAGAACGCCCCCTCCCTTCCCGGCCCTCAGGCTAGCGGCTGAGGCCTCGTTGCCCCTCCTGCTTTCCCACGATAGAGCTTTCTATGTACAGCCACGTTTATACAGGCACTGCTTCCCCCCACCCAGCCCTCCTCCCCAGCACCTCCCATCGGGGGTCTGGTCCCCCCTCCCTCACCTCCCTGTCGGAGGCAGACACGGGTCCCTCCCAAGACATTACCCAGCACATACCATCGGACAGCTCCGCAGGGCCCCGGGCCCCTTTCCAGCCGGGCTGTGGGCTAAGGGCGAGGGCCCCCGCGGCCCCCCGGAGCGCGCACCCTGGGGGCGGGCCCGGGCGGAGGGGGCGGGGGCCGGCCCGGAGGCGGCGCCAGGCCGGGCGCTACTTAACGTTGAACACCATGAGCGGCCGCTCCTCCCGCCGCTGCCACGGGCTCTTCTTGTCGCCCGCTTCGTCGCCCACCTCCGCCCCCAGCTCGTCCTCCGGGCTGGTGAGCGAATCGCGCCGCAATTCGCTGGCGCTGCTGCGAGAACTGTCCCCGCGGCTGCGGCCCCGCCCCCGGGGTACCGTGGCCGCCCGGCCCTCGGGCGCAGCCACCTCGTCCAGCAGCGGCGTCAGCGAGTTGTCCTCCGGGGAGCAGAGGCCCGTGCGGCTCTCGCTGCTGCTCGGCTCCGTGTCCTCGCTGAGCGCCAGGCGCGGGGGCGCCGGCGGGGGCGGCGGGGGCGCAGGCGGGGCGGTGGCCGGGGCGCGCTCCCGCTCCTCCCGCAGGGGCCGCCGGCGGGCCGGCCGCGCCTCGTGCACGTCGACGCCCGAGTCCAGGCTGGCGTCCGTGCTGCGGCCGCCGCCGCCCGCCTGCAGGTCGATGTACGAGTGGCGCACTTGCGAGTTGGAGCGCCCATCGAGGGACACGAACCAGGCGCGCGGGTGAGGCTTCACGCCCAGTTCCAGCAGCTTCTTCTCGGTCAGGGCCTGTAGCTCTCCGTTGAGCTGCGCCATCGTCGACTCGTTGAACAGCACCGGGATGGTAACCGAGCCGCTGACGGGCGCCGAGCGCGCACTCCCCCAGCCCTCGCCGCCACCACCCCCGCCGCCCTCGCCCCCCGCGCCCGAGTGGCCCGGCATCAGAGGGCGCTGGGGGTCGGGCTGGGGAAAAGGGCGTGCGGGGCCGGGGGCCGCGCCCTCGGGCGGGGCCGACTCCTCGCCTGCCCCCGTTGCGCCCGCCTCGCCGCCTAGGCGCACGTAGTGCGCGGGGATCACCAGGGTGGGCATGACGTTGCGGTAGACGCTGTCCTTAAGGTGGTCGATGGAACCACAGAAGATGAGCTGCCCGGCCTGGCTGAGCGACGGCGGCCGCGCCAGCTGGTCCACCGACTGCGACAGCAGGAAGTCGGGGGTCTTGCTCTCGGCCGCCCCCTTGTGGCCCAGGTAGTGCTCGAAGGGCGGCGGCGGCGAGGGCGGCTCCTGCAGAAAGGCCGGGGTCCCCGGGGGCCCCCGCCGGTACTCCTCCAAGCCTGGCTCCAGCCCGGCGGGACCCTCGACGGAGCGGGCGCCCTTGAGGCCGGCGCCCTCGCCCCCGCGGGCACCCGTAGGCTCGGCGGCCGGGCGGCTGGCGGAGCGCGGCTTGGCACGGAAGAAGTCGTCCCGGGAGCCGGTCAAGTCCCGTGAGCTGGAGAAGGCGGAGTGGAGGGGCCCTGGAGGTGGAGCCTCGGGGTCCCCCGACGGCGCGGGCTCCAGGGATCCCCCACAGATGAGGTGGAGTTGGGACATCGAGGTGGCCTGGTCTCGTTTGTTACCGTCAGAGGGGCCGGAGAGCTGCAGCTTGCGATGCTGTTGCCTCGGCTTCAGGCAGCGCCTCCTGGAGACACGGGGGGCAGATCGGGGTGTCAGGAAAGGGTGGGGGTCCCTGACCCTGAAGTTGGAAGATGGGTTTGGGTATAGTTGGAGGGGTCCTAACAATGCCTGGGACTCAGGAGAGGATGGGGAGCCCAGGTGGGTCCTGGGAGAGGTTTGTGGACAGAGTTGGAATGTCTGCGGGAGGTCCAGCAGGCAGCGGTATCCATCTGGGTCCCACCTCGGGGTAAACCGCACTCCGTGGTTCATGGCAGGTGCAGTGAAAGCCAGGGAGGAACTTAGGCCAACCAGGGGCATGTGTGGCCTCAGGTCCCCTGGAAGTGGGGACTGGGGTGGTAGAAGCAGCTGTGGATGGTCTCTGGAGGGGCCTGGCCTGCAGCTCCTGCCTCCTCACCCCAACTTCTCTGAAGTCACCAGTCTTTCTGTCTTTACATATGCATGTGCATATGCATTGCCTTCTTGGCAGCGCCTTAAGAATCCCAGTGGTGTTTTATGCATCCCTAGGGCCCCAGCACCTGGCTCAAGACCAGGCATGGAGCAGGCCTCAGGCCATGGCTGGAATGAGGGGGCTTGGGCATCAGGAGGCAGTGGGAGGGGATCAGGGCACTCACCGACAGTAGTAGACGAGCAGACACAGCAGAATGAGCACGAGCAGGGCCAGGGCTGCCAGGATGGTGAGCAGGAAGATAGTGTGGTAGGTGCCGATGTCCTGGATGCCCGACGTGATGGTGACCAGCCCTATGCCAGGCGAGGGCTTAGCCTTCCCAGGGGTGGCTGTCCCTCCTGCCATTCAGAAGGAGTCCACTCTCCCCGCCTCCCCTTCTAACACCGCCCCCGGTCCCTGCTGCCCCCTCAACTCTCACCAGCCGTGGGGGAGGCCATGGCGGCTGCCCAGTACCCCAGCTGAGGGGAGACGAAGGTCCAGTAGAGCTGCCGGCCTTCCTTTCGGATCACACCTGTGCCGTTGCGTACCCACAGCCCTGGGAGAGGCAGGGCTTTCAGTAAACTCCGTGTCCCCAACTTAAGTCCCACTTTTTTCCCCAAACTCCAGCACCTGCACATACATCCCCCGCCAGGCACTCACCACTCTTGGGGTCGAACCTCCAGGCTGGAATGCTGGTGCCCACAGCGAGGGCACGAGGTTCCGAGGGCACTGGCAGGGATAGGTGAATGGGGCCTGAGAGCGGCACTTCTGTCCCATTACCTGCCAGCAGGTGCACGCTCACAGCGGCCACGGGCATCAGCTCCAGCCAGGAGCCGTTGCCTGCAGGAAGGGGACACAAGGGCTGAGGGCTAAGTCCTGGTGGTGGCGGGGCACGGCAGGGGGAATCCCTTCCGTGGCTGGCACCCAGCATACCTGAGCTGGAGGCCTCTGTGCCCAGGAAGGCAGGGAAAGCCCGCATTTCCTGCTGGGTGCTGGCAGGTGTGAGTGAAGCCCAGAGCTGGCTGTAGGTAGAAGTGACGGGCAGGCGGGCAGCCCGGCGCTGGAACTGCACCCAGGGCTGGGAGCGGGCACCTGGAATGGAGAGAAGGGCTGCAGTGGCCTGGCCAGGGACAAGCTGCCCCAGAGACCAGAATAGAAAGCAAGTATCTGAGGCAGGGGTCCCCAACCTCTGGGCCACGGACAATACTTCCTTGTCAGATCAGCAGTGGTGTTAGGAAGAAAGTGCACAATAAAGGTAATGCAGTTGAATTATCCTGAAGTCACCCCCAAGCCCGGTCTGTGGAAAAGCTGACTTTCACAAAACCAGTCCCTGGTGCCAGAAAGGTTGTGAACCACTGATCTAAGAAGGGGAGCCAATGGGTCAGGACACGTGGGAAGGCCAGGGAGGGTGGTAACTTGGGGAGAGAACTGGGCAGGCTTAGAATGGTAACTTTGAAGGGGCAGGAACCTGAAATCTGCTCCAGTAACTACTAGACACACAGGGCTGTTAAGCACTTGACATGTAGCTAGTGGGACTGGGGAACTGCATTTATTTCTAACTCTAAGAAGTTTAATGAATTTTTAATTTATTCAAATTTAAATAGCTACATGTGGCTCCTGCATTTGACAACTTAGGTTTTGGATGTGTGTGTGTCTGTCTGAAATTAAAAGATGCTTACTCCTTGGAAGGAAAGTTATGTCCAACCTAGGTAGCATATTCAAAAGCAGAGACATTACTTTGCCAACAAAGCTCCGGCTAGTCAAGGCTATGGTTTTTCCTGTGGTCGTGTATGGATGTGAGAGTTGGACTGTGAAGAAGGCTGAGCGCCGAAGAATTGATGCTTTTGAACTGTGGTATTGGAGAAGACTCTTGAGAGTCCCTTGGACTGCAAGGAGATCCAACCAGTCCATTCTGAAGGAGATCAGCCCCGGGATTTCTTTGGAAGGAATGATGCTAAAGCTGAAACTCCAGTACTTTGGCCACCTCATGCGAAGAGTTGACTCATTGGAAAAGACTCTGATGCTGGGAGGGATTGGGGGCAGGAGGAGAAGGGGACGACAGAGGATGAGATGGTTGGATGGCATCACTGACTCGATGGACGTGAGTCTGAGTGAACTCCGGGAGTTGGTGATGGACAGGGAGGCCTGGCGTGCTGTGATTCATGGGGTCGCAAAGAGTCGGACACGACTGAGCGACTGATCTGATCTGATCTGTCTGTCTGTCTTGAAGCAGAGGGAATGTATAAATAATATTCCAATATAGTATGGTAATAGCTAACATTTACTAAGCTTTAAGATATGCTGGGCACTGTTCTAAGCAGGTTACTTACATTAACCCCTGTAATTAGCACAACAGCCCCTGAGGTAGGTGCCTTTATTATCAGCCCCATTTTAAAGATGCAGAATTAGAGGCAGGAAAGGTTCAGTAACTTCCCCAAGGTCACTGAAGCCTGATCGAAGCCCAGGCAATTGGGTACCAGGGCCCCTCCCCTCACTCACCATTACATCCTGCCTCCCTCTTGAAATAGCAGGGTGCAAGGGGAGCTTGCCCTGCCCATCTTGGGAATAGTCTACGGAGCCCTGCAGGGTGAGTAAGGCTCAGGCAGGAAAGAAGGTGGGAAGGAACTTCTCAGAGGACTGACAGGAGGAAGGCCTGGGGCATGAGGCAACTGGCTGGTTGGGGGAAGACAGGTGACTCGAGTGGGAGGCAAGCAAGGCAGCCAGCAGCGCACAGGCTCCTGGAGGGCGCTGCCAGCTTTGTGAAAGAGTCTAGGCTTTCTACAGAAAGCAGTGGGAGCCGTGGGAGGGCTTTCAGCTAGGGGGCAATAAAGGGTTCCTCTGGCATTTTAGAAACCTCCAAAGACATTTTAGAAGCCTCTGGTTCAGGATCAGAGAGGAGATGAGCAAACAAAAAGAGTAATGTGGGGACAAGGATTCAAGCTAAGAATATAAATTGGGGAGGGGAGGCACCCTGTTCAGAACCCACGTTGGCGCCCCAGTACTAGCCAGATGGAAGCTATCCTCTGCCTGGCTGCGTCAGCCAGTCTGCACCAGACACCCCTCCTGTACAGCCAGACCAGAGCACCCTTACAGTCCCTTTCTGCCCCTGCATCTATTTTTGGGGGGGAGGGGCAGGGGGCGCTGTGCTGGGTCTTCTTGTGGCTCATGGGTTCTTCGTTTCAGCGTGTGGACTTTCTGTAGTTGCAGTATACAGGCTCTGGAGCACGTGGGCTTAGTTGCCCCATGGCATGTGGAATCTTAGTTCCCAGACCAGGGATCGAACCCACATCCCTCGCATTGGAAGGTAGATTCCCAACCACTGGACCACCGGGGCAGTCCTTGCCCCTGAATCTCGATTCCGCTCCAGTGAAGGTGCCTTTGCTCCCTCTTCATGAGCCCACTTGCCCCACAGCTCCCTTCGCCAGATCCTCTCACCCTGCTGTTGTCCCACGTGGAGGTCCTCTCAGTATTGAACACAGCTGCCCTCCACTCCACGGCCCTGCCTGCTCTGTGGTTATTTCAGGGTTTGCAGTGATCTGTCTTTCTGTTTGTCAGTGAACTCCACAAGGCGAGGAGCCAGTTAGCTCTTCCTCACCATTGTCCCCCAGCACGACACAGTACCTGGCACAGCACAGGGGCTGCAGCAAGTATCAACTGGGTGAGACCAAAAGTCTAGGGGTGGACAAGGTCCGCTGCAGGGTTGCTCCAGGCCTTGCACTTGATAGGTGTTCTGTGTCTGTGGATTGACCCTAGTATCGAACATAGTCGGGCACCCAGTAGGTGCACAAGAAGTGCTTGTAGATCCACTGAAGACATGGTGGCAGGAAGTAGGAATTCTAATGGTAGGAGAACAGTGAGAACAGAAACCACGAGAAGCCCCCCAGACAGCAAGCATTTATTGACCACCTTCTGTGCCATTTTTCGCCTGCCTGATGCCATTTAATCCTTAGCTCAATTTGACAACATAGATCCTATCAATATTCACATCTTACTGAGGAACTAACTGAGGTTCAGAGAGGTTAAGTGACTTGCCCAAGGGCACCCAGCCAAACTGTGGCAGAGGGGAGCACTCTGTACCCAGGTCAGGGAGAGGGAAGGGAGGCCGGAGTGGGTGGAGGGGAGGGGACTGGAGAAGGGAGAGTCTTACCAGGAGAGCCCAGCAGGATGTGCACCAGGTCCTCATAGAGGATGAGGGTGGCCGGCCGCTCAGGGAGCAGGTAGAGGCTGACTGAGGCATACACTGCAGGAGGGGTGGCCTGTCAGCTTCAGAGAAAGCCCCCCTCCCCCAGGCCGGGCACTCCCACCATCTGAATCCCAGTGACTTCATCCTCTCTCAGCCCCTTCTGCGTACCCCAGCCCAGGCAGCAACTGCTAGAAAGCCTGCCCCTCCGCCCCCAAGAGCTATTTTGGGAAGGGGCTGATGGGGTCAGCTGCTCTCCCCCCACCCACTCCAGCTGCCCCTGCACTCACAGGGCAGCTTGTCAACACGCCAGGGCACAGAGTTGGTGAGGAACCCAGGGCGGGCAGCAGTAACCAGCACCCAGGTGCCCAGGCGATAGCTGAGGGGCAGTGTGGCCACGCCCTCTGAGTCCGTGGTGCCGGCAGCCAGCAGCATCCGGTTTCCAAACACATCCACTGAGGCTCGGGCCAAGGGCACCAGCTCCCCGCTCACATACACCTGCACCTTGATCAGGATCTCTGTGGGCAAGATCGGGTGAGGGGAGTAAGGAGGAGGGAGAGGGGATGAGAAGCCCAGGGGGAGCCTCAAGATCAGAAGAGGGAGCTGTGGTTGGGAGTGGCTTTGGGACCCAGGCTAGACAAGGTATTATGAGCCAGCATATATAGAGCCCTCATGTAAACCTCACATTAGCCCGTGAGGTAGGCGGTACTATTAACATATTTCATCAAGTCTAACACATGCACATTTTGACATTTTAACATTCTGAACTCAGGCTGTGCCTAAGATTGATGATGCCATAATTCTAATCGGCAGCATTTTTTTTTTTTTTTGCTGGCACATGAAATAATGGTGTATCTTACAGTCAGTGATGCATTAGACCCAATAAAATATGCTCGTAGCCCATTTTATAGCTAAGGAAACTGAGGCTCAAAGGGTTTAGATTCTTGCCCTACAGTTAAGTGGGAGATCTGGGATCCAAACCTGGGAGTCTGTCTCTAGACCCAGATCCTTAACCACTGGACTCTATGGGAGTGGTGTCAGGGAGAGGAGAGGGAAGGAGAGCTGAGAAAGGATGAATAACCGGCAAACCAGGGATCTGCAAGTGGAGCAGAGAGGAGAGTAGTCAAGAGTCAGTCATTTGGAAGGAAGGAAGAGGAGTTGGGGCAGAATTTGAGTTCTCAAGAAAAAACCCGAGAAAGGGACACCAAGCAGGCTGGCCATTCCCATCATTCAGCCTCTTCCCAGAACCCTGTGCATGAGCCTGTCTCCCTTCAGATTTAGGGACTCACACAACCCCTGAGCTCCAACAAGTACCCCCTGACCCCTCCCCCTCACAGGGACTGCCAGCCCCCTCCCAGCTGGTCAGCTACAGCCAGTCACCATGGCAACGCCCTCATTCCTCCCAGGAGATGGGCAGCGAGCTGGGGCCCTGGCAAGGGGAAGGAGATCTGGGGGGCCGACACAGGCCTAAGGGTAACCAGTGTGGAGGGGGCTGGGAAGCTAAGTCTTTCTTTCCAGCCACTTGGCCCCTGGCCCCAGGATGGTCTGGCCAGGATGGGCCTGCAGGTGTCCTGAGCTCAGAGGAGCTGACAGAGGAGGGACCAGGCCAGAGTTGTTCTCATGGATTTGCAGCATTCTCTCTGACCCATAGCGCTAACTCCCCTTCCTACTCGGCGCAGTTCTTCCTCAAGAGCATCCTCATCCCTCTCTTGTTGCTAAGAATGGGAGTAGGTATCTTGCCTGAAAAGGTACAGAAGGCTCAGTGTGGCGGCCCCAGGGGAGTGGGCGAGCTGCTAGACACAAACCTATGAGAGTCCAGGTGCAGAAGGACAAGCCCGGAACTGCGGGCAGCCGGGCACGAGGAGGCCATGGGGCCTCCCGGTGGAGCCTGACACGCAACAGCGACAGGTGTTTCGTCTCAGGCTTTCAACCAACCCCAGGGCCAGCGCCACGCCTGCCCTTGGCATCCCGTCCAGCTGTTCGCCTGAGCCCACCTCCCTCTCGCCTCCCAGGCCAGAGCCCAACTCAGAGGGTGGGTGTGCATGCACTCGACCCTTTCCTGCTTTCTGGTTCTCCTGGGTACTGACAGCCTGTCCACACTCCCCCTTTCCCCACCACCACCCAGCAGGAATTCTGAGAAGCCAGAGGGGCCTGCAGGCTCCCCACCCCTGCCCCGGGCTAGGAGCAGCTGGATGGAGCAGCTGGGAAGAAGGGACCTGGGAGTCTGGAATACGGTCTTTTGAAGGAATGCCTTGGGTTCAAGGGCCAGAGCCTCAGAAAAAGGGAGGGGTCCTAGGGAATAAGACAGGGGTGGGCAGGTAAGGCCTGAGAAGGCATCAGTGCCAAGCTGGGGAGGGGGTGGGCAGGTGCCTAGCAGAGTCCCCCTTTCTCCTCAACCTGGGCCCCAACCAGCAACCCGGGAGAACCCCCTCTTCTGGCTCATTTCCAGCCAATTCCCTGGGCTCCCTCCCTAGGCGTGCAGCTCTTGAGGAAGAGGCTTCCTGAAAAAACAGGGCCCCTTCCTACCCATCAAAGCCTCCACCCCTGCAGAGAGGAGGGGAGACTGAGGCCAGGGAGATCCTTCCCCATTCCTCCAAGCTTGACATTCCACCTAGGATCCGCCTGTCCAGGCTTCAGCCCTGCCCCATTCCAGGAGGAAATCCGACCCCCTCCCTTCATCCGGACCTTACTTCCCTCATCCAGACACCACCCACCCCCCTGCTTTTCCTGCCAGCTCCTTGATGGAAAGGCAAAGAGTAGAGAGCACCATGTCAGGCCGGGATGGGGCTCAGAGGCAGAAGTGGGGAGAACAGTGGCTGGGGTGGTGGGGTCAGGGGCTAGGAGGCAGGCGCAGGGCTGGGGTGGGGTGGACGCCCCTGAGAACCCTGGCATCGGTAGGGAGTCATGGTCTAGCCCTCCCGGCCTCTCCCGTGGCAGGAGCCAGCCCCGCCCCCACCTCACACTCTCACCTGGGCCCGTGAGGCGCTGGGAGGGTCTCCTCCACTGCGATGGAGAGGTAAGAGGAGGAGGGGGTGAGCTGGGGGCGGGCTGGGACAGGAGTGGCTGGAGGCTTGCTGGACGGGGACCCAGGCACCTGCCCTTCCAGCCGACACTGCCCACAGCCAGTTAGCCAGCTCAGCATGGCTCCTCCACCAACCACAGCCCTGCCATGCGCCTTGAGCTTGGAATCAACGTACCCCTTTTTCCAGACAGCCCCCCAACTGCAGCCCCTCGTCCATCACGGGCCAATCGGTGTTTCTTTGGTGCACCCCAAATTCTGAACCTGGGGGCCGGCGGGGGCCTGTCAGGCTCCAGGGCGAAGAACCCCATTCGAGCAGCCAATCCGCCCACCGCCTCACCCACTCCCCCTTCTCCCCTCCCCCCTTCAAACCCAGCTCCAGGCGCCCAACCCCCGTCCGGGCCCAGGGTGGCAGCCGCTGCCTGCGCCCCCAACCCAGCGGGGTTCGGGAGCGAGGAACCCGCTGGGGGCTGCGGAGCGGGCGCCCGCCCCAGCCCGCCCCTGGGCGGGTGTCTCCGATAGACAATGGCTCAGGCAGCAGCGCCTCGCGGACCAGGAGGGAGAAAAACAAGGCGGGAGGGGGCGGTGGCGCGGAGCCTGGGGACCCCGGCCCTCCCCATTGTGCCTCTCCGAGACCCCCGTCTGGCGGTCTCCCTCTCTCTCTCTCCTGTCCCCCGTAAGCGACGACCCCAGGTCGCCTAGCTCCCCCCACCCTAATCCAGGGAATAGAATACCCCTCAATTCACAAGCGCCGCGAAGAAGGGGCTGGCGGGCGGGTCCCGATCGGGGGTAGTGGGGGTACGCAGGCCCAGGATCAGTGCCCCTCCCGGCCAAGACTCACCCTGCGGGCTGGGGGGCTCCGGCGGCGACTTGCCGGGAGCCCGGGAGGCGCCGCCGAGCAGCAGCCCCAGCAGCGGCAGCAGCCGCGCGAGGACGCTGGGGCCACTCGGCGGCGGCATCGCGGGGCTCGGCCCGGCCCTAGCGGCCCATGGCTCCCGCCCGGCCCCGCTCGGCCGGCCCCGCTCAGCCCCAGCTCAGCGCCGCGCCGCGCGGCTCGGGCTCCCGCTCTGGCTGTGGTGGCCGCTCAGCGCGATTGTCTCCGCCCGGAGCCGCCGCCAGCGCCCCCTGCAGGCGGCGCCCCACCCCCGCGGGCCTCCGGGCGCCGCCCCCTCGATGCCCGCAGCCCACTCCGCAGCCCCCTGCTGCGCGCCCAGACCCCTGGCTGCAAGGGAGTGTAGCGAATAGGGTCCGACCACTGGCGTTCTCGGAGTTCCAGAGCCCTCAAAATTGGGTGCAAAATTTGGGTAGGAAGAATTGCTGTTGCTTACAACACAAAGAGTTGCTCATGAGTGTCTCCAAAAACTGTCAAGAACTGCGCAGTCCTCTCCGCACAAACAACCTGCGCGGTGCTGGCAAGGTAGGGCGCAGTCCCATGGGGGAATAACCCCGGTCCGGGGGTTCTTGTCTAGTCTTCCTCCTCTTGAGTTCTAAGCAAGTTCCTTAGCCTTCTGCTCCACAGCCTTCCTTTAAGATGAGAGTTGTGGTAATCTCTGCCTTGTAGGATTATTGTAAGGATTAAAAGAGATAATGATGTAAAGGGTGCTTTACTGGAGCGCAACAGATGTTGCTGTTGGCTCAGGGTGAGGTTCACCCTCGGGGTGAGGCTCACCACTGCCCAGTAGTATATCCATCCCAGGGCAAACCAAATGCTTAGAACCGCACGTTTGAATCCCGCACTGGAAGCTTGCCCTGGCACCCACCAATCTCTCCTTTCCAGTTTCTGGTCATCTTTATCATTCAACTTGGTCAAATCCTCATCTAATCTGCATCCCTCTTCTGGTTTTCTTTTGCTTGTCACCTTCTCTTTCTCACAATATGGTGCCCTGAAGGGGCCTGGACACTTAGGGTAAGGAACTCCCTGTCCCTCAGAGGTCAAGCTTTTTTCCTGGTTAGGTGCCTCTTTTGGGTCTCCTGTCAAGGACACATAATTATGAGCTTGTGAACAAAACCACCTGATTGATTCTTTGTTTCCCTCCCTCTCTCTCTCATTCTCCCTTCCTTCCTCCCTCTATCCCTTTTTCTTTCTTTTTCACAAATTTCCATCTATTCATATTTCCCCCTTCTAATTCTTATGTAACCAATTTTTTTTTTTCACAACCTCAACACAGGATTTAGCACTCATTCCTGGTGAATTTCATCTTGTTGGTTTCAACCCAACTTTACAATCTGTCAAGGCTGCCTTGAATCTGCTTCATCACCCATTGTATTGGAGCTGCCTCTCAGCCAGCAGCCATCTGCAGGGTGAAAGCAGCTTTGCTGCCTCCATTCACGGGACTCATGACAATACCAGGCATCCCGAGGATGGAGCTTTGGGACGCCCCCACAGAGATTGCCTCTGCTTTATCAAAATTGTTCAATTTTAAATCCGCATCTCTATCATCCAGGTCACATTTCTGTCTTGTTTATAAGGACAAATGCCAGATGCTTTGCTGGATCAAGATAAATTTTCTGGGGCCATCCAGTTACAATGGCCACGGGAAGAGAGGGTTTGGCTGCTATTTAAGGATCACAGCTTAATATTTTCCTAAATGGTCACAGTCACCCATGAAGAAACCTGTTCTGGAACATGCCATGCATGGATGTCAAATTGTTCTCTTTACATAATTTACCTTTTACCCCTTTGGGTAAAATCAAATGCCAGCAGCTCTTGTGTGGTAAGTCTGTTCATCAGTGGCTTCCCTCAACACTCAGCATCAAGTCCAAAGTTCTTCCCCATGGCTGCAAAGTGCTGCATGCCTGCCCCCACCCCTAACTTCATCTGGATTCCTCGCCTGCCTTCAGCCCAAGGGTCTCCTTTCTTTTGCTTGAATACGTCAAGCCTGCTCCCACTTCAGTTCAGTTCAGTCGCTCAGTTGTGTCTGACTCTTTGTGACCCCATGGACTGCAGCATTCCAGGCTTCCCTGTCCATCACCACCTCCCGGACCTTATGCAAACTCATGTCCATTGAATCGGTGATGCCATCTAACCATCTCATTCTCTGTTGTCTCCTTCTCCTTCTGCCTTCAATCTTTCCCAGCATCAGGGTCTTTTCCAATGAATCAGTTCTTCACATCAGGTGGCCAAAGTATTGGGGTTTCAGCTTCAGCATCAGTTCTTCCAATGAATATTTAGGATTGATTTCCTTAAAATTGACTGGTTTGATCTCCTTGCAGTCCCAGGGACTCTCAAGAGTCTTCTCCAACATCACAGTTCAAAAGCATCAATTCTTCTGTTCTCAGCTCTCTTTATGTTCCAACTCTCACATCCTTACATGACTACTGGAAAAACAACAGCTTTGACTAGACAGACCTTTGTTGACAAAGTAATGTCTCTGCTTTTTAATATGCTGTCTAGGTTGGTCATAGCTTTTCTTCCAAGGAGCAAGTGTCTTTTAATTTCATGGCTGCAGTCACCATCTGCAGTGATTTTGGAGCCCCCCAAAATAAAGTCTCTCACTGTTTCCATTGTTTCCCCATCTATTCGCCATCAAGTGATGGGACCAGATGCCATGATCTTAGTTTTCTGAATGTTGAGTTTTAAGCCAACTTTTTCCCTCTCCTCTTTCACTTTCATCAAGAGGCTGTTTAGTTCTTCGTTTTCTGCCATAAGGGTAGTGTCATCTGCATATCTGAGGTTATTGATATTTCTCCCAGCCATCTTGACTCCAGCTTGTGCTTCATCCAGTCAGGTATTTTGCATAATGTATTCTGCATATAAGTAAAATAAGCAGAGTGACAATATACAGCCCTAACATGCTCCTTTCCCAATTTGGAACCAGTCTGTTGTTTGATGTCCTGTTCTAACTGTTGCTTCTTGACCTGAATACAGATTTCTCAGGAGGCAGGTAAGGTAGACTGGTAGTCCCATCTCTTTAAGAATTTTCTGCAGTTTGTTGTGATCCACACAGTCAAAGGCTTTGGCATAGTCAATAAAGCAGAAATAGATGTTTTTCTGGAACTCTCTTGCTTTTTTGATGATCCAATGGATGTTGGCAATTTGATCTCTGGTTCCTCTGCCTTTTCTAAATCCAACTTGAACATCTGGAAGTTCATGGTTCATGTACTGTTGAAGCCTGGCTTGGAGAATTTTGAGCATTACTTTACTAGTGTGTGAGATGAGTGCAATTGTGCGGTAGTTTCAGCATTCTTTGGCATTGCCTTTCTTTGGGATTGGGATGAAAACTGACTTTTTCCAGTCCTGTGGCCACTGCTGAGTTTTCCAAATTTGTAATATATTGAGTGCAGCACTTTCACAGCATCATCTTTTAGGATTTGAAATAGCTCAACTGGAATTCTATCACCTCCACTAGCTTTGTTCATAGTGATGCTTCCTAAAGCCCACTTGACTTCACACTCCAGGATGTTTGGCTCTAGGTGAGTGATCACACCATTGTGGTTATCTGGTTCATGAAGATTTTTTTGGTACAGTTCTGTGTATTCTTGCCACTTCTGCTTAATATCTTCTGCTTCTGTTAGGTCCATACCATTTCTGTCCTTTATTGTACCCATCTTTGCATGATATGTTCCCTTGGTATCTCTAATTTTCTTGAAGAGATCTCTAGTCTTACCCATTCTATTGTTTTCCTCTATTTCTTTGCATTGATAACTGAGGATGGCTTTCTTATCTCTCCTTGCTATTCTTTGGAACTCTGAATTCAAATGGGTATATATTTCCTTTTCTCCTTTGCCTTTAGCTTCTCTTCTTTTTTCAGCTATTTGTAAGGCCTCCTCAGACAACCATTTTGCCTTTTTGCATTTCTTTTTCTTGGGAATGGTCTTAATCACTGCCTCCTGTACAATGTCATGAACCTCCGTCCATCATTCTTCAGGCACTCTATCAGATCTAATTCCTGAATCTTTTCATTCATCTCTCTGCTTATCTCATCACAAGGGCTTTCCCTGACCACTTTCCCTAAAATGTCAGCCCTCTCCCAGCACCAATTATTCGATCACTGTCTCCTTATCTTTATTTTGACCTCCACTGATCATACATTAGTTTGTTCGTTCTTTCCTCCTGGTCGAATGTAAGTTCCATGAGCTCAGGGACTTTGTTTCATCCCTTGCTCCATCCTAGCACTGGAACAGGACTAGGCACATGGTAGCTGCTCCATAAATATTTACTGAACTTATGAATCAACACATCTCTCAGGACTCCAGGAGGACCCCCCCACCGCTACTCACTGGCTCCAGCCTCCACCATGGGACAGCTGTGTTCCACTCCCAGCTCTCCTGCGAGCTCCCTGCCTGTGCCCTCATTCCAAACTGAAGACCCCTCCCCTTAGTGGGGAAGAAGGAACAGCAAGTAGCAGGGTAGCCAGAGAGCAATGCCTGCTCTTCTGTGCCTGCTGAAACTCTGCCTTCCTCAGACAGGGCTTACTCAGCCTCCCTCTGCCCCTTCTCACTCTGAACATCTTTTTTTTTTTTAAGATTTTTTGGGGGTGTGGTTTCCCTGGTGGTCTAGTGATTAAGAATACCTCTGCCAGTGCAGGGGACATGGATTCCATCCCTGGTCAGGGAAGATCCCACGTGTCTGGAAGCAACTAAGCCTGTGTGCCACAACTACTGAAGCCCAGCTCACTGCAAGGAAAAGCAGTCCCGCCTCCCAGCAACGAGAGAAAGCCCAGGTGTAGCAAGGAAGACCCAGAGCAGCCAAAAATAAAAAATAATAAATAAATCTTACAAAACGTTTTTATATGGGCCATTTTTTTTCTCTTTATAGAATGTTACAACATTGCTTCTGTTTTATGTTTTGACTTTTTGACCCCATCAGAAATCGAATCTACACGCCCTGCATTGGAAGGTGAGTTTTAACCACTGACCACCAAGGAAATCCCTGAATACAGCTTTAAGGACCTTCTTTTATGAGAGTGGAGACAGCGTATTACTTCCCCAACTCTCAACTCGGGGTTTATTTCCTCCAAAATCATGGAAAAAAATATTGTTTAAATTCACCCACCAGGGACTCAGCCTCCCTTTTCTGATGCGCCCAACCCCCCTCTCACCCAACCACCCTGAGACACCCCATCCTCCTCCAGTCTCACTTGGAGGCTCTGCCATCCCTTTTCCCTTGTTCTACTCTTTCGCTCCTGATACTCCCCAAAGACAGTAATTTGCACCCTAACCCTGGCAGAGACCTCTCTGCTCACACTTCTTCCAGTCCTAGATTCCTCAGCCCAAACATCACCTCAGGCCCCTCTCCTCTTCTGACCCCCAAGAAGAGGCAGCATGCTGTGGAGCTGGGTTCCAAGTTCTTTATTAGGCAGCAGAAGAGGGGGTGACTCAGCTCTGAAGGGAGGGAGAGGACATCAGGAGGCAGAGAGATGCTGGCCCAAGTAGATGACTCAGGGTCCATCTGATCTCCATCTCCACTATTAGAGTGTCACCCTCCCAGCCTTGGGCAACCAGAGATTGGGGGGGGGGCACTCATTGGAGAAGGGACACAACATCACACCCAGCCTTGCTGCAGGACAGAGATGTGTGGGCTCATCACTCCTCTTCATCATCTTCTTCTAAGGGTGGACGATTCCGCTTGAAGAAGCCAACCTAGGAGGTGCACAGGGGCCAGGGATGGGGTGTAAAGGTGATTTTTTCAGCCCCAGAGCAGCAATGGAGAATGTATGCTAGAAACCAGTCAGCCACAAGGTCCTCAACCTGGACCAACACAATCCCCACTATATGATCAAGTGGAGGCATTTCCCATTTAGAGATAATGCATGAAACAAAAAAAAAAAGATTTTAAAATTTTGCTTTTCACTTCCTGAATTTTTCTTAAGTACGATGATTATGTCTCTATATGACTCCAGCGTGTGATGGTATATATTTGATTATTATAAGTCTAATGTATGTTTTCCCTAAAAGCACTGTGGCTTTTTAGGGTTTGGACACTTGAGCGAGTTTGAGAACAGTGCAGGTGTTCTCCAGGGGCAGAGGAGGGAATGACCCACCAGGGACACATTGGAGCAGGAAGACCTGGGTCCTTCTGGGGGAGGGACAGAGCAGGGAGGAGGTGAAAATTCTCAGGGGTCAATGGATTCCAGAAGGCAAGACTCAGTCCCTGGGACTCCTGCTCTCAGGGGGAACGGGTCTAAAGGACTTAGGATTTCAGGTGCCACCTCTCCCAGGGACCTGTGCCCTGGAAGAGATCCTCTGGAAGGTGACATTCTAATAGTGGAGATAGAAATCAGATGGACCCTGGGTCATCTACTTGGGCCACCATCTCTCTCTGCCTCCCAGTGGGATTGCCTGCCCTCCTCACCTCCGACCCCCACCACCTCACTTCTACCCTCCCCGCACCACCACCCCCCCACCCCGCCCACCACCACCTCAACCTTGCTTCATGCCTCACCTTCCACATGGCCAGGATCAGGAATGTGAGCAGCAGCAGGCCGCCCAGCACGCCTACCAGCACCCACCACATTGGAATCTCTCTCTCCTCCGAGACCCGAAGCAGCTGCGTCTGCACCTGAGGGGAGACCCGCGGGTCTCCTCAGTCAACGGGACACTTGCCTTTCCCAGAGACTCAGACTTGCGAGCCGGTGACCTGCGGCCAAGCCACCTCCTTGTCCCACCTCTCAGATCCAGGCAGTCCCGGCTGGGCAGGGACTCAGGGGAAGACCAATGGGAGACCCGCGGGACCCTTTCTGCCACCACCATTCCACACCCACCAGAGCTTCCCCGCTGGGCAGGCTGAGGGCAGGCACGGAGTAGGGAAAGGAGGAGACGTTGAACCAAGCGTGCGACTGCAGCACAAACTGATCCAGGGGCCTCTGTATGGGGTGGAGGTGAAAGGCGTTTACCCGAGGCCTGTTGGTTGCAGGAGTCCCGGCCTCGGACTCGGCTGTACGGGAGATCCGCCGGACCTAATTCTATCCACTCCAAATTAAACCCAGCCCTCACTCTCTCCCCGCCCTAAAGCCCCGCCTCCTCCCAAGCTCCGCCCCAAGTACATCAGGCCCCGCCTCTAGAAGGCCCCGCCCACCCGCATCCGGGTTCACCTCTTGGAGGATGGACCTTGACAGCAAGGCCAGCACCGTGACCATGACCCGCTGCCCGCGTGCCATCTCCTGCAGCTCACACTGCACCACAGTACAGGGCGCCGAGTCGCAGCTCTGAGGGGACGAGTCGCAGCTCTGAGGGTCCCCAGCCCCTACTGATCCATTATCACCCCCATCATAGGACCCAAGTCAGAGCGGGGTTGGGGGTCGAAGAGCTTGGGCCAGGCCTCCCTGTCGGGAAGGGCCTCAGATTCAAGCTTGGGACGTTATCTTTGAATGGGATTGCTCACACTGTCCCAGAGATACAGGGAAAGGGCAGGAAGAAGTGGGTCAATCGTATAGCGTTCAGCACTAAGCCTTATTGTAACCCTGCTTTGGCATTTATTCATTTTCTTTAATGTACTGGATACCTTGAAATATACAAGTGCTCCCCCCCACCCTCACCCCAGACACAAGACGAGCACAATCCTTCATATTCACCTGGAGGTCCCTGTGAGACCAAGGTGACCCACACGAGGTCCCCACCACACCCTTCTCTCTCCTCTGCCTCCCATCCCCTCTGCCTCTGGGCCCCAGGGTGGCCCCAGCTGGAGACCACAGAGCCTGCTCACCACCAAGATTGGATCTTGGAGCCTTGAGGGCTGCTTCTCCTCCGGCAGGACCGCCTGTCTGCGATCCCGCTTGTGATGGGCTGGGGAAGGGCTGGGGGTGGGCAGCCT
The DNA here is from genome assembly GCF_003369695.1 of Bos indicus x Bos taurus. Taxonomy (NCBI): domain Eukaryota; kingdom Metazoa; phylum Chordata; class Mammalia; order Artiodactyla; family Bovidae; genus Bos; species Bos indicus x Bos taurus. The sequence continues at coordinate 45,233,672 of NC_040094.1, forward strand.
CCATTCCAGCTGAGGAGGCAAAGAGGCCCTCAGGTCTCACGCTCTGCCCATCTGCCAGCCCTCCCACAGGGGCCCTGGTTGATGGCTAGGGATTCACGCAGGCTCTCACCTGGAGGGGGTTGGGAGAGGGCTGTGAGGCGCACTGAAGGCCTCCCTGTGGATGAATATCCAGGATGTAGAGCAGGTCTGAGGGCTGGGACTGGCTGGGGAGGTAGAGGTTGAGGCGGAGACCACTTACAGCACCAGGGCCATTGTTGTGGAGCTGGCAGGGTGGTGGCGGCAGGATGTTAGGAGGCTCAGCACCAAAACCAGCTCCTGGGACCCTCCTACCCCAGCCTGGGGCCCAGAGCCTCCTTCCTACCTCGTAGGTGTGCTCCACTTTGGGGCCCCAGCTGTCAGAGCTGTTCTGCCCATTCCCTTCTTCTGCAGCCACCACCAGGGAGGCTGGAAAGGAATTCCTGCAGAGGCCCGAGACCCCCAGAGTGAGCCTGGCCCCCTGACTTGCCTGTGGGGGTTTGCCCAGGACCCCCTGAGCCTCAGGGCTGTGCCTGCCAACTCCCTTTTGTTTCCCTGGCCTCTCACCCTCTCAACTCCACGTGGGCCACTGCCCGGACTGGCACATCCAGCTCCACCATCTCACTATTTGGATTCTGGCTGTTCTTGCTGTAGGAAGGGGGCCGAGGAGAAACAGATTAGGGATATCAGCCCAGTGAACATTAGGACTCTCAGGGCGGGGGGCAGGGGAGGGAGGGCAGAATATCAGAGGGCTCAGGAAGAGCTAACTCCATAAACAGCACACCACACTAAAGTGAGTTCCTCTAGGGCTCCAAAACTCAAGTCTCTGAGGAAGAAAGGAAACAGGGAAGTCTAAAGAGCATGCCTCCTAGAGAACCCTTCTGTGTGGCGGGCATCTGAGGGTCTCTGTGTGGGGATCAGACAGGGGGAAGGAGTGCCCCCCAGTCTAGTATACCTCCTGATCTGCAGCAGGAAGGACACCTGCTCCCCAGCCTCTTCCAGCTTCTCCACGCTCACCCACATCATGACTTCTATCTGAGACACGGGGAGGGCCAGAGTCACTGTCCAGATGCCCACTCTGAATGTGGCCTCCAGTCCTCGTCCTGAAGACCACTCAGAGAGGGAGTCACTCACCCAAGACCACACATCCAGGGAGTGAGAGGACAAGGATTCCAGTCTGGAGCCATCTGACTTCAAACCCAGCCCCCGAAACCCAGCTGTCTATGAACCCCTGGTAGAGGAGACCCAGCACCCAGGCCTGAGTGGCCTCACCTGGGCGTTACTCTTCATGGGGTTGCCCAGCTCACACAGCACCACCTTGGTCTCGTTCTCCTTCTTCTGGTTACAGATGAGTCTCTCAAACCCCTTCAGAGAAGCAGTTCCGAGAAAGAAGATGGTTACACAGCATCCCTTATATATTTAAGGTCCCTTGGAAAGTCAGGGTGGGGAGGATTCCAGGGTGGGATGGAGGGTTTCAAGGGGAGGTGGAATTCAAGGACTGTCACATTCCTGTTTATGTATTACTGTGTATTACTGTATGCCTTACTATTCTTTTTAATGATTAAAAAAAAATGAAAACCACAAAACATCATATGGAGGGTAACTGCATTGTTATAAACTGCATCAGTAAAATAAAAAATAAATATACACTTATGTAAGTATCCATTTCAAGAAAAAAGAACGCAAGAAAATCCAAATTTAACAGTACAGAAATTTAAGGGAAATCCAAAACCAGATCTAAACGGTGGCTCCTGTTAACAGTTACTTCCTGATTTTATAATCGAGTTCTTGAATTGTATGCCATTAGCAAATATTCCTCTTTCAAATTAGAGGGGTAAAAAAAATCAGAGCTCTTAAAGGAAAGCATAGAGAAACGGGAGCTATCAGGTGGGAGATGAGAATCAAGGCTCCCACACTTCCCAGGTCCCCATGGACACCCAGGTTGGGGCTCACCTCCATGTTGCTGACAGCCCGCATGTAGTGGGCGCCTGGGGGCAGGTACACAGTCAGCTCAGCCTCGTAGGCTCCCTCACCCTCATTGGCCGCATCCATTTGCAGCTCCAGCACGTTGTCGGCTCCAATTAGGAGTGGGGAGCCCTTCCTGTGGCGGTTGAGAAGGGAGTAAAGCCAAGGAGGCTGGGTCCAAGCCCAGGGGCTGGGATGAGGAAACGGACTGAGGCCAGAGTATCAGGATCCAGGTGAGGAGGGGCTGTCGTCAGGGTAGACAGGGAGGGGTGGGGGGGCAGTGGGTGGTGTTGGGGGGCAGTGGGTGGTGTGGGGGGGCAGTGGGTGGTGTGGGGGGGCAGTGGGCGGTCTTCTCACACGCTAGCAGTGAGCTGCAGCTGCGGCACACACAGATCATCGTCCCCACAGTCCAGAATGATGCGGGTCTAGAGGGGACATCTCATGTGGGTGGGTAGGTTTGGGGGTCACAGTGGGTTTGGGGAATTAGAAGGTTTGAGAAGAAAAGGTTGATGATGATATCAGAGCTTTGGGGTTTGCCTCAGGGTTTGGGATGATGTCAGGGCTTTGATGATGCAAGGAAATCCATCAAACGTTAACAATGTTTCCTGTTAACATGTATTTCCAGTTCTTGAATTGGATACCATCAGCAAATATCCCTCTTCCAAATTAAGGGGAAAAAAAATCACAGCTCTTAAAGGAAAGCACGGAGAAGTGGAAGCTCTCAGGTGGGAGATGAGCGGGTAGACATCAGGGTTTAAATGAGAGTTTAGAGGTGATGTCAACATCTGAGGTTTATATGAGGCTTTGGGGGTATTGAGATTTG